>NC_058406.1:141118543-141449724 GCF_002201575.2 Neomonachus schauinslandi
TCTTTCTTTCTTTCTTTCTTTCTTTCTTTCTTTCTTTCTTTCTTTCTCTTCTTTCTTTTCTTTCTTGTTTCTCAGGTTTGTTTTTGTTTTTACCTAAGTTTCCAGCTGGCTGTTCTGTCCTGTGTATTTTGGACTGCCAGCCACCACAATCCCATGGACCTATATATATATACAGCAAGGTGCCCGGAAGCCCATGGTACCTACAGCCACTATACCAGAGACTGTTCTTCAGCCCACATTTAGAGTAGCATGAGGATTCCCTATGACTAACTGAAATAGGAAGGAAAAGGCCTAGTTTGGTTTATGGATAGGTTGGTCCAAAATATGGGTCCAACCCAAAAATGCATTACAGCTCTATAAGCCCCACTTAAGAAAGCCACTTGAAAGGGAGTGATGAGGAGAAATCTATCAAATGAACAGAGCTTTGGGCAGTGCCCCTGGTTATCTACTTTGTGTGAAAAGACGATTGTCCTAAGGGAAAAATAAATACAGACTCATTAGCCCTGGCAAAGGGCTTTATTTATGGGTCAGATATCTGGAGGAAAAAATGGTGAAAAGGACATCTGTGAATATGCCTAACTGGGTGAGAGCCAAGTATGAAGATCTTTGTATCATGGACCAGAGAATATCCATCACTGAGGGACATTAAACAAACAAATAGAAAATAGCCAGCTGAACTCAACTTGTCATTGATATCAACCTCCCCAGTGCTGTCCTAATGTACTCATGTAACTATGATGGCAGTGATAAAGGCTATGTATGGGCTCAATAACATGGGTCCCACTCATAATGCCAAAATAAGTCTGCTTGACATCTGCTGTGCTAATCATAAGGACAAACGCTGAAATATAAAATCATCACTTGAGGCAAGTACCAGACTATTGGTGGCAAGTTGACTTATACTGGACTCATTCAATATGGAAGGAAAAAAGATCCATCTTTTTCCATGTATTGCATGCCTTTCCTGCCTCCATGGCCTCAGCTAGCCCCCAAAATCCAAAAGTTTACAATATTAGAGCCACCTACTCAGCATTTCAGAAAATATCACCTCAGACTAAGAGACCCAGTGTCACAGCAAAAATTGCACTAAACAAAGTTAAATAGTCAAGGAAGACTTTTTTAAATGCTGCAAAAGAGTAGAGAAGCCAAAGCTCAGTATGAACTCAACTCTGTTGAAACAAAAGACAGGAGGATTTTTAAGTATTGGGGTGAGCTAGTGGAAAAATACCAGAGGATATTACTGGGAAGGTTGATCAATGGGATATGTCAAACACACTGACTTATTCTTGAATTTGCAAATGTTTTTCTCTGCGATTAGTCATCTATATTGGCTAATTAGTGTTCACAGAAGTTAGGCTCCTATCCTCCCACAGAATCTGGGAGATACAGGCCCTACCTTCCTTGATGACTACATTTCAAAGAATGGCTCCTGGGTTGTAAAACAGGAAGAGGCTTTTTTTTTTTTAAGATTTGTTTATTTACTTAAGAGAGAGAAAGAACATTGGGGGTGGGGTGGGAATCTTAAGCAATCTCACACTGAGAGCGCAGCCTGACGCAGGGCTCAAAGTGGGGCTTGACGCGGGGCTCAGTGAGGGGCTCATCGAGGGGCTCGATTCCACAACCCCTAGATCATGAACTTGAGATCACGACCTGAGCCGAAACCAAGAGTCAGATGCTTCACTGACTTTGCCATCCAGGCGCCCCTTGTAGGAGGCTTTTAAAAAATACTTACATGTCAGGGATGCCTGGCTGGCTCAATCAGTGGAGCACGTGAATCTTAATCTCAGGGTCATGAGTTTGAGCCCCACGTTGGGTGTAGAGCTGTCTTAAAAAAATGTAATTTTTTTTTAACTTATTTAAATTCAATTAGTTAACATACAGTATATAGTGTATCATTAGTTTCAGATGTACAGTTCAGTTATTCATCCGTAGCATATAACATCCATCATATCACATGACCTCCTTAATGCCCATCACCCAGTTACTCCATCCTTCCACCCTTCTCCCCTCCAGCAAACGTCAGCTTGTTTCTTATAGTTAAGAGTCTCTTATAGTTTGTCTCCCTCTATGATTGTCTTATTTTATTTTTCCATCCCTTCCCCTATGATCTTCTGTTTTGTTTCTTAAATTCCACATGTGAGTGAAACCATATGATAATTGTCTTTCTTTGATTGACTTATTTCGCTTAGCATAACACCCTCCAGTTCCATCCATGTCGTTGTAAATGATAAGATTTCATCTTTTCTGATGGCTGAGTAATATTCCATTATATATGTATATACCACGTCTTCTTTATCCATTCATCTGTCGATGGACATCTGGGTTCTTTCCATAGTTTGGCTATTGTGGACATCGCTGCTATAAATATTGGGATGCAGGTGCTCCTTCAGATCAATGCATTTGTAAATAGGGTAAATACCTAGTAGTTCAATTGCTGGGTTGTAGGGTAGCTCTATTTATAACTTCTTGAGGAACCTCCATACTGTTTTCCAGAGTGGCTGTACCAGCTTGCATTCCCACCAACAGTGTGAGAGGGTTCCCTTTTCCCTGCATCCTCACCAACATCTGTTGTTTCCTGATTTCTTAATTTTAGCCATTCTGACTGGTATGAAGTGGTATCTCATTGTGGTTTTGATTTGTATTTCCCTGATGCCAAGTGATGTGGAACATTTTTTCTTGTGTCTGTTGCCCATTTGTATGTCTTCTTTGGAAAAATGTTTGTTCAGGTCTTCTGCCCATTTCTTGACTGGATTATTTGTTTTTTGGGTGTTGAGTTTGATAAGTTCTTTATAGATTTTGGATACTAGCCCTTTCTCTGATATGTCATTTGCAAATATCTTCTCCCATTCCATAGGTTGCCTTTTAGTTCTGTTAACTGTTTCCTTTGTTGTGCAGAAGCTTTTTATCTTGATGAAGTCCCAATAGTACATTTTTGCTTTTGTTTCCCTTGCCTTTGGAGATGTGTCTAGCAGGAAGTTGCTGTGGCTGAGGTCAAAGAGGTTGCTGCCCATGTTCTCCTCTAGGATTCTGATGGATTCCTATCTCACAGTTAGGTCTTTCATCCATTTTGAGTTTATGTTTATGTATGGTGTAAGGAAATGGTTCAGTTTCATTTTTCTGCATGTGGCTGTCCAATTTTCCCAGCACCATTTGTTAAAAAGACTTTTTTTTCCATTGGATATTCTTTCCTGCTTTGTCAAAGATTAGTTGACCATAGAGTTGCGGGTCCATTTCTGGGTTCTCTATTCTGTTCCACTGATCTCTGTGTTTTTATGCCAGTACTATACTGTCTTGATGATTATAGCTTTGTTTTTTTTTTTTTTCCCTCAAGTTCAATTAGCTAACATATAGTACATATTTAGTTTCTGATGTAGTGTTCAATGATTACAGCTTTGTAATAGAGCTTGAAGTCTGGAATATGATGCCACCAGTTTGTTTTTCTTTTTGAACATTCCTTTGGCTATTCAAGGTCTTTTCTGGTTCCATACAAACTTTAGGACTAATTGTCCCAGCTCTGTGAAAAATGTTGATGGTATTTTGATAGGGATTGCATTTATGTGGAAAACCCTAAAGACTCCACCCCAAAATTACTAGATCTCATACAGGAATTCAGCAACATGTCAAGATATCAATGCACAGAAATCAGTTGCATTTTTATACACTAATAATGAGACAGAAGAAAGAGAAATTAAGGAAGTCATCCCATTTACAATTGCACCAAAAACCATAAGATACCTAGGAATAAACCTAACCAAAGAGGTAAAGGATCTGTACTCTGAAAACTACAGAACATTTATGAAATAAATTGAGGAAGACACAAAAAAATGGAAAAATATTCCACACTCATGGATTGGAAGAACAAATATTGTTAAAATGTCAATGCTACCTAGAGCAATCTATACATTCAAAAAAAGTCATCTTTAAAAAATAAAATAAAAACATTTACATGTCAAAGGAATATAGAAAGAATTTATAACTTTTCTAAAGTAAATACTACAAGAAAAGGGAGGTAAAGGCCTAGAGCCTTTCTAAAGTTTAATCAAGCTGAAAGGAATATTAAGGCTCTCTTTGTCACACTTCATGGCAAATGAGATACAATAGTGGGCACATGACTAAGGGATCCACTGGTTCTATCAAAAAAACCCCCGCAGTATGTTAAATCAATGGAATGACCTTTTGACAATACCCTTAAAGTACAAACCTGGAGATAAGATACTGCAAGCATAGGGAACCATCTTCTAAGATGCAGTATGTACCCTAAATCAACAAACATTATATGGTGCTGTATCCCCAGTAGGTGGAGTTTATAGGTCCATGAACTAAGGGGTAGAAGAAGGAGCAACCTAGCTTACCACCATTCTCTGGGACTCGCTTGGAAAATTTGTCCCTGCAAATTTAATTTGCAAATTTAAATTGCAGAGACAATTCTAGAGATCATGATTCTCAGAAAGGAAATGCATCTATAATGGGGCACAGGAATATTCCCATTCAATATTAAACGAGAGCTGCTGTTCTGTCACTTCAAGCTTCTTCTTCTTTCGTCTTTCTTCTTCTTCTTCAAGCTTCTCATGCCAGGAGACCAGCAGGCTCAAACTGGCTGCCAGAGCCAATTATGTGCATCCCTTCTCAACATGTAATTTAGCATTAGTAGCTTGAAATTAGCCAAAATAGGAGTAGTTACACCATGGAAACTGCAAATGCTACAAATGCTACCCCTACACCCAGAACTGGCTGTTAAACATTTACCAGCAGAGCACTGACAGCAGGCAAGGAAAGGAGTCTCCATCCAGCAGGAGTAATTGATCTTAATAATCAGAAAGAGGTAGGTATTTCATTGGCAGTAGCAGTGGTAACTCTCTGAACTCAAAGGACCTTGACATAGACTGAGGGCCACTGCTATCTCCTGATCACTTCCATGTGTCAGATAACTAGTTATTACTCCCACACATTACCAAGGAAACTCTGTGGACCCATTTACCACAAAGACTCTCAACCTTTTGGCCCTAGACAGTGGAAAAAGTTTTTTCTCTCCTTGTTTTCCAAAACACACCCATTCTCTCCATAGCAGGAAGGACAGTGGGAAGGGCCATTTCCTTCAGGGGAAACCCCCACCCTCACTCACAGGATGTGCTCTTTCTTTTTTCCCCCCCTTTGGCATAGACAAGGCAAGTCTCATCATTTTCAATGTTTCCTGAAATCTTGTGTTGTTCTGTCTAAAATAAAACCATATGGGAAAAAACAATTCAATATCTAAATATTTAGGAGTAGATTTTCTCTAATTCTTCAAGGTCAAAGTTTGGCTGAAGATAAACCCAATTTGCATCACATTTTATGTCTCAGTCCACAGTATCTACATTTGAAATTGTTGTTCCTGAATTAGGTAGGTGGGTAGTTATCTTGCTTTTTTGTAACTATTCTGATAATTTTTTCTTTTCTTTTTTTTTTTTAAAGATTTTATTTATTTGACAGAGAGAGACACAGCGAGAGAGGGAACACAAGCAGGGGGAGTGGGAGAGGGAGAAGCAGGCTTCCCGCCGAGCAGAGAGCCCGATGTGGGGCTCGATCCCAGGACCCTGGGACCATGACCTGAGCCGAAGGCAGATGCTTAATGACTGAGCCACCCAGGCGCCCCTTGATAATTTTTTCTAAAACAAAGGTATCTGTGTTCAAAAAAAAAGTAACTTACTTGATCTTCAGACTCAATTTGGCCACAATTACTTGTTCACTTGCTTAACAACAACAACAAAAGTTCCTCTCTATGGACATTCTACTACACACACACAGACACACACACAAAAACTTTTTCCTCTCTAAAATGCATTTTTTAATGTGTAGACATCGTAGGGCCATATTACATCATTTACTTTTAGCATACTATTCCTTTTATTTACCCCACAAGCTATTATTATATTGACAAATTGCAAATAATGATGTGATATTCCAGTATGGGATATATGAGTTATATAACAATTTGCTTATCAAAATATATACCTACATATATTTTATGTATCAAATTGTATGTTACATATAGGAGAGTAGTAGAAAATCAACAAATCTCTGGGCATGTCCATTAGGTTTTTTTGGAAATAAATTCCTGGAAATGTAATTATTATTTTGACTCAAAAAAGTATGCAAAATTCTGAAATTTGCTACCTCTTGCCAACTGGATCTTCAGAAGAATATTTAGATTTTATAGTCTTCATGTGTATGGAGCACATTCTCCCTTTCCCATCCAAATTCTATCTTAAAAAAACCCAACTGTAGGGGCGCCTGGGTAGCTCAGTCATTAAGCGTCTGCCTTTGGCTCAGGTCATGATCCCAGGGTCCTGGGATCAAGCCCCGCATCGGGCTCCCTGCTCCGCGGGAAGCCTGCTTCTCTTTCTCCCACTCTCCCTGCTTGTGTTCCCTCTCTTGCTGTGTCTCTCTGTCAAATAAATAAATAAAATCTTAAAAAAAAAAATCCAACTGTATAGTAGTGGTGGTTTTGGATGCTTTTTGGTTCTTTTGACTGCAGAACTACTTAGGGACCTGCAGAAGACTTGCATCTTCCAGGTCCTAGAAATTATCCAACTGGAGCAGAGAGAGCTCTTGGCACATGTTATGGATTAAATTGTGTCTCTACAAAATCTGTATGTTGAAGCCCCAATTCCCACTGTGACTGTATTTGGAAATAGGGCCTTTAGAAAGGTAAATATGGTCATAAGGGTGAGGCTCTAATCCAACATGACTGATGTCCTTATAGGAAGAGGAAAAGGTATCAGTGTTGCATGTACATAGAGGAAAAGCCATGTGAGTACACAGCAAGAAGGTCGCTGTCTCTGCAAACCAAGGAGAGAAGTCTTAGGAGAAACCAAACCTGCACCTTGATCTTGAACTTCCAGCCTCCAGAATTGTGAGTAAATAAATTTCTGTTGTTTCAGCTACTCAGTCTGTGGTATTTTGTAATGGCAACCCTGTTAGACATTAATATAGTACCTGACCAATCAGATATGATTCCAGCCATAGCAAGAAGGGCTTGGAGGGACCTGACCTGTTGTTGGTGTAGAGTAAAGGCTGAAGAAGCACCTTCTGAGCTGAATGTTTTTGTACATGGAGAGTCACAGGTCAAGGCTCCCAAGGCAGATATGTTTAACCAGAAGATCCATTCCATTGCAATGTGTGGCCCTCTCTTGAAGGGTATTTTCCAACTGTGTATTCAGATGGCAGTCATAATGTATTGTGTATATGAGAGAGGTTTCTGGTTTAGTGTAAACCTTCACCACACCAGAAACTACACAGTGGAGAGAAACCCTTCAGAAGTGCAGGATGTCAGATTTGAAGAACTATAGAGTCCATGTTCATAGAAGTCCTTCACATGTGGGGAGGGTGAGGATTCCCCAACCAACTCAAGTCTTCTCAAACATCAGGTTACTCATAGTGAAGCATGGAGAGCCACACGGGACACCAAGTGGAAAGAGGCCTTTCACACTGAACAAAAGCATTACAAATGCACTGAGTATGGAAGATGCTTTAATCACAATAGATACTTGTTCAGCACTAGAGAATACACACTGGATAAAATCCTTATGAATGCAGGAATTATTTAACCATAAATCCATACACCATAAATCATACATTGGGAAATTCACACTGGAGAAACACCTTACAAGTGCAGCAGTTGTGGGAACTTCCTTGGCCAAGGCTTCTACCTCATTCAACATCAAAGTGTTAACACTGGGGAAAAGACTTTTGACTGCAGCAAATGGGGGAAATCCTTTATCTACAACTCCACCCTTATTGAGCACTGGAGGATTCACACTGGAGAAAGGCATTTTGAATATGGCAACTTTTTTGTTAATACAAAATCTCTAGCTAATTAAACATCAAAGCATTCACAATGGAAAAAGGCCAAATGAATGTGGTGAGTGTGGGAAATTCTTTAGCTACACCCCTAGCCCAATTCAACACTGGAGAGTTCATCCGGCAACAAGGTCCTATGAATGAAGTTAATATTGGATAGATTTAGCAAAAGGTCCAACCTCATTTGGCATCAAATGTTTACAACAGAGAAATGTATTATGTGAAGAAGACTTCGGCCAAATGTGTGTTCCTAATTCAACACCAGAAAATTCACAGCCCAGACAGGCCTTGTAAGTGCAGTGAATGTGGGGAACACCTTCAGCCAAAGGCCTTTTTTCAGCACCAGAAAATTCACACTGGACAAAGGCCTTAGGAATGCAGGGAATGATTTCCATCAGAGAGAAGCTATGAAAGTAGCCTTTATGAGGGAGAGGGCCATCAGTTGAACCTCCTTCATCCATATATGTATACTGAGGACATTCCTGGGAGCATTATGTATGTTAGACACCTTCTGGAGCTACGTGGTGTATTCTCACATGCCCAGGGACTTTACCAGAGCTATGTAGCTACCAGTAGCAGAAGTCATCTCAGCTCTACCAGCTGTCAGTTGCCCACATTGTACATTAGTAATCTCAATATGCTTAGAGAAGGCAGACCTCTGTTCCTTCTCTCCAATTCCTGGAAAGAATCTTGAGTATCTTGAGTTCCATTAGGGGTCCAATCTCTCACCCACTGTTTTCCTCAAGTACAAGACCTGCCTGTTTTAATCTTTTCCCATTCATCCCATTGATGAGGGAGTGATTCCCATCAAGGTTGGGAAATGGCTGAACACATGACTCCCAACACTGGACAGATAAGATTGATAACAGTTTGATAATTATATATATATTCAAAGACCAAGGGAGGACACTGCATATCACACAGAGTCACCCAAGTTGCATTTAAGAACAAAGTGGATAATCAGGCACTATGGGAAACAAACTTTGTAGTATCAAGAAGGTAAGGTGACTCCTGGTTCCCATGGAAGGGTCTGCGTTGTTGGAAAGCCTATTCTTAATCTCAGGAAACAAACTGAGGGTTGCTGGAGTGGTGGGGGGTGGGAGGGATGGGGTAGCTGGGTGATAGACACTGGGGAGGGTATGTGCTATGGTGAGCGCTGTGAATTGTGTAAGACTGTTGAATCACAGACCTGTACCTCTGAAACAAATAATACATTATATGTTAAAAAAAAAAAAAAGCAGGAAGGGAAAAATGAAGCGGGGGGGAATTGGAGAGGGAGACAAACCATGAGAGACTGTGGACTCTGAGAAACAAACTGAGGGTTCTAGAGGGGAGGGGGTGGGGGGATGGGTCAGCCTGGTGATGGGTATTAAAGAGGGCACGTACTGAATGGAGCACTGGGTGTTACATGCAAACAATGAATCATGGAACACTACACCAAAAACTAATGATGTAATGTATGGTGATTAACATAACATAATAAAAAAAATAAAGTGTTGAATAGCTCATGTAATTTATTGAATATTGTACTGAAAGTGAAAAACAGAATGGTTGTATGGGTACAGAATGGTCATAAGTGCATTGGTTGTTTACCCTTGTGATGGTATGGCTGACTGGGAGCTGCAGCTAGGTGCTGCCCAGCATCACGACAGAATATTGATCATACCACATATCACTAGCCCTGGAAAAGATCAAAAATCAAAATTTGAATTACGCTTTCTACTGAATTCTTGCTTATATCTTTTGCACCATCATAAAGTCAAAAAGCTGTAAGTCAAACCATTCTAAATCAGGGACTGTCTGTATATAATATTCCATCAGTATAAATGATGTTATCTGTAGGTTTTTTATAAAAAACTTTATTAAATTAAGGAAGTTCTGTCTGGCACTAGTTTGCTAAAGGCTAAATCATGAATGGGTGTCAAATTTTATCAAAACCTTTTTCTATATCTTTTGAAAAGATCTATTAACTTCTTTCTATGAATGTGATGATATCTAACTGGTTGATTTTCAAATGCTAAACCAAATTTACATTCCTGGAATTAATTCCACTAGATCCTGCTCTGTTATCTACAGAAAAATTTAGTGGAAAATACTGAGTTCCTATTTACCCCTTACTGCACCCTCTACACTCCCACACCACACATAACCTTTCCACTATCAAGATTCTGCACCACAGTGGTGCGTTTGTTACAATCAATGAACCTACATTGATTGACACATTATTATCACACAAAGTCTATAGTTTATATTAGGGTTCCTTTTTGGTATTGTACATTCTTTGGGTTTTGACAAATGACTAATGAGAAGAACCCACCATTATAGTATCAAATGCACTGCCCTAAAAATCCACTAAGTTTTCTGTGAACCTAAAAATGCTCTAAAAAATAGCCTATTAAAGAAACTGATAGAAGAGGATATTTTTTATCTTGGTTTTAAGCACAAATATAAAGTATTAATAGAATATGAGACTAACAATTTTTCCTGAAGAATTGTGGACAGTAGAGCCATTAATATTTGAAAATATCACTTGAATATCAGAATCTCTTGATAAAATTTTTCCACCTAATATTAGAACCAAAAAAACACAGACCTTTTAAACCCTCTATATTTACCTAACTATGATATTTATTTTTTAATATAATGTTCTGATTATTAGAGGTGGTTTTAATTGTCATGCCAATAAAAATGCGGAGAGATACCACCTGGAACCTCAGCTAATTTCTGCCAAAAAATTGTCTTCAATTTTACAAGCTAATGATTTAGGTGGAGGGATGTTAATCCTTACATGAAACAACACAGTTGGTTGAGTAGCAGGCCATTCATTTGTCCTTGACAAGACAAGGCAGGTTTCATAATCTTAAAAAGTCATTTGAATGTAGTCAATGAGCGTCAAATTGCTTTAAATGGGCTGTCCTGTTATAATATAGATATATTAGCTTTCTTCTATGTCCTCTATCCCAAGATATATTTAGAACTATCTTTGAAGAAATGTCCTTTTCTAATAAAACAAATCCACACTAATGTTTATGCTCCTTTTCTCACAAACTGTACTTTCTTTTGATAAAATTCTAGACAATAAGTAGCATCATCTGTTATTTTAATATCTTTGAGTATGTTTGTATAAACACATACATAAAAACATTTATATAGCTTACATCTAAAGCCCAAAAGAGGAAAGCTAATTACTAAAACAAGTACAAAATCCTATCTGTCTATATGTGAGTGATTGCTTTCAGATAGCCAGAAAGTATAATATGAACAGTTAAATGTATAGAAAGGTTAGATCGAAATAGTATTTAGGCAGCATTAAATAAATGTACTTATACCTCCTGTACCTTGGCTAAGCAGTCCTTAGGTATTTCAATCTAGAATCCCCTTTCTCATTTTAAATATACTAAAATTCCTCATATCTTCTAATTTGGCTTTTAGTCAAAACATGAATCTTTGTGATACAGAAGAGACTGAATTTGGACCTGATTTTTTTTTAAGATTCTATTTATTTATTTGACAGAGAGAGAGAGATTGAGAGAGAGAGAACCAAGCAAGGGGAGTAGCACGCATAGGGAAGGGAGAAGCAGACTCCCCACTCAGCAGGGAGCCCAGATGTAGGGCTCGATCCCAGGACTCTGGGATCATGACCTGAGCAGAAGGCAGACACTTAACTGACTGAGCCACTCAGGTGCCCCCTGGAGAAGGATATTTAAAATAGAGAAGGCAGACGAGCTACTAGGCGCCCCTTGGACCTGATTTTTAGTTGTATAACTATCATTTACTATTGGTATGACCCTGGGCAAGTTAATTTCTATGTACCTCAGTTTTCTCATCTTGAGAAATTGTTAGATGAAAATATTAACATAAATGTATGCAAAGTACTTAACATCAGTCCCAGCACTCTGCAAATATCATGATCCATAATAATATTATCATAGCTAATATTAATATGATCCCTAAAAAGAGTTATATTTATAAAAATATGGTTGTTTTTATATAAAGCTGTTATAATTTCTGCTCTAAAACATACACTTTTTGAGGCAAATAAAAATGAGTTCCTTTTTACAATAATTAATTTAAGGAACAAAGTAATTCACTGGCATTTCATTATGGTTTGGTACAGTTTCACCTACTAAACTTCACGTGTTTTTGATGTAATTCTTCATCCACTGACTCCTCATATTAGCCAAATATCTGACTCCAAATGAAAAGGTCATCTCTCATGAGAATTTATATTCCATGTGGGAACTTGGAAGTGCCCCAACTCTAATTTTGCCAAGATAAGCTCTTTAGTAAAATCTTACATCTCATTTCCTTAAGGTATGTTATAAAACAACATGCTTTGGTGGAGGGGGGAATGAAAAGGCTCTATTTTTAAAACTAGAAATATTAAGCTAAATTAAAACCTTAAAACATGTTTTATTAAATCCTAGGTCTGTCTCATACCCACCCACGTGCACATGTGTGTGCATGTACCCACACCCATACACACCATACACAAGCCTGCCAAAGTTAATAATAAATTATACTTTATAACAATTGAGAAAAAATGTTTCCTTTTAGAGGAGTTCTTCTTCCCATGTCTCTGACAAAGTTTCAGATATTTTAAAGTCTTCATAATTTAATCAGGGCAAGATACAAGGTTAAGATATTGTTTTTAAGACTTTATTTATTTGACAGAAAGAGCAAGAGAGAGAACACAAGCAGGGGGAGTGGGAGAGGGAGAAGCTGGCTTCCTGCGGAGCAGGGAGCCCGATGCGGGACTCGATCCCAGGACCCTGAGATCATGACCTGAGCCGAAGGCAGACGCTTAATGACTGAGCCACCCAGGCGCCCCAAGAGATTGGTTTTTTATTAGAGTTTCAACTACAGTGGCTGTGATCTCAACCTTCGTCTGTTTTCTGTATAACTAAAGTTGAAGAGTATTGTTTTTTAGAAAATATCTCTTTCTCTTGAAAATGTATTTCTTGGTTTCTTATGCTTTGCTAGTAAATTTCAGAACACATAAATCCTCATTAACATATAAACTCTAGATAAAATATAGCCTTCTAGAAAAAAAAAAGTCTTCGCTTTTTCCACCAATCAAAACTCAGGAATCTTTAGTTGGGTATTCTTTAGTACATACTTGTCACATTCATTGTAAGACACAGAGTTGGCTCCTTCTTTCTGTTGATTCCACAAACTCAGAATGTGGCTGGCATCTCACAGTCTCAAATGGATGCTTGAAATGCTGCCACATTCCAGTAAACAGGAATGTGAGAAAAGAAATGAGACAGCTGACTCTTCTCCTAGGAGTACAACCTAGAAGTTGCACTACCACTTCCACCATAAACATTGGCCAGAATGTGGTCCCATGATCTCATTTAGCTTCAAGGGATACTGGGAACTGTAGTCTTAGTTGGTTTCAGAGACAAGAGGCAGAGACAGGTAGAGCAGAGCAAAGTAATTCAGTCACTAAAGGAAAAGGGGATAATAGATATTTAGTGAAAGTCTCTGTCATGTGGATTGAAATCTTTGCCTGTTACCACATTTCATTATAGCCAAGCCAAGATATCAACAATTATAAAATGTACAATTAATTTATGTACACTATGAAAAGAAAGTTACACAATGAATTTCTTTTTTTTTTTTTTAAAGATTTTATTTATTTGTCAGAGAGAGAGAGAAAGAGCACAAGCAGGGGGAGCAGTAGGCAGAGGGAGAAGCAGGCTCCCTGCTGAGCAAGGAGCCCAATGTGGGACTGGATCCCAGGACCCTGGGATCATGACCTGAGCCAAAGGCAGATGCTTAACCGACTGAGCCACCCAAGCGTCCCCACAATGAATTTCTTATCTCTGAATATTTTAAATCTTTTGGAAAATATTCTTTCAGACTTATTTAGAGCTATATATGATTAGACTTTGACTGAGTCATCAAGGGCTATGTTTTCTGTATAGCACCAGCCTTTGTGCTTACAAAAGCATTGGTGATGCAGCAGTCTCACCTTTATGATTTCTTCGAAGACACTAATACCATCTGTGAATTTTGATGCTGACACTTTTTGATTTTATTAGAAAGTCTCAAAAAAAAGTGTTTCAGAAAATAGCTAAGACTCATATTTCTTCCTCAAATGATTGACTGAAATGCTGAAAGTTGCATTTTTTTTTCTTTCATGAAACTGGAAATAACGTCTAAATTTGTGATATATTTTTTAAAAATGTGCCAGGCCAATGGGAAGCAATGGTGTTTTCAGTGTTAGATGTTTCCTGATTTTGGAGAAGTTAAACTGTGAAAAAATGCATTTTAGAATCAACAAATTAAGGTATTTCAATTTAGAGAGACAGTACTATAGAGTAAGAAGATGAGTGTGATACGACCTCATGCAATAAAATCACTGTTCTGCCTCTTGTTGGCTGTGTGACTGTGGACAACTTACCAATTTGTGACTCCAGTTTCCTATCTGTAAAATGGGAACAATTACAACATATAATGTTTAGAACTGTTGGGAAGAAATATACTAATATATCTAAAGGTTTTAGAACAGTGCTTGACACATGTAAATGTTATACAAATGTTGGCTATTATTATTTCTTGAATGCTCTGGAATTGTGAAATCCATAGTCCCTGATCTATTCAGTTTTTCTTTTTATTCTTATTCCAATATTGAAATTGTATATTTTCTGAGAAAATTATCCATTTCATCTAGGTTTTCAAATGTACTACTACTACTTAGTAGTTATTCATAATATCCTTGCAATTGTTTTTTGATTATTGTTCTCTCTGAAGTAATATCTGTTCTTTCATTTGATTTTTTTCTTTTATTCTTTTCATGCACCAGCTCTGCCAGAGATTCAACAACCCTATTAATATTTTTAAAGAACTATCTTCCAGTTTTGTTACTTATTTTTGTATGTGTATATGGTTATTGTTCTTCAGTTCACTGGTTTTATCTATGTATTTATTTCAATATGTTGTCCTTTCTTGTTTTTTAATTCTAAGTGTTTGTTAATTTGCCTTATGCTATCCCTTAATATAATGGTATATGCTTTTAGTTTCCAAACAGAAATGATTTTTTAGTTTTTTCTTCCCTCAATTTAATATTTTATTATATTGTCATTAAATAACATAATCTATAGGATGTTTACTTTTTAGATATTAAGTATTCCTTTATGGCTTAGTTTGACTTTCACAATTGTTCCATGTTTGCCTCTAAAGGAGTGGCTTGGTATTAACTGGAAGTAAAGCTCCACATATCTATTTCAACCTATCAGTTCTGGTTAAATCTTTTATCTCAGTGACCATTGTATCAACAAATGTCACTGGTAGGCTCAGAATGATAAAAGCATTAGACACGAGCAGTGCTTGGATATGGCAACAGTATTTTCTTATCTAAGGATTTCAAAATGAGTTAAGTATCGTCAGAATACATGACACAATCTACAACATTATCTCCCCATTGGGGAGATACATAGTTACTGAAGATAATGTCTGAGACGGGGAGAGCCACATGAGCCCTTATAGAAACTTACTTCTCCTTAGGTCTTTTCCTGTATATATAACTCTAGGCAATTCTGCAATAGATTTGTATGGATATGTGCTTGGGACTAACTCATCTGGATCTGATTCACCTCATCAATCACAGAGTTATTCAATATAAAAAATGCATATATATTTTTAGTTCATTAATTCTCCTTTGGGTCATGTTCCTCAAACATCTCCTTATATTTCCTGCGTGCTTGTGTTTACCAACCTGATACTTGGCAGGAGGAGAGAACACTTGGTGGTCAGTGACTGCTGCTCTAGTGAGTTTGGGATGGGTGGGAGTGCTCCTGGGGTAGAGAGGCTGGTCTTACTGTTAGGTAATCTATCTCCATTTGCCCAGTAAGCCTAGCCCTAATACTGTTATGGACTAATTGTGTTCCTCCCTAAATTCTTATTTTGAAGCCCTAACCCCCAATTTGATAATATTTGTAGATGGGGACCTTGAGAGGTAATTAGATTTAGATGAGGTCATGAGGGATAAGGTCCTCATGATGGGATTAGTGCCCTTTTAAAAAGAAGCTGAAGAGTTTGTGCTCTGTCTCCCTCCCACCCTCCCTCCCCATACACACTTAGGAAAGACCATATGAGGATATCTGCAACCCAAGGAAAGACTCCTCAGAAGATACCAATCCTGCTGGCACCTTGATCTTGCACTTCCAGTTTCCAGAACTGTGAGCTATAAATTCCTGTTGTTTAAACCACTCTGTCTGTGGTATTTTGTAATTGTAATAGTAATAGAGCTGATTAAGACAAACACATTCCTCTGCTCCTTTTCAAGATTTGCTGTTCTTGGGGTAAGTGGTGAGAGAAGGTGGGAAGGGACAAAATGATGAGGATGCAACAGCTACATAAAGTTCTTTTGTTGCTTCCTGTTAGTAAAGGGTTTATTCTGCTATATTCCTCTTTCAAGTGGCCATGGAGCAAGTCAATATATGCCCAAGGTATGTTGAGAAGAGGAAAGAACAAAATGAGAAAACTATCTCTTTGACACCTAACCCTCTTTTTAAATTTTGAATAAAATTTTAATTTGGGGATAAATTTAGATTTACAGAAAAGTTGCATAAATAGTACAGAGTTCCTTCTCTTCTTCATCCATCCTTCATCCCTAATGTTAACATTTTATAAAACTATGGTATATTTGTCAAAACTATAGTACATTAATATGACCTAAACTCCAGACTTGGGTTTTGCCAGTTTTTCACTCATGTCTTTTTTTCAGTTCCAAGATCCAATTCAAGATGCCACACTGCATTTAGACATGACTCTCTTTTAGTTCAAAGAGGCCACCTGTTTGGGATCTATGTTCTGAAAATCCACAGCCTTACAATGGACCTTTCTACATTTTCCATTTCAAATTTATCCACACCTTACTACTTGTAGTCCCCCCAAATTGTGGCCCTGCGTGCCTGATCATGCTAATTAATTTCTCTGCCTCAAATACTCTATTTTTAACACTATCATCCCTTCTAGAACTAGTAGAAAAATAATCTTTTTTTGAAGACTTCCTGAGTCTACCCACATCCACCCCAACAGAACTAAATGCTCACTTTGCTGAGCTACATTATACTTCTTTTACATCCTACCATAGAATTCAGAGTCTGAATTATACCTTAGGTGACTGTAATGTGTCATTCTCTTCTGTTAGACCAGTCTTTCTCAACCATTCTTTTTCTGCCTTGACATATACACATTCCGATTAGAAATACTGATTTGGTGCTGCAGTGATTCTCAACAGAAAACTTACATGAATCTTTCTCCAACAATGTGTTCTCTCATATCCCCAGATATACATAAACTCTGCAATGAAATTAATGTATATATGTATATATACTATATATAGATATGTGCATGTGTGTGTATAGGCAGGTGCTATAACACTCAATATTTTAGCTTCTGTGCCTGTGCATTGACAAATATTTTTTTTCCAAAGAAATGAAAGCTTTGTAAGAGTAAAACTACTCATGTGGAAACGAGGTGGGTGCTGTTAGTATGATGTCTTAAAGTTGGAGTGATAAGAATCTAAGATCTGTTTTACTACTGGATATTTACTTAAATACTCTAAGCCTCAATTTCTTCATTTATATAATGTAGGTAATAATAATGATATCTATTTTATAGGATTAAAAAAATTTTTTTTAAATTTTTCTATAGGGTTGTCTCAAAGACTGAATAACACAACGTATGTAGGGCTCTTGGCGTGTGGTAAATGCTGTATAAATGTTACGGTGATGAGCACAAAGAGGAGGAGAAGGATGGAATGAGAAGAGAGATTTGAAAAGGAACGTGTTTTAGGCAAAACTAATCCACAGTGGCAGAATTCAGGATACAGGTTACCCCTGGGAGTAGATGTCGTGATCGAACAGTGCGTAAGTTGGAACTCTGGGGGCTGGAGATATTCTGGTTCTTGATCCAAGTGCTGGTTATGTGGGTTTCTCCCACATCAAAAATTCATCAGGCTGTGTAATTGTGATTTGAGCACTTTCTACACGTATGCTGTACTTCAATAAAAATACATTTTTTTAAAAAGTTCTCGACACTCCCACCATCAACTGCTCTGTGCCTTACACATAATATTTACTGTAGTCAATTAACACTTTTGCATGGCACTGCTCATCAATCTTTAGGCTTTTTAAATTATCTTATACTTAAAAACAGATTGTTTTCATGATTCATTTTGTCAGACTCTGCCTCTTGAAATTTCTTTCTTTCAATTTCTCCAAATACTAACTTAACAGCATCTTTCATTTTCAAATATGCACAGATGAGTTTTAAAATGTATTGATGTCCATCAAAGTACTTTTTAAAAAAAATTTAAATCACGGATTTTTGTGAATAGAATCATAACATGATTTAAGATATAGCTGTCAGTGAGAGAATGAATAATCTAAATGAGTTAATGATAGCCTCATGTTTTTTAATTAAGCCATATTGTTTGATGCTTAAAGTGAGTTTAAAAGATTTGAAACATAAAATATATAAATTGTTTTAAGTTATATTCAGTTGTTGAACTCATGCTGAAATAAATCTCAAATCTCTAATATGTACATTTTTAGTTCAAAATTCAATTGTATGATAAATCATGCAAAAATATACATATTACACCTAACCTATCTAAAACTCTATTGATGTTATATTTAAACTTCTGCACAACTGAACATTATTTGCTTTTCATTAGCCTTATACTTCAGTAAGGGAAGGATCAATGCATACAGATGTCCAGGTTTTTTGCTATTGGAGTCAACAAGTAGATGATTAGAGTGAACCAGGCCTCCTGCCTTCTCCTTACTTCCTTTCTCACCCACATTAATCCTTAACACACATAGGCACACCCAAAAGAGCAAGCACAAAAGGACAACTATCACATTTCAATTCCACATTCCTCCTCATTTTTGCATATAGATCTACACATATAAAAGGGTCTGCATGCCCACATGCCATATGTTAAGCAATCCTGGCTTGCAGAAACTGTGGAGTGCTTGGTGGAATTTGTAGATGTGCATTTATTTAAAGCTTTGCAGGGTTGCATGGCTCTACAGAGTTCCTTGGGATTGCCGTTACATTACCATCACAGTAAGAATGTGACTACCTCCCTTTGACCTATCTTACAACTCAATTCCATCCTCAACCTTTCCTTATAATTTGAGATCCGTTACTTGGATATTAAGCAGATATGTCTGTGTTTCCAACGCCAATATGTTGGCTTCTTATCTATTTCTCTGAGCAGTTCCATCCTCAGGCTCAAGCAGGAATTTATTCTGGTTTAGTGATATTATCCTGCCATCATCCAGTCGGCTCACATCCTCTGCACCATCTGTTTGTGATATATCTTCACTACAGCTTTTGTTACAAGGAGGAAAGTATTTAACTGGAGGTATTTTTTTCTTTGATAAGCACATTATTATAACTTCAGAAACCTTGGAGTTACTGTTCATTATATGTTCAAGGGTATTAATTTTAAGAAAAAAAAACTTGTGGTAAAAGGAATTATCTACCCTTTTTGTTCTAGGTATGTATTTTTTCAGTAGTAAGAATTACTACAAAGACTTTTGATTAATATTTGTTTTCTTGTCCTTCCCAATACTTTTATAACTGTACATAGTCCTTCAAGTAATTGATACTATAGCAGACCTCTTTCTAACTATTAAATTCCAGGGAAGAGGGGAAGCTGGATTTGATTCAGTAAATATTGATGAACTAGTAAGGATGACAAGAATACCATATTTTATTTCCCCTATTATAAAGATTAAATAGAGTTCCTTTCCTTTAACATTCTCCCTTTAACATTAACTTGAGTTAATATACTACCAAATAACAGTCAGTTATTTCATTTGTTCAGGAATTCTCCTCTTTCATTGTGCCTCATCTTAAATTCCATCTGATCATATTTTTTTTTCCTATTGGGAGAAGAGTGGTGGGGATTCTCATCAACAGGTAATTCGCTCGATTTCCTTTCAGTTTTACACACACACACACACACACACACATACACACACACTCTTAATGCTAATTCTCAGATTAAACTTTTTGATAATTTATGTAATTAATAGCCTTGGGTATATATAAGAGGTAGAGCCTTATGCTGGTAAATGTTTAACCACTGGCTCTTGGGAACAGAAGGGGGAAAAAAACCCCTCTGAATTATAGCATGTTTGGGTTTCCATGGGGTAAATACTCCCACCATGGCTGAATGAAACATCATTGAGTATGCTATCGGATGTCATTCACAGGGGACAGCTTGCTAGGGCAGAGAGTATAGGAAGAAGAGTAAAGTGCATCTGGGTGGGGGGCAAACAAAACACATTAGCTCACCACATAAGACAATGAATTTTATAAGAGCTGAAGATAAGATATTTGGTAGATGAGGTTTTTGTTGTACTTAGGGTGTGTGTTTTTGTTTAAAAAAATATTCACATTTAATCACTGTGCTCCAAACATATGTGCCTTCTCTGTCTTGTATGCATACCAAGATCTTTCCTACAGAATTATACATAATTTCTGAACACAATAAGGAATTTAAAAATTAATTTTATCATTTTTATAGCAAATTTGATGTGATTTAAAGTTAATATTTAAATTAGTATTTTATTAAAACTTTATTTTAAAATTTTGTAAAATCTGTAGTATAGTACAAATTTTAATATTTCCCATTTTACAGTGGTAAACACTATTTTATTAACTTTGAATTAATTATGCAAGACTAAGCATGATTTTGGTGTATGGGCAAAAGCATAGTGAAGTATGTATTGAAATTAAAATTCATGGTATTGAAAATAGAAAAAACCTTTTCACTTGCTAGTATTTAAAATTCATATATTTTATAGTTTTAAGAATATAAACTAACTTGATTTTATAATTTTTGTGATTTGATTCTAAATGATGACATAATGCTCTAAGCTGCCATGTGTAAGCATTTTCCATAAAACAATTCCATGGAGGTATAAATAGTCCTTTTTTCCAATGCGAAAATCAAAACTGCATACAATTGTTAGTACATTATCTCTTCTTAACATTGGCATTTAAAATACTGGACATTTGGATATCTCATTCAGTAATTTTGATCAGAAGTATATAAATTTTTTTTCCTAAAGAAGAAAATGCAATTTATGAAATAATTCATATATTTTTATGCTATGTTTATTATTAACTTATTTTTTTCAACACCATGTCTGTACCCAAGATGGATGGTGAGGTATGATCTAAAGACACTGATCTCTTATGCCTTTATTATAACCAATCATTTAGAAATACAGAATAAATAATACTCTAGTTCACATCAGAAAGTCTGAATTCGGGGCGCCTAGGTGGCTCAGTCATTAAGTGTCTGCCTTCAGCTCAGGTCATGATCCCAGCATCCTGGAATCGAGCCCCACATCGGGCTCCCTGCTCCGTGGGAAGCCTACTTCTCCCTCTCCCACTCCCCCTGCTTGTGTTCCCTCTCTCGCTGTGTCTCTCTCTGTCAAATAAATAAATAAAATCTTAAAAAAAAAAAGTCTGATTTCAAAGTTAAAAAACATATTTCTAATTATAAAATAACAAATAGTTATCAAAAATAATATAAAAATCTTAGAAAAGTAGAAAAGTCTAAAGCAAATAAATCTGTTAACAGATAACCAGTAATTTCAATTTTTCATTTCAATCACCATTAACATAAATATTTTAGTATGTAATTTCTCAGTAATTCTACATTTATATACTTGCATACAAAGATATGTACTTCCTTTTAAAAAAATATTGTAGTATACATTGCTTTGTAGCCTCTAGCCCTATACTGTGAATATTTTACAATGGTGATAAGAATTTTTCCATAACATGGTTTTTATTTTATATATTATAGTACATTATATGAGTGAACTAGAATTTGCTTAAATCACCTCTTTTTATTTATAAGTAATTCTTATTTTCTTGTTTTTATAGAAAACATAACTAATAAATACGGTCCACATCTGTATTGATTTGTTTGGAAAAACTCCTAGAGCATTTGTCACACACATTTTAAGACTTTTGACACATAATGACAAATTTGCCTATTAAAAAATGTGCCCTATTACACTAACATTAGCAGAAGTACCCGTTTTCTAAATTCTCACCAGCACTGGGCATTATTATTTCATCTCTGCTAGTTTTATCATAACTTTAATTATACTTCTGCATTTCAATTATTTTTGCTTAAGATGAAAATAGCATGCAAACATACACCAGAGGACATAAATTCATGTCTCTACATACACTCTTACTAACAGGATCATGTCTGCCACTATTTGTTGGGCAATATAAGAAAACTCTTAGGGTCTCTCCCATTTCCACATGTCTTATGACAGCTTTTGTTCTGGACTATCTTTTCACAGATACTTGTATGGGCAATAACCATTAGTTAGAGATAGGGTCTTCCTCTGGGGCAGAAGAGAGGTTTGTTTGCATTCGAAGATAATAAAGAGATACTTCTGTTTGTGGCAAATGTTCAGCAGGTTTGCTTACAGCCATTTTAAAGGAATGAGGTTTCCTAAGCTCATGTTTCCTCAACTTTCCTCAAACCCCACTGCATGCACACATCCTTTTTGGTTGCCCCTTCACCCAGGCCTATGGGACTTGGGTAACAATGCAAACATGAAGTTAATGTTATCTGCTCTATTGCAAGTAATAAAGTCCTTTGTCTCTGTGCCAAGAGTCTTGTATCTTGCATCAATACCTATGAAACTGGCAGGCTCACTTGTTAGCTTGCAATTAGGGTAAAATCTCACACCCTTCAGAGAAGATCTTGACATGGATCTTGACCTGAGTCTTAGGGACAGATTTGCTGGAGTATATACACACTTCTAGAAATGCTTTAGGCTAGAGTGCCATGTTAGTCAAACAATTCTTTCACTGAACTAGAGAACTTGGCATAGGTAGTGGGAGGGAGAGTGAGAGGAAGTGAAAAAGAGAGGTACAGAGGAAAAGAGGGATACATATATGTTTTGTGGCCATAGTTTATACTTAGTCCTAGTCAGAAAATTTGCAATTTTTTGTAAAGTTCAAGAAAATCACCTCCTTCCAGCCCAGGAAACAGATGAACCACCTTGAATTCCTGTTTTAGAAAGAATACAGATGGAATTTAATCAATTAATCAGTAACTCAGATGGTGGATATATGTGAAAAAGGTCATTTTTGATTATGAACCATTGATTTTAAAATGTATTATTTATAATGTATCATTACTGTAAATTGTAGAGTCATGAATTTGTGCAAGACAAAAATCACCAGAAGGAGTACAAACCGGCCTTTGGAGAACCAGACATTTAACAAATTGTTCTAGGAAATTGGATTTCTGATCTAAAGTTAGTTTTAGTTTACTATAATAGTGATAGGATAAAGTAACAGTGTTTGTTTAGTATTTTAATTGATAAAATGCACTGAAAACTTAACTATGTATGAAGCATCAACAGTAATCATTTCCCCCCCCTTTTTTTTAAAGATTTTATTTATTTGACAGAGAGAGACACAGCAAGAGAGGGAACACAAGCAGGGGGGAGTGGGAGAGGGAGAAGAAGGCTTCCCACAGAGCAGAGAGCCCAATGTGGGGCTCGATCCCAGGACCCTGGGATCATGACCTGAGCTGAAGGCGGCAGACACTTAACGACTGAGCCACCCAGGCACCCCTCGTTTCCCCTTTTTTTATCTAGAAAATGAGTAAGGTTCTTAATATTTGTCATACCTGTTTTGGTTCACTTAATTTTGTTTTCTTTTTTCTTTCCTTTTTTTGGGGGAGTGAGGGCTTTACTGTTTGTTGTATTAAAAAATGCATTGTCAGAATGCATAATGATAAAATAAATGCTGAATTTTGTTCAAGTCAAAAGTACAATCATTTATATTTTACCTAAACAAAAAAATAATTCAAATGATTGCTTACTTCATTAGAGGTGTTTGCCAGTTTCTTATTTCCTCTGTACTTCAGAGACTTATCACAAGATGCAGAGCTTCTACTTGCTTCAAAGAAAATGTTTAATATGAAAAAAATAAACAGAAATAAAGAAGGCTAAGAATTTGTCATGTTGTGACTACATGTCTTGTACTACATTGTTTCCAGAATTAATTTAGGAATTAAAAGGATGAAAAAAATGAGTAGTAAGCTTGATTCTTATTGTCATTCAATATATCATTTTCCTATGTTTATCTTTAATGTTATGAATTTTCAATATGGCATCAGTTAGCATAAAATCTAGAAAAATTGTATATGAAACTGAAAGACCTGGGTTCTGGTTTGAGGATGCCAATGATGTATATTGTCTTTACATCTCTCTGGGGCTGATATGTAAATTTAGTGGGATGATTTCACTGGTTATTGACATTTTAGGAAGTCACAGCAATGTATGAGAATATGCAAAAAGCTACAGCAGTAAAGTGGTAGAACATACAAATACTAACATTTTGCATGTAAACTGAAAGGGATCACCTACATCTCTAAATCTATAAACCAATACTAAGAAGTCCTTAACTAAATGATCCTTAAGATTCTATGATCTACAATTTAGTCTGACCTAACAAACTGTTGAAATACTGTCAGTGCTATTAGTGATTATAAAAATTATTTCTATAACCGGCAATTGTCACTATGAACAAATGACTGAACACTGCCAAAGGAGTATCTAGGATAACAAAAATAAATAATTTATCTTGTTTTGAAAGAATGGTGTAGAGAGCTAAAGATATACCATGAGTGAGGGAGCCTGGGAGACTCAGTTGGTTAAGCATCGGACTCTTGGTTTCGGCTCACGTCATCAAGTCATCAAGATTGAGCCCTGCATTGGGTTCCCCACTCAGTGTGGAGTCACCTTGAGATTCTTTCTCCCTCCTTCTCTCTCCCCGCTCTGCTCCTCCCTTCCCCACCTCTCTCACTCACACTCTTTCTCTCTTAAATAAAATCTTAAAAAAAAAGATATGCCACATGTCCTTAATATAAATGGGAAACCTACCTAATTTTAATTGTTTTCAATATTTATAACTGATGTTAGATGAGCTGCTTTTTAGAAATTAATCAAAGGACTAAATTTATAATAACAATAAAATAGAAAATTATCAAATATTCATGCCACATATTGTAGAGATCTCTAGAATATATGCATTATGTATCAGTGTGGCACTCCTATATTAATCAGACCTTTGCCATTTCCAGTATTTCTGAATATACAAAAAGCTAATTTATAAAATATTCTATCAACTAGAAAGCCAATTCAAAAATATTAAGTGCTTGCTGTATGCAAAATATAATGGGTAAAGCAAAAGATACATATAAATAAAGCATAACTTTTTTCTAAAAGAATATAACTTATCAGAAGCAATGAAATAGACACACATACAACTGATTTCCTGAACAGAAGATTGTTGGTAATAAAGATACATTATTTTTTTCTCCTGAGGAGGGAATACTCATTCTACCTGAACTGAGGAGCACTCATGGGTAGCTGGCAATTGATTTGGACCATGAAGGAGGGCGAGGATATTCATTGGCAGAGATGACAAAAAGAATTCCATATGGAGGTGGAGAGGAGCATGAACCAGGAACAAAGATAGGGAATCTCAGAATATTTTCAGGGAGTGCTGGGTTATAGAAGTTGGAAGTAAAGAAAAACAGAATGAAATCCATTTATGGAGATATCTCCTGAAGATCTGTGTTTTATTTGGTTCATAATGGGACACCACCAAAGGTTCTGAGGACAAGAACAGCATGAGAGGTGTACTTTAAGACCACTGCACCAGCCTTCAAACTCACATCTTTATGCGCAGTACTGAATGCTTCTGAGTTTGTTTTCTCAACTGTAAAACTGAACTATTAATCATAGCTATTCTATGAGAAAGATAAGATTAAAATGATTTAGCATATGTCAAATCCTAACATAAACACAGACTCAATATTATTTCCCCACCTGCAAATTTGTGTGAAAAATTACTAAAATAAACCATTAACTGGAATTCAGCTCAACTATACATAATGATGAGCCATTGAATGAAAGAAAATAAATCATTATCACACTGATCTTTGTGTTCAATAATTTTTTGAAAAATTTGTAACACATAGGTGAAGTATGTTTTTTCTCCATAATTGTATGGTGGCTTTTCTCAACCAAACTCTTTTTATAAAAGAGAACATTCTATACTCTGGTTATGCTATGTAGCATTTATGCACAATGTGTTCAACTAGCATGACCATCTGTCTAGATAAATGACTCCAATTTTAGGAAATATATATATATATATTTCCTACAAAATCTGTAGTCCAAAGTTTTACATAAAGTTCATTGAGGCAGGGAAATGACAAAATATGAATAATAGAAAATAGGTTTTAGAGTTTCTAGGAAAGGAGAATAGTAGTGTACAAATCAGTGATGGGTGTACTGTGCATACAATAAGAATGTTTGAGCCCATTCTCCATCAGACAGGAGTGTTTTCTTTTACAGTAGAGAATTTACAACAGTATAGCCTGTATACTATAACAGCAATACAGCCCAAGCTAACCAAATAAAACCTATGTTAGCTATCTACTTTTATAATTCATTACCTTTGAACACCTCAAGGGAAAATGAGGCTGTCATTTCCCCTCCACAGGTTCACAGAAAAAGTATATTTGATCTTTTAATGCTTTTCAAAATTGCTATAGGGATTCCAGGTGTTGCTTAATTATTGATGGTCTTTATGAACCCCAAAGTAAAAAGCAAACACATAACCACAACCAGGAATACACTTAAGTTGTGCACATTTTAATGATCAAACAACTAATTTCCATCAATAAAAGGAATACATTTCAGCAGGCTAGCAAATAAATTTTGTTTCTTCACTATAAAAAGACTAGCCTAAGGACTCTGCTAAAGTGAGTCTTCCCTCTCTGCTCTCCTTGTCCTCTCTCTCTGGCTTATCCCTACATGTAAAGGCAAGGCATTGCAGCTGCCCAAGCGAACACCTGAAACCATCTCAAACGTGTAAGCTTATATTATTTGATGGAATTCCACCTGCAGTCCAAAAATGTACTTGTTGACATTAATTATCTGTTTTGGCCAAAGAACTTCATGAATTAAGACATGTCATTATCCAAATACCACCTCATTTCTCACTCTATAGACTATCTTGAAGGAAAGATAATACTTTTAAGCTACATAAGAGCAGATAGAATTTAAAATACTACACAAAATAAGGAGAAAATAATTTCCACTTTCACATTTGCTTCCAAAGCTTCAGGATTTAAATTGGGGTTCAGTTTAGAGGGAAAAAATTCTCAAAATTACATCATTTACCTAACTCTAGGAGTCTGGAAACCAGATAAAAAATATGTAACATATGAGATTGTATTTCATTCATGAGAGTTCTGGCATTTTTGCCTGCCTCTAGAGTTAGTAATGCACAGGAGAATAATGGATCTTTTCAAAGTTGGCAGTGTAGAGTCCAATACCTGCTAGTGAACAAGAGTACTGGTGAAAAATTCCAACCTGGAGGTGAAAGTTCCCAAAAGACAATAATCAATTGGCTTTGTTAAACAAGAGAATGGCCATGGGAACAGTTCCTTCTTTTCTTCATGGGTGATTAGCAGGTACTATGAGATGAGTTTGACATGGTACCATATTTTTTCTAATTGACAAATTTTACCTATGCTATTTTTACAAAGAAATCCAGTACTAAAATCACAGTTATTTTGAAAAATGTGCCCCTGGAATGACCTAAACAATTAATGGCACTGAAACTATTCTCTTTAATTTTTTCTAAATTTATAAATTCTCACTTTGTAGGCTTGTGTCGTTCTTTCTTTTGTGATCTGTAGCAGTGAAATGGATCAAGATGTGAGTTCATGAAAACAAGGATGGAACACGGGATCAAGTGCAGATTTCAATCAGAGCGTTAGTGAAATTATAAACCTGATACCTCTGCCTTCTTCATATATAAAACCTTTATAGACTTCCACATATCAAATTGTCTTAGCAGTGGAATGTACGACTTTGTCAAAGAATGAAGAACAGTGGAACCATAAACACATTTTTATTAGCTCGCCACTTTTAAAGGAATTCAGACGCCAGTTAATATCTATGTTGGGGAAAAAATATCTATGTGGGAGTTAGGGAGCAGGGAAATTCCTTCTACTCTACAAAAAGGGGAATCCCGAACTGCATCTTTCAATATGCCTGAGAAGTCTTTAGTGACAGAAACAATCTGTAGCAGTCTGAATGTTACTCTTCCTGAATCACAAATTTTCCTTTCGCAGGTTTTTGTGAATCATTTCCATTTTTAAGAAGATATGGATAGCCAGGCAAATGTCCACATATTTCTCATCTATATTTTGACACTGTGCATTTCCATCAAGATACAGTTTAGCTTCAAAAATATGGTTAACTAGGGAATAGCTGGAGGTTGCTTCAATAAATCAGAAAGATAAATTTTAAGAGATATGTGCATATAATCAAAGCTTGAAATTCACTTCTACAGGAAATCAATAAGCTATTTTAGAAGGATTGAAAGGCGATTTTATACATATAGGGATAAAACTGGCATTTGTCATAATATTAAATAGACAAAAAAATGACAAGAATTATGTATACTTGAGCTTTATGAAATAAATTTAATATATGCAAGATGGAGACATCTTCAATTTTTGAACAACACTGCTGAGCATATTATGGAATAAAATTAAGAGAATGTATCCTTATGTGTTTATGTCTGTATGTGTGTGAGTGAGGAGTATATTGTGGTAATTTATTTATTTATTTTTTAAAGATTTTATTTATTTATTTGACAGAGAGACAGCGAGAGAGGGAACACAAGCTGAGGGAGTGGGAGAGGGAGAAGCAGGCTTTCCGCTGAGCAGGGAGCCCGATGCAGGGCTGGATCCCAGGACCCTGAGATCATGATCTGAGCTGAAGGCAGTTGCTTAACCGACTGAGCCACCCAGGTCCCCCTATTGTGGTAATTTAAAAAATGGGGGGTACTGTGGTAAAAAAGAATCCCTTGATATTTTTTTTAAAGATTTTATTTATTTATTTGAGACAGAATGAGATACAGAGAGCATGAGAGGGAGGAGGGTCAGAGGGAGAAGCAGACTCCCCGCTGAGCAGGGAGCCCGATGCGGGACTCGATCCCGGGACTCCAGGATCATGACCTGAGCCGAAGGCAGTCGCTTAACCAACTGAGCCACCCAGGCGCCCAAGAATCCCTTGATATTAAAAAATAATTTAAAATGTATCTTTTTGGCAGGGATGAACAAGATGGTGGAGGAGTAGGAGACCTAAATTTCATCTGGTCCCAGGAATTCGGCTAGATAGGGATCAAACCATTCTGAACATCTACAAACTCAACAGGAGATCGAAGGAAAGAATAGCAGCAACTCTCTGAACAGAAAAGCGACCACTTTCTGGAAGGTAGGATGTGCGGAGAAGTGAATCCAAGGCGATATTTGGGAAGATAGACGGCGGGGGAGGGAACCTCCATCAGCCATTACCGGCAAGTGATAGAGCAGCAGAGCACAAAATCGGAACTTTTAGAAGTCGGCTCCGCTGAGGGACGTCGCTCCAGTGGCTAATCAGGGGGTGGAACCCTCACTGGGACAGTGTGGTCTCAGGACCCTTGGGGTCACAGAAAGACCTAGGGTGCCTGAGTGCAGCAGAGCTCCCAGGTATCAGAGCAGGGAAGCCGGCTGCAGAGACGGAGCTGAGGAGCAGGCTCTCAGCTTGGGGTTGCCATAAACCGTGATCCGGGGCACAGTCGGGCCACTGCTCCTCCAGCAGGGACCCAACAAGCAGCAGATCCGGGGAGACTCACCTTCCTCCCCTGGGGAGGAGCGGCATGGGAGTGCACCGCAGGGATCTGCTGGGTTTGGAGACTCCACACAGGGTCGGGTGCCAGAGAGAGAAATGCTCGGTCACAGGCCAGGTGAGCAGAGTGCGGCCGGAGACCGGGGAGATGGGAGTGACTGCTTTTCTCTGGGGGCTCACTGAGGAGCGGGGCCCCAAGTTCTCGGCTCCTCCAGGGCGGAGATTGGGGGGCCACCATTTTCACTCTCCTCCTCCAAAGCTGTATGGAAAGTTTGCAGGGAACAAAACCTCCCAAGAGCAAACCCGAGCAGATTACTTAGCCCGGACCCAGCAAGGGCAGGGCAATTCCGACTCGGGCAAAGCATTTGGGAACCATGGCAACAGGCCCCTCCCCCAGAAGATCGGCAAGAACCGCCAGCCAAGACCAAGTTTGGCAGAACTCCAGTGCTAGGGGAATACTGCACATAGAATTCATGGCTTTTTTCCCATGATTCTTTACTCTTTCAAAGTTAATTTTTTTAATTTTCTTTTTTTTCCTTTTTCTATTTTTTTTTTAATTTTTCTTTTTCCCTTTTTCAACCAACACCTTATCAATCCCTTTTTTAAAAAAATCTTTTTTATATTTCATTTTTAGAGTCATATTCTATCCCTTCATAGTAGTTAATCTTATTTTTGTTATATATATATATATAAGTTGTTCTCTCTTTAAAATTTTGGGATACAGTTTCTTTTAACAGACTAGAATATACCCTAAATCTCTAGTGTATGGCTTTGTTCTAGTCTCCTGTCTGATCACATTCTCTCCCCCTCTTTTTTTTAAATCCTCTTCTTTCTTTTATCAACCAACTTCTTATCAATTCCTTTTATAAAATCTTTTATAATTTTCAGCTTTACAGTCATATTTCATCCCTTCATTCTACTTTCCCTTATTTTTGTACTTATATAAGTTTTTCTTTCTTTAAAATTTTGGTAGGCACTTTAACAGACCAAAATATGCCCAAAATCTATGTGTGGCACTGATCTATGCACCAGCCTGATCGTATTTGATCATATTCTGTTTTTTTGTTTGTTTGTTTTTATCTTTTTATCTTTTTATCTTTTTTTCTTTTTTCTTTCTTTTCCTTTCTTTTCCCCTGGTTTCAGGTCTCTTCTGATTTGTTTAGTGTATATTTTTCTGGGGTTGTTGTTACCCTTTTAGCATTTTGTTCTCTCATTTATCTGTTCTCCTGTGGACAAAATGACAAGATGGAAAAAATCACCCCCCAAAAAAGAACAAGAGGCAGTACTGACTGCCAGGGACCTAATCAATATGGACATTAGTAAGATGTCGGACTAGAGTTCAGAATGACGATTTTAAAGATACCAACTGGGCTTGAAAAAAGCATGGAAGATATTAGAGAAACCCTTTCTGGAGAAATAAAAGAACTAAAATCTAACCAAGTCAAAATCAAAAAGGCTATTAATGAGGTGCAATAAAAAATGGAGGCTCTAACTGCTAGGATAAATGAGGCAGAAGAGAGAATTAGTGATACAGAAGACCAAATGATGGAAAATAAAGAAGCTGAAAAAAAAGAGATAAACAACTACTGGATCACGAGGGCAGAATTTGAGAGATAAGTGATACCATAAGATGAAACAATATTAGAATAATTGGGATCCCAGAAGAAGAAAGAGAGAGAGGGGTAGAAGTATATTGGAGCAAATTATAGCAGAGAACTTCCCTAATCTGGGGAAGGAAACAGGCATCAAAATCCAGGAGGCACAGAGAAACCCCTTCAAAATCAATAAAAATAGGTCAACACCCCGATATCTAATAGTAAAACTTACGAGTCTCAGAGACAAAGAGAAAATCCTGAAAGCAGCTCGGGACAAGAGGTCTGTAACCTACAATGGTAGAAACATTAGCTTGACAACAGACCTATCCACAGAGACCTGGCAGGCCAGAAAGGACTGGCAGGATATATTCAGAGCACTAAATGAGAAAAATATGCATCCAAGAATACTCTATCCAGCTAGGCTGTCATTGAAAATAGAAGGAGAGATAAAAAGCATCCAGGACAAACAAAAACTAAAGGAATTTGCAAACACAAAACCAGCCCTACAAGAAATATTGAAGGGGGTCCTCTAAGCAAAGAGAGAGCCTAAAAGCAACATAGACCAGAAAGGAACACAGACAATATACGGTAACAGTCACCTTACAGGCAATACAATGGCACTAAATTCCTATCTTTCAATAGTTACCCTGAATGTAAATGGGCTAAATGCCCCAATAAAAGACACTGGGTATCAGATTGGATAAAAAAACAAGACCCATTGATATGCTGTCTTCAAGAGACTCATTTTAGACCCCAAAACATCCCAGATTGAAAGTGAGGGGGTGGAAAACGATTTACCATGCCAAAGGACACCAAAAGAAAGCTGGGGTGGCAATCCTTATATCAGACAAATTAGATTTTAAACCAAAGACTATAATAAGAGATGAGGAAGGACACTATATCCTACTTAAAGGGTCTATCCAACAAGAAGATCTAACAATTGTAAATATCTATGCCCCTAACATGGGAGCAGCCAATTATATAAGCCAATTAATAACAAAAACAAAGAAACACATAGACAACAATGCAATAATAGTGAGGGACTTTAACAACCCCCTCACTGAAATGAACAGATCATCTAAGCAAAAGATCAACAAGGAAATAAAGACTTTAAATGACACACTGGACCAAATAGACTTCACAGACATATTCAGAACATTCCATCCCAAAGCAACAGAATACACATTCTTCTCTAGTGCCCATGGAAATTCTCCAGAATAGATCACATCCTAGGTCATAAATCAGGTCTCAACCGGTACCAAAAGACTGGGATCATTCCCTGCCTATTTTCAGACCACAATGCTTTGAAACTAGAACTCAATCACAAGAGGAAAGTCAGAAAGAACTCAAATACATGGAGGCTAAAGAGCAACCTACTGAAGAATGAATGGGTCAACCAGGAAATTAAAGAAGAATTAAAAAAATACATGGAAACCAATGAAAATGAAAACACAACTGTTCAAAATCTATGGGATGCAGCAAAGGCAGTCCTAAGAGGAGAGTATATAGCAATACAAGCCTTTCTCAAGAAATAAGACAGGTCTCAAGTACACAACCTAAACCTACACCTAAAGGAGCTGGAGAAAGAACAGCAAATAAAGCCTAAACCCAGCAAGAGAAGAGAAATAATAAAGATCAGAGCAGAAATCAATGAAATAGAAACCAAAAGAACAGCAGAACAGATCAATGAAACTAGGAGCTGGTTCTTTGAAAGAATTAACAAGATTGATAAACCCCTGGCCGGACTTATCAAAAAGAAAAGAGAAATGACCCAAATCAACAAAATCATGAATGAAAGAGGAGAGATCACAACCAACACCAAACAAATACAAACAATTATAAGAACATATTATGAGCAACTCTATGCCAGCAAATTAGATAACCTGGAAGAAATGGATGCATTCCTAGAGATGGAAAAACTACCAAAACTGAACCAGGAAGAAATAGAAAACCTGAACAGGCCTATAACTACTAAGGAAATTGAAGCAGTCATCAAAAATCTCCCAACAAACAAAAGCCCAGGGCCAGATGGCTTCCCAAGGGAATTCTACCAAACACTTAAAGAAGAATTAATACCTATTCTTCTGAAACTGTTCCAAAAAATAGAAATAGAAGGAAAACTTCCAAACTCGTTTTATGAGGCCACCATTACCTTGATCCCAAAACCAGATAAAGACCCCATCAAAAAGGAGAATTACAGACCAATATCCTTGATGAACATGGATGCAAAAATTCTCACCAAAATACTAGCCAGTGGGATCCAACAGTACATTAAAAGGATTATTCACCATGACCAACTTGGATTTATCCCTGGGCTGCAAGGTTGGTTCAACATCCGCAAATCAATCAATGTGATACAATACATTAATAAAAGAAAGAACAAGAACTGTATGATCCTCTCAATAGATGCAGAAAAAGCATTTGACAAAGTACAGCATCCTTTCTTGATCAAAACTCTTCAGAGTATAGGGATAGAGGGTACATACCTCAATATCATAAAAGCCATCTATGAAAAACCCACAGTGAATATCATTCTTAATGGGGAAAACCTGAGAGCTCCTAAAGGAGAACACAGGCAGCAACCTCTTCGACCTCAGCCACAGCAACTTTTTCCTAGAAACATCGCCAAAGGCAAGGGAAGCAAGGGCAAAAATGAACTATTGGAATTTCATCAAGATAAAAAGCTTTTGCACAGCAAAAGAAACAGTCAACAAAACCAAAAGACAACTGACAGAATGGGAGAAGATATTTGCAATGACATATCAGATAAAGGGCTAGTATCCAAAATCTATAAAGAACTTATCAAACTCAGCACCCAAAGAACAAATGATCCAATCAAGAAATGGGCAGAAGACATGAACAGACATTTTTTCCAAAGAAGACATCCAAATGGCCAAAAGACACATGAAAAAGTGCTCAACATCGCTCGCATCAGGGAAATCCAAATCAAAACCTCAATGAGCTACCACCTCACAGCAGTCAGAATGGCTAAAATTAACAAGTCAGGAAATGACAGATGTTGGGGGGATGCGGAGGAAAGGGGAACCCTCCAGCACTGTTGGTGGGAATGCAAGGTGGTGCAGCCACTCTGGAAAACAGTATGGAGGTTCCTCAAAAAGTTGAAAATAGAGCTATGATCCAGCAATTGCACTACTGGGTATTTACCCCAAAGATACAAATGTAGGGATCCGAAGTGGTACGTGCACCCTGATGTTTATAGCAGCAATGTCCACAATAGCCAAACTATGGAAAGAGCCAAGATGTCCATCAAGAGATGAATGGATAAAGAAGATGTGGTATATATATTCAATGGAATATTATGAAGCCATCAAAAGGAATCAAATCTTGCCATTTGCAATGACATGGATGGAACTGGAGGGTATTATGCTGAGTGAAATAAGTCAATCAGAGAAAAACATGTATCATATGATCTCACTGATATGAGGAATTCTTAATCTCAGGAAACAAACTGAGGGTTGCTGGAGTGGTGGGGGGTGGGAAGGATGGGGTGGCTGGGTGATAGACATTGGGGAGGGTATGTGCTATGGTGAGTGCTGTGAATTGTGTAAGACTGTTGAATCACAGACCTGTACCTCTGAAACAAATAATACATTATATGTTTAAAAAAAAGAAGATAGTAGGAAGGGAAAAATGAAGGGGGGCAAATTGGAGGGGGAGAGGAACCATGAGAGACTACGGACTCTGAGAAACAAACTGAGGATTCTAGAGGGGGGTAGGGTGGGGAGATGGTTCAGCCTGGTGATGGGTATTAAAGAGGGCACATATTGAAATGGAGCACTGGGTGTTATACACAAACAATGAATCATGGAACACTACATCAGAAACTAATGATGTAATGTATGGTTATTAACATAACATAATAAAATAAAAAAAAACCTTGGAAGAAAACAAACAAGACAAAAATAAATTCAATGTATCTTTTTGTGTCTCCTTTTTCATGCATATTATTTTGCCATTGGGGAATAGTAACCAATCCAGGAAATAAAGCATTTATCAACCATCATTCACACGAAGCTAACAGCAGATGAGATGATGGTAACTGGAAAATTATAATTAGAAAAGGTACTTCCCACAGGTAAGGGAAGTAAGAGGTGGCAATGATACTACGCTGCTGAGCATTTGTACGAAAACACTCTCATGGATACACCTATTCTGCAGAAGAGTGAAAACTCACTATTTTCACTAAATTAAGATGGTAATATTAAACCTAATTCTCTCCTATGCCTCAGTCATGATCTGTCAGACAGACACAAGCAAGCACTATCACTCTCAACATACTGCTTTAATTACATACTAATGTGTTACACTAGTGCCTTAAAGTAACATCCTCCACAGGCATCTTAATGTTAAAATTACTGCCTTCAGAGTTAGTTGTCTAATCTGCCCCGTTATGTCTGTCCTTTCACATCTCCTCTGTGTGCGTGCATGTTTATGCTACATTATCATTCAGCTTGCCCATATAATACTTTGAACAGCTTCATTTTGTATCATTTACATTAACGTACATCTTCTTTCCCCAAACTGGTATCCTCTCTTTCCTTATATTCTCTCCGTTTAACACTCAAATATGTTACTAGAGATGAAAAACTGTTGAAGTATTTTGTTAATGGGAAGATTCTGAATTATCTTGATGCTAGTTATCACATAATTCATACTTCCTAATGGCATTTTTTAAAATATTTTATTGATTTATTTGAGAGAGAGAGCATGAGCAGGGGGAGAGGCAGAGGGAGAGGGAGAAGGAGACTCCTCGCTGAGCAGGGAGCCTGACTCAGGGCTCATCCCAGGACCCCAGGATCATGACCTGAGCCAAAGGCAGACACTTAGCTGACTGAGCCACCCAGGCGCCCCCCCCCAACCCCATGGCATTTTAAGAAGAAAATTAGTTGAAGGTAGTTATGATCATATCTATTTTATATAAAGGAAACTGAGCATTGAGGGGGTAAAATGTGCTATAGCAATCTCAGTTGCAAAAATACGTATAAAAATGTAGGCTACTAGCAAATGGCTTCAGCCTAATACTGGTTCACTTCATATGTTATTGAGGATTAAGACTAGCTACACTTATTAGAGAATCTTGATAATGATGGGTCAAACAAGGTAGAACCAGTTTCTTTATCATGTGAGAAGGTGAGCAAGGTGAACAGGGTACCTCACTGGGACCCAGGCCCCTTCCTATATATGACCTTGTTCTCTTAATCAAAGATGTGTTCTAAATCCATTATCCATGTTCCATTAGTAGGAAGAAATGATGAAGAGGCAAGTAGACTCCACAAGCCTGCACAGGATATTCCTGTTTATATCTTCTTGAGCAGAAATTATAGCAGCTTGGCAGGTTGAGAAATGCAGTCTCCATTCTGAGCTGCTATATGTCCAACCAAAAATCAGATACTAGAAGAGAACAAATACTGGGAGGCAAAGTATGATCTCTACTACAAGCCAATGCATAGTATGCACATACAGGAAAGCACATGAATTCTGTGACTAATACCAATAATTGAAATAATTTTCTCTTGCATTTTATTTTTTTTTAAGATTTTATTTTTTACTTGAGAGAGAGAGCACATGAGCAAGAGAGCACAAGCAGGGGGATCAGAAGAGGGAGAGGTAGCAGACTCCCCACTGAGCGGGGAGCCCAATGTAGGGCTCGATCTCAGGACCCTGAGATCATGACCTGAGCTGAAGGCAGCCACTTAACTAAGCCACTGATGCGCCCCTCTTGTATTTTATTTTAATAAGACAGTTATTGCATGTTATATTAATAAGACAGCTTAATATTATAATTTCTACAGAGCAATGCTGGAGCTCAAATATTTTTTGGATTTATAAGTCATATGTTATTAAATTTTTTTTTAATTAAGCGATCTTGATGTGCTAGAAGAAAGGAGCCTATAGTTTCAGTTGTCTTTTGTTGTGTAGCAAACAATCCCAAAATTAAGTAACTTAAAACAACAACTGTTTTATTATCTCTTACAATGTTGTGAGCATCCTGAGCTCACCTGGTCCATTCTGCTCCCCATGATGTTAACAGAGGCTGCAGTCATCTGGGGACTCAACTGCACTGGTATGTCAAGATAGTTCACTTACATGGATGGTAATGAGCTCTGACTGTCATCTGGTAGCTCAGCAGGAGTGTCCATCAGAGAGCCTTGATACCCACTAAGTACTGTTCCATGTGCTTTGGGCTCCTCCCAGCATGAAGGCTAGGTTCCAAAAGTCAGGAAAGTAAAGCTGCCAGTCTTCTTAAAGTCTTGGTTCAGAACTCCCAGAATGTCACTTCTGACACGTTCTTTTGGTTAAAACCAGTCACAAGGCCATCACAGAATCAAGGCTGGGAGATTTGGCGGGAGTGGGGAAGGTTATGCTCAACTTTCTGATGTAAGTAAGCTGCCAAGCTGTAAGTAGAGATATGTGCATAAAAGGAGGGGAGAGATTGTTTAGAGGTCATCTTCAGAGACTAGGTACTATCTATAAGAGCACAACTAATAGAAATAGCTCAGAAAATCAACAATTTATTGATAAAAATAAAACCTAAAATTCTACACAGGAAATGTTGGTAGATAGATAATACAGTTATTTATTAGGATGTCCTGTTTAGGGTCATCCACACTGCAGAGATGATCCAGGTCTCTTGTTTAATTAAATAGATCGATTTCTGTAAAGATAATGAGACTGCAGGTTAGCTTTCAAAAATCAATTTTTCTCATCTTCATTCAATAAGCATTTACTGAGTGCCTTTCATGTTCCAGATAAATGTTACATGTTGAGTTTTCATAACTTCAGCCTTGATCTCAAGGACACACCTGGCTGGGCCCTTGGGGCAAGGCACTATGGCACTGTAACTTTAAGTGAGGGTGGGTGGGGGCCAAGGTATCCACGAGGACTGGGGTTTGTGTGGTAAGTGATGTGAGCCAGATGCCTCATGGTCAAGTCTGGGAAGAACCCAGGTGTTTCTCTTCCTGGGACTCTCCTCCCACCCCCATAGAACTCCTGATACTCCATGAAATCAGGCTTCCTCTGGAATCAGGCCTGATTCTGCCATCCTCTGACCTACTGCTGACTCTCAGCACCTACCAGCCCATCCTCTCCCTGCCCTCCATCTGGACCTGTACTCTCTCCCCTACACACATCTAAAGCACAAACCACACCCTACAGGTTCCAACTGTACCCTGTTTGCATTCCTGGGAGGAAAAATCTTTGATCTCAAGAATGTTCTTTTTTTTTTTTTTAAGATTTTATTTATTTATTTGACAGAGAGAATGAGAGAGAGAGCACATGGAGGGGGGAGGGTCAGAGGGAGAAGCAGACTCCCTGCCGAGCAGGGAGCCCGATGCGGGACTCGATCCAGGGACTCCAGGATCATGACCTGAGCCGAAGGCAGTCGCTTAACGAACTGAGCCACCCAGGCGCCCCGATCTCAAGAATGTTCTTAATGTACTTATAGTAGACTTTGAGTACATGTTAGAGCAGAAATCTTACAACTAGCTCTTTGAGCAAAGAGGGACACCAATTGTGAAGATGTGGGAGAGGGAAGAAGGCTGATCCAGTTCACAGTGTCTTCCTAGAGATCAGGCAAATAAAATATGTGACTGATTTTTCATTTATCCTTTAGGTTACGATAATTCCCTTAGAAGACTGATTTACATATAGGTAAAGATCTACTGGTTCTTTAAGTTTCAGGCTAATTCTACGATCCATGTTCTATTACAGAATTTAGGAACTCAAGGTACACTAGGATAAATTTTAGTTAAATAGGTTTGTTACTTCTCTTTTCTTGTGTCAAATCTCCCACATCTTATAGCTTCCTTTTCTTTTTTTTTTTTAAAGGTTTTATTTATTTTTTGACAGAGAGAGAGACAGCGAGAGAGGGAACACAAGCAGAGGGAGAGGGAGAGGGAGAAGCAGGCTTCCCGCGGAGCAGGGAGCCCGATGCGGGGCTGGATCCCAGGACCCTGGGATCATGACCTGAGCCGAAGGCAGACGCTTAACGACTGAGCCACCCAGGTGCCCCACTTCCTTTTCTTTTTAAAAAATTTAAATTAGCCAACATATAGTATATTATTAGTTTTTGATGTAGTGTTCAATGATTCATTAGTTGCATATAACACCCAGAGTTCATCAGATCACGTGCCCTCCTTAATGCCATCACCTGGTTACCTCCTCCCCCCACCCCCTCCCTTCTGCAACACTCAGTTTGTTTCCCCAGAGTCAAGAGTTTCTAATTGTTTTTCTCCCTCTCTGATTTCTTCCCAGTTTTCCTTCGTTCTCTCTCTTTCTCTCTCTCTCTCTCTCACACACACACACAATCTTCAAAGATGAGATAAATTAAGAGGTATCAATTTGTCTTATGACTTTTCAAAGACTGGTCTTTAAAAAAATACAAATTCTTATAAACAATTTAAAGGAAAAGTCCAGATCATTTGTAGCCACATGTAAAATCAGTTTAACATTTGCCCTGAAGCACTTTGTTTCAAAGCAATAGATCTTACCCCTGTTCTATAGGTCTTGCACCTGAGTATTGTTTTAGTTACAACACATTTTTAAATAGATGAATAATTCTCGAAGTGAAAATAATCTGCCAACCAAAATATTAAGCCACCTACTGGATACCTATGGGAACATTTATTATTTGGTGTAAGAACAAAACAACCAAATCCTGTAAATGTGGTCAATATATTTGGACTGTAACTGAATTGACAAAAAATGTTACTCTTGCCTGATACTTAGCATGTGTTGGGTTTTCAAACAAAGAGGAAGGAAAATCCTCTTAGTGGAGATTTTAACCTAAATGAAAGGAAGACACTGAAATGGAAAAATCATTTGCTTAACTCCAAATCCAGGAAGATGCCAATTTCCAGTGTCAATAAAGTTTGTCTATGTTTCATGTAGCCTATAAATGTTACAGGATGAAAGTAATTTTAATTGATTTTGTTAAAGGATTGTTCCTTATTCTTTATTTACAGCTACATTTTTCAGGTATAAGCACAGCAAATTACAGGGTCAATAGTAAGTATTCAAGATAAAAATATACTCCTTTGACCTAAAGCTGCTTTCAGGATGAAGATTTAGTGTAAACTAAAGTTTTCTTCCTATATATTAATGCGACTCTATCAATCTTCATTTTTCAACTTAGGATATGTGATGGAATTACTCCTTTGAGTTATTGCTTATGGATTAATAAGTGTCTGTTTATGCTAATAACCAGTTTTCTACAGCTTTTTCCCTTTCCCCTTTTCCTGGCAGTCATCAAGTTCTTTCAAGCACACTGTATTTTTCTGGAGACAGCACCAGGAACTGAAGCATCCCAGATCTTTTCTCCCACTACTTTTCTACTCTTTCAAGGGAGTCAGGCACTTTCACTACTTCCCTTCTTCACTTTCATCTGATTTTCTCACTTGGGACACAGGTGGTTCCTTCTCTAGCAATAAATCTCTGCCTTCGCTCAACATATCCCTACCATTTCTCAACCAAATCAATGTGCATCATGTCTCAACTAAATTAACTATTGACAGCTTTGTGCTTTAACATTTCTTCTTTCACCAGAGCTAGTATAAATCATTGTCATTTCTACCTCTCAGATCCCAGTTTTTTCCTTTGAAATCATAGAATAGAAGGGTTCCCTCCCTCAGAATAGCATATTAGTTAGGAATAAAAGGTCTTGGAATTACACTGTTTCTGTTCAAATCTCATCCCCCCCTTAGTAGCCATAAGACTTTGGGACAAGTTATTTAACTTCTCTGTGTTTCAATTAACTTTTTATGGAAAATAATAGTATCTAACTCATATGATTGTTCTGAAGATTAAATTAATATTAATATCCTAGAACAAAGCCTAGCATATAGTATTTTGAAAATATTAACTAAGTTATTTTTCATGTCTATAAAATATATAATAGTAATTATTATAAACCCAATTCAATTTGCCATTTTGCAAGTAATTGTTTCCAATTTCTTCAGCTATTCTTAACACAACATACCTTCAAACTCCTCACTATTCTTGTACTTCCCTGTTAACATCTTATTTGGGTCCTGAGTTTTCCATCATGCTTTTATTAGTTCCCTGTTGCTGCTGTAACACCTTACCATAAACCTAGTGGCTGAAAATGGCATGAGTTTATTTATTTTTTATAGTTTTAAGTATTCCGTGGGTCTCACTGACCTAAATCAAGTTGTAGGCATCGCTGCAATTCTGTTCCGGAACTTCTAAGACAGAATCCATTTTCTTGCCTTTTCAAGCTTCTAGAAGCTGCCAGTATTCCTTGGTTCATAGCTGCTAGCAAAGGCTGTTCACATCTTTCTCACAATGCCATCTCTCTTGTTCTCATTCTTCTGTCTTCGTCTTCTATTATGTAAGGACTATTGGGATTACATTGGACCCAACTGGATAAACCAGGATAATCTCCCTATCTTGATTAGCAACTTTAATTCTATCTACAACCTACATTTCCTTTTGCCATACAACCTAACATATTCACAGGTTCCAAAGATTATAACATGGATACATTTGGAGGGCCATAATGCTCTCTACCAAACCACTCAATCTTATATTCCACTTTTCTTCTTCTTTTTTCATGAATTCATGTTGTCTCTGAACCCATTAATATAATTCACTATATCTGTCTTAGTGATGAGTTTAACGAATACTTGATTGATGCAAAAAAACAGTGCTCAATCTGAATATTAAAGGATGAAAAGAATTTAAATAGATGGACTAGAGAAGGAAGGTCACTGGGGACAGATGAAATTCATGAAAGAATAGTAATAAGAATGAACAAACTAAGCATAAACTACAGTAAAATTCTTGGAGCAAGAGCTTCAATTTAGAAAGTGATAAATGATAAAGGAGGATGGGTAAAATGAACACCACAATGAAAAGATTATACATAGTGTTCTAATCACAGTCAGGCTTGAGATGGAATAAGAAATCATGTGTGTGTGTAAAACATTTTATTTGTAAGATGATGTGAGGCTTATTTGCCAAAATTTTCTCTCCTAGGCAAATTACAAATGCTTATAATCCTCTGACCACCAATATATTTCTTTGGATTTAACATTCTCTTTTTAAATACTGATACTCCTGGGGGTGAAGACATGAAGATAAACCATTAAGACCGTAACAAATAATGAAAATTACTCTTCATATGTCTTCTTAGTTATATCATGAAAGCACTGAGGCTAGGGTTGGGGATGGGAGACTGGAAGAGATTCATAAATCAGACTGGGATCATGGTTGGTGAGGGGACTGAACATAGCGGTGAAGAATTTCAAAGACAAATTTTGCCTACCTCATCATTTTGCCAATGACTTTCCTACTCTTAGCCAATAAGGAGCATCCTTTTTTTTTTTTTTTAAATTGAGCACTGATGTGTGTTAAGAACAACATTTTTAGGTATTATTTAAATAGGTCAAAGACTATACTTTCAGGGATCATTTCTATAGCTTGTTAAATAGGTCAGATTTGAACATATTAAGTCTGAAATGAAACAGACATGAACACAACAGTGATGTCTCTTCATTCTTTCCTTCGTCATCACCAAAAGCTCATATACCACAGGCTTGTTTACAACCTCCTGGTGTCTGCAGGAGGAAACATCTTTGAGTGAAGGAGAAAAAAAATATGATTCCTTTGATAATATCGTTAAACTGTTCAAATAAGAACAATTTAAAACTTTAACATCCATGAATATTAACAACTAAAATAACTTACTTGGGAGTAAAAAATATTAAGAAAAAAACTAAATTAATTATAAGTATGAATTATTTCACAGATGGGAAATGTACCATGTGAACACTAAGGAACACTCTCTCCTCTTCTTGCACCTATGACAGACTTCACTATTTAGAGTAGCATTCATCACCACTCTAGTGATGGTCCCATTGTTTCTCTCAAATGGTGCTCTTGGCAGCCACTTTATTAATAAGCATTTACACAAGAGATAAAGTCTAATGTTTGTTGTGCTGGGTTCTGTGAGAGGTACTTCACATATTTTATCATATTATGTTGTTTTTAATTTACACAACAATCTCGTGAATTAGAATACACCATTTACAAATTAAAACAACACTAATTCCTAGCTAATCTAAATTAGTAACCTGTACTTGAGTCAATTATCTGACAAATATCAAACAGATACTGCTGTGTATCTGCATGTATGGATTGGGAAGTTGCAGTGCTTACACAAATTCTAGAATTTTCCGGACATTTTCTTAACTACCAGGGATCAGTTAGCCTGTGTAGTAAAATGTTAATATTTGTTTTCCTGGTAAAACCCCAAATGAATGAAAAGTACAAGAACAATGTGATGACCTTTCCTTATTTGTTTATACTACATGATAGTTTGTTCACTGTAGGGTTTGCAAATTCCAATTGTTCCCTGATAACGTCAAACCTGGGGAGCAGCTATGATGAAGGGCTTGTTGAACACTTGTAGTGATATCAGAAGTTTTTTTAGAAGATTTTATTTATTTATTCGAGAGAGAAAGCATGTGCACACAAGGGGGAGGAGAAACAGAGGGAGAGGGAGAAGCAGACTCTCCCCTACGCAGGGAGCCTGATGTGGGGCTCAATCCCAGGACCCTGAAATCATGACCTGAGCCGAAGGCAGACACTTAACCAACTGAGCCACCCAGGCACCCCAGAAGTTGTTTTTTTTTTTAAGCTAAACCCTATATTAGGGTGATCATATAATTTGTCATCCAAAAGAGGCTCTATCTGAGACTGAAAGAGGGAACAATTAATACTTACCCTGAGAAAAAAGAAGTAAACAAGACTGTTCAGGGTAAACTAGAATATATGCTTACCCTATATATAACCAAGTTTGGGTGGAAACCAGGTTATTCAGTTTATATCCATGTTTGGTGGAATCTCATACTGCTGATTACCATTAATATGTAATTTGTATATACACAGAGAGGGACAGGGAGGAAGATAAATGTATTTTTATAATTCCATGAATATTATCTTGACCTTAATTTGATTGACTACTTTCAGATGACTGGGGGACAAATACAACATGAATTTAAAAAGCAGATGTATAATGACCCTATGTAGCCGATGTTGGAAAACAGAAGTATTACATAATACAGGCTAGAGAAACCTCAAAGTTCAAGATTGTGTGACAGGGGGAAATGTCTTGGGAAGCACAGATTTTGTAAGACAGCCAGTGTGAGAAAGCCTACTGGACAAAGGCAAAAGACAGCTATTGCCTAGGAACTGAGAAGGGCACAAAAAGCCTTTGACAATGCTGGGACAAAGCACAAGGTTCTGCAAGAAGTCTTAAGGAGGAAATTGGAAGGGGAAATGGGCATCACTGAAAGAGATGCTTACAATGAGTGAATTTCATGGCATGTAAATTACACCTAAATAGAACTGTTAAAAATAGTTTAAAAAATCATGATATAATATTGTTTTTATTTTATCACAGCTTTTATTTCATCTATTATTTTTTTGAACACTGAATCATGGACACACATTTTACATAATTCTGTTGAATAACAGCACCAGGGAATGGTGATTAATGGTTGTTTGTCATATAGAGGATCTCTCTAGGGACATGGCAGAAGGCTCAATCAGTGAACCAGTCATAATCAGTATTTGTGTTCATTATTTGGATTAAGACATCTATGGCTACTTATCAAATGTTCAGGTGATCCCAAACTGAAAGGCATTGCTAAGATGATTACAGAATCAAATTCAAAATTATTTTGGCAAGCTGGAAAGCTAGGCCAAAACCATTACAGTAAAATTTAGCAAGAATATATGTAAAATTTTAAGTATAATGTATCAAAGATGAGAGGTGGCATTTTCCTGTTATAATGGACTGGTTTTTTGAAATTTACTGGTTTCAAACAACACAGGTTATTTCTTGCTCCTGCCTGTTGGCAACAGGGCTCTGTGCATCAGAGTAACTGAGGTTTAAGAACAAAGCAGACCCATCTCAGTCATTTCTGGTTGCTGTGCCAGAAAGAAAGTAAAAGTTGCTAAATTCCTCACTGACTCTTAAGACTTCCATTCAGAAGTGACACATATCACTTTCTTTCACAATCCACTGGCCACAGGATGTCATGTAGCCATCCTTAATTGCAAGGGGGCAGGGAAGTGCCATTATACCCTGTGCCCAACAGGAAGATAATCACAAATGTATGACCAACAGCTTTAATGTATATTACAAACTGTGTGAAAAAAAAAAATCAATGACTGTGGTTGGCAGAACTCTCAGATGACCCCCATGATTCTTGTATTCCATCCCCTCCCCCCAGGAATAAGCCCTGTATAATCCCCTCCCCTGAGTGTTGCCTAAACCTGTGGATATGATGGATTTCACCCCAGCGATTAGGTTAGTTTATATGACCAAGAGATTTTATAGATGTAATTAAGGTCTCAAATCAACTGACTTTGAAATAATCAAAAGGGAGATTACCTTGGCTGGACCTGACCTAATCAATTTGGCTCTTGAAAGGGACAGGGAGCTTCCTGAAAGAAGAGATGCAAAGCACAACAGGTATTATTCTGCTGACTTTGAAGAAGGAAGCTGCCATGAGAGGCAGCCAAGTGGCCAGGACTTCAGGCAGCCTCTTGTAGCTGAGAATGAGCACCACTCCCAGCTAACAGCTGGCAGGAAAAGAGGGACCTGTCCTGTAACTAGTGGAAACCTAACTGTCTAATAACCTGAATGAGCTTGGAAGAGGAAGCTGAACTCCAGATGAGAATGCAGCCCAGCTAATACTTTGAATCCAGGTTAACACCCTGAGAAGAGAACCTACTTATGCTGAGCCTGGATTCCTGATCCATGGAAACGCTAAGACTAAAAAAAAAAAAAAAAAAAAGAAGTTTCTTGTTTAAAGCTACTAGGTTGTGATAATTTGTTGCTCAGGATAGAAAATGAATACAATTACAAAAGAACATGTTCATAATATATTTTAAAAGCCAATCACAGAAAATATAAAAGACAATAATCCAATTTTGGATAAAAACCTATATATTTGCATAGGAAAATAACTGTAACGTTTATATTGCCAAATGTTAACAAATATGGTTAACCCTGGAAGCCAATTTGCCCAATATATTTTGTCATATATATAAAATCTTATAGTATCTTAAAGATATTTATTTTTACCCTCATTTATGTACTCTGGAAAACCTCTACTTTTCTTTTTTTAAGCTTTCATGTATTTTCCAAATTATTAGTCACTGTGTTTTTCTTTTGTAGTTAAATAAGAATAACGGATTTTTAAAAAAAATTTTAATAAAGGATATTTTTATTTTAAAAATTATTGCCCAGATTTATAGAGGAGTAGAGAGCAATTTACATTTAAAAATTCACAAATTGTGAACATGACCACAAATTTAATGTGATCCAACAATAAAATGAGATTACAAAGTAACATTAGCCATCTTAATCTAATTTAATAGACTTTCTTGAGCTATAATGGATAGTGCAGCATGGTTCATCAAATTCCATTCTCCCTTCCTCTGGTTCACCTGGCTCAACCATATTTCCCATACTGCTTAACTTTGGCATGACCCTGTAAGTCCTAAACTAGCAAAGGGACTCAAAATGACATATGCTGCTTCCATGTTTGGCACATAAAAGCCTCCCTTTCTTGTTCCTCTGTTCCACTCTATCCCCTTTTCTTGCTAACTGGGAGGTCATCCATGGTGACCCTGGAAGCCCATGTTAAAGATAACAGAGAATCCACCAACCTGGGTCTCTGAAAGACCACCGGGAGTTTAGCCCTTGTCTTAGTCCATTTGGGCTGCTATCACAAAAACACCATAGACTGGGTGGCTTAAACAAGAGTTTTGGGGAGCCTGGGTAGCTCAGATAGTTAAGCGTCTGCCTTCGGCTCAGGTCATGATCTCAGGTTCCTGGGATTGAGCCCCATGTGGGGCTCCCAGCTTAGCGGGGAGTCTGCTTCTCCCTCTCCCTCTGCCCCTCCCTGGGCTTGTGCTCTTTCTCAAATGAATAAATAAAATATTTAAAAAACAAAAAACAAAAAACAGGTTTTTGTTTTTTCGCCAGAGTTCTAGGGGCTACATCCAAGAGCAAGGTGTTGGCAGAGTCCCTGCCTGGTGAGGGCGCACTGCCTGGTTCATAGCTGGTCATCTTCCCACAGTGTGTGCACGTGGCAAAATGGGGAAAGGAGCCCTCTGGGGTCTCTTTTATAAGTGAACTAATACATCCATGAGGGCTCTACCCTCATGACCTAATCATCTGCCAAAGGCCCCACCTCCAAATAGCATCACATTGGGGATAAGGTTTCAATATATGAATTTTGGGGGGATAAAAACATTCAGTTCAGAGTTCCCCCAGCCCCATCCCACCCATGTGAAAATGCCTTGGACAGTTTATGTGAATGACACATATTTTCTTCTGTGTTGTACTATTATATATTAGGTCTATTACAGAAGTTAACGGAGTACTTACTTTATTCCAGACCACATGCAGAGATTCTACACACATTATTTTTGATCATCATTATCATCCCAATTTCACACATAATGAAACAAAATCTCAGAAAATTTTAGTCAATCATCCCAGATTGCATTTCCAACTAAGCTAAGTAACAGCTAAGTAAGAACTGGAATCCAGATCTTTTTGCATCCAAATCTTTTTACACAATGCCTCCACCGTATTGCCATAATTTAAGAACGATAAAAAGAGACCTGATTGAGTTGATTTAGAAGGAACAGCGTATTGGAAAGAGTCTAAACATTTTCCTTCTACAATTATTTTAAGGAACTGAGGTATGTGGCCTAAAGAAAAGATCAGCTTGAGTATTTAAAGGCTTGCTATTTGGGAGTAGGAAATAGAATTGTTCTTTGCACAGAACTGGGAGATCTAGGGAAGAATTTCAATTCAACATAAGAAATTTTCTAACAACTAAAGCTGTCCAACAGTAGGATGTATTGTCTTCATTTTAAAATCTTCCATTCATTCAACCAACACTGTGTCCACATTATACACTAGGTACACCCACTAGGTGCAGATGATACTAAGATGAATAAAACTTAGATTATGTCATTAATAATTTACTTTCTAGAAAGGGAAATAGCATGCAAAAAAAAATAGCTGTGGTACTGAACAATAATTGTAACAATCACCGGAAATTGAAAGAGATTGTCCTTATTTGCCTCTGCCCTGGAAATTCTTCTAAAATACTGCTCTGTAGAATAGAATCTGTCTAATGAAGTTTTTTCCAGTCTAGAATAAAATGAGACTGACAAGAAACATAGACTGATATTTCTGAAAGGCTAATTATTTTTATTGAATTTATTTACATTCTTCCTTTTTTATATTAAAATGTTTTTTTAATAAAATGATGTGATTGCAGCTGATAGCTTGTTACTTATATTTTATTTGATGTTAATTATCTTTACTTTGCAAAATAAAGCTTTAGCAACCCTCTGTTGCCCCTACATTTTCAAAATGAAACTTCACTAGCCCATGAGAGGCAGCCAAACTAGTCTGATAACCTAAAGAATATGGACTGGACACAGAAAGTAAAGTAGGGGCTTATGAGATAAGTGGATATACTCTGAAAAGCACACAGATTCAAACACTTCCTGGTTTCTTCTGAGCCTCCTAAGTGATGTGGTCTTGCTGGAATACTGAATACACCAAGGAGAGTGGCAAAAAGATAAGGCTGCAAAAACTGAAAGGGACCTCATCACGTATAGCCTTTTGTACCAAGCTAAGGAATTTTGATGGGATAAGGGCATATCAAAAGTTTTCAGCATCAGTCTGTAGAAGCATCACTTTTAACATGGATCCTCAGACTGCTATTCTGTGCATTTCATTTTATCCATTACTTGGGTTTTACAGTCTGTGACTGTTTCGTCTTTTGGACCTAGCAGATCTATGAAATGAAAAATAGTACTCATGTTAGACCTCTCTTCCACCCATATTCCAAAAACAGTACTTTTCAGGATGTTTTTATTTGATTTATTTTTAGTAGAAAAGATGAAAATAATATGATCTCACTTATGTTTTAGAAAGAGCATAGTCTTATACAGAGGCTAAATTGGAAGGGGACAGTGCACTGGGGCCCACATGATGACTTAGAAGCCTGATACAGTTGTGAGTTTCCCCGATATTGAGAGGATTAGCAGCATTAAGTATATCACAGGGGCTACAGTCCTCTTACTAAGATGATCTTTTCAACTCTTAAGAGGATACATTAATTTCCTTTTTTAAAAAACATAGACATGAAAAAATAATACATGTAAGAATGGTCAAGGTGAAGACTACAAAAAGACTGCACTTTAATCTTTGTCATTGCTATCCTGTTTTCTCTGCTCAGGCAGACTCCACATTTCCCTGCTTTCCCCCTAATCTCAACCTTTAAAAAACAGAAACACGGGAGGTGGGGCTGGGGAATGAGCAAAGAACACTTTCCTGACATCATCTGTTCAAAATGTATAGTACATTTGTGAGAGAAAACACCACACATAATGTACCCATTTCTGTGCAAAACTGACTACAGTCTGCTAATGTGCGGAATTCTTGTCCTAGTTTTTATCCTCCAGCCGACATATCTACTTCAAGTTTACTAAAATTCCATCAGCAAATACCCTTATTAAATAAAATCCAGAATCACAACAAATTGTCATTTCAAAAAGGTTTGTTAAATCAATACCTAAAAATAATACTTGAATTTAAATTCTTGAAAGTATGTGATTTGAATGGAATCAAGCATAGCTATTCCAGGGGAGACTCATATTTAATCAATACTGTAATATTCCTTTGCTTAGATATGAGTTTCACTAAAGGTCCTAGTAAAACTGTGTCAGACACCACAGACAGCTTAAACTTCCCTCAACAAATTACTTCTTGATTTCTAATACTAACAGTCAGGGGGATATAGTAATCAGGTTTTTTTTTTTTTTTTAAACAAACTGTTAAGAGTTCAGTTCCTAGAAATTGCTGCTAATTTTTATATTCTACAATGATAAACATTAATCCCTTGTCTTTTCATCTGTTGGTGGTTTTATTCACTGAGGATATATAGTAACTACAGCTGATCTTATGATGAGCTGTAAAATCATTTCAACATAATGATTCAAGCTTTAAAAGATACTAAAAATATCTTACAGATAAGTTAGTTTCTCAGTCAATGCAACAGTACTTTTAATATGGATGCTCAGACTGCTATTCAGTGTTCACTTCATTTTATTTTTAACTTGCGTTTTAGTCTGTGGTTGTTACCTTTTTAGACCTTACAGATCTATGTGGTGAAAAATAGCATTTATTCTAGATACCTCTTCTATCCATTCTTCAGAAACAATGATTTTTAGGGTATTTCTTTCTCCCTTACTTCTAAGTGGATGAAATTTGATAGAAATACGCATGGCAACCACTTTCCAAAAAAGCAGGATGCATTTGCAAGGGGAGGGATGACTCAATTCTGTATTATGTGCCCTCTCTTAAAGATCCCAGCATTGTGAAACTAAAATCCTACGTGGCAAGCTCTCTGGAATTTTACACTGTGATTCTGTTCAGTTGGTAAATGTTATTTTGCTTGGTGCTTAATCTAGTTAAATAAAGAAATTTCCACAAGACTACATAGTACATCCAAAACCAACCTTCTAATACAAGCATAAACACTGATCCAACGACTCTAAGGGTCCTGAACTTTAGGGTGTGGGATGAAACTACTCTGTGTGCTTGTATCTGGTGTTTGCTGTTTTTCAGTGTTTATGCGACGGAATCACCAGTAACCACATGACATGTTAGATAAGCAAGGTGTTAGGGTGAAGTCAATACTTTAAAATGGTTTGAAAAAAAAATCATTGTCATTTAAATTTAAAACAAGCAGAACAAATACACATGGTGATCTCAGGTATATGCACAAAGAGTATAGTACCAAATAAATACCTATAACGGAGCTTAGCTGCCTCACTTTATATTAACAGCTTTTATTTCCAAATTCACTGTGGTAATAATACAAGGTAACATATGTAACATACAAGGTCACGTTCCACCCATAATCCAACTGCTCTGGTGGCTCCATGGTGGCAAGCTGTACATTCTTTGTTTTTAACTTAATGGCCACATGTTATGCCGTTTTGTGAGATGCGAGGTTCATTAGACGTTCTGTTCAAGTGCCTTAAGGCCACAATTCATTCTGACTCTGCAATTACCAGTGACAATTTTTATATGCAGCCAAATTTTTCAATCGCAGTGGGAAGATTTGCATAATTTGTGGCTCTTTGCTCTTTTCTCTGATAATCTCACATTGGAAAAAATATTAAAAATGCATTCTGGAAAAGCATTAATGCTGCATGTACCATTTTACTATTTTTCAAAAGAATGGACTCTAGGGAAAAGAATATGGGCAAGTAAAAGGTATTAGCACATCTGTTTTTTGGTAAACAGTTTGCATTGGCTTGTGATAGAATATAAACTCCAAGAGGAAGGGATAGCTGCTAATCTTTCTTGTTGGTCATATCACGTAAAAACACCATTTTTCAAAGATGTTTAATTCTTTGAAATCTCTTCACTCTAATTTACACCTTTAGGTGACTTCTCTTATGGTGCTTTTCAAATTAATCTTGAAAACAACAAACATCCATGAGTTACTATCACTGAGTCTCTTATACCAATTTAAGAGACACTGAGTGGAAGTCAGTGAGGCAAGAATTTAAATTAACTTCTGGCCAAAAACTTGGAGTGAATCCATTACAAACCTGACGGTATGCAGAAATTCTAATTGGAAGACAAATAGAGATAGAGCTATTCCTATGCAGGATCCTGGGGTTTGATTTGTAGGTTATCAGTACATGCTGACCTAGACCAGATTTTACAAGACAGAAAAGTCTGTGCATTTAAAGTAAACAAATGGGAAATCATGGCAACTGACCATTATTTTCCAAGAGTAAAGGCTGAAGCCAATTCATTTCAACACAAAAGCTCAAGAGAGATTATTTCTACCCTGGAATCTTGTTGATGTTTGGGTAGAAGTACGTGAAGATCAAAGACGAATCTGGAAAAAAAATATGTTCACAGGTCACAATATTAAAGCAACCCTGAGAAAGAAAGTAAAAGGAGAGAGAGAGAATATCAGTAATATGACAGCAACAGTAAAAGCGTACCATGAGAACTAAATTAAACTAAGTTTGAACAAAGCACACACATCCTTTAGCCTGGAGAGGAATTGTATATTAACAGTCCAGCATTCTCCTGGGCTCGGTGTTGACCTGCAAACCCAGAGATGAATAGATCTGATTTATATTATAAACACTGAATTCATCTTTACTCCTCAGCAGCAGCCCTGTTGCTCAGACACAAATCAGAGGCCTGGATTCCAATCCCAGTCAGGCTAGTGCCTATATATGCCGTTTAGGGTGAATCACTTTGCCTTAGTGAGCATCAGTTTCTATAGCTGTAAAATGTGAGTAATCATAGCTACTTTCAAGGACTATGGAAAGGTTTAAACAATATAATTTCTATAACTATTCAGGCTTGGTAGTAAATATTCACTATACATTTGTCAACTCTGTTAATTTTGGGTGGCAACAGACTTTTCTGTCGAGAAACAGCACTACCTAAAACCATAGTAATCTTATGTTCATTGGAGGAAGCAAAATGGAAGAAGTTAGCCTACTGATAACAAACACCACCTGGCATATAATAATTATCACCTCTCTTCCCGGGCTTGGCAGTTTCCCCATCTCAACATTGGCTAGTGCCACAAATTCCTGGAATTGATTCAATGCACAAGTCCTTGTTTCCAAGACCCTAAGTAAGTTGCTAGGATACCGCTGGGACCTTTTAACTCTTTTCTTTTTCTCAGTATACTACTCAAGAGATAGGTCCTTTTATAAATTGGACATAGTATATTTCTCAACTTGACACATAACAATGTACAAGACTGAACTGCATATAACTAGCCATGTTAAATTTAACAATGTTAAGCCTGTTAGATGATCATTGTTGGACACTTTAGACCTGTATTCTTTAATACTTTAACCTTTAGTATATGCTTCAAACACTTCAATCTATGCTATAGTCATTTCTTGAAACACTGTCAATTAGTGAAAGCAAAAATGTGGTACAGTAAGAAAACCTGTAGGTAAAACTGGCATCATTTTCAGGTATGTGTGTTCCAAATATTTTAGTTATGCTTCAAAAAAACAGATGCAATATTTTCCAGGTAAATTTATAATTAAAATTTTTTTTATTTTCCTTTCATGCTAAATGAATAACCATGTGGAATATTCAGGCTCCACGCTATTCTACTTTCTGTGAAGGGAGAGAAAGGGAAGGGAACATTTTACTTGATTGTTGAACAAGTGAGTTGCTTAGCAACAAGAAACAAGGTGCAAAAGATTAGGTCAATAATGTCCAACGGAATCCAGTAACTGTCAAAGAACATACCCTTAGATGTTAGACCCCAACCTGTTTCTGAGAGAAAATATGGATTCTAGAACTCGCATATGTAACCTTTACTATGTATTTTCAATAATATCAATTTATTTAAAATTGAATTTAACACAAAAAGGCATGTCAAAATTACAAAACTAAAATAACACATGGTGAAATCATTTTTTTTTTATTTATTAAGGTTTTAATTCCAGTATAGTTAATATACAGTGTTATATTAGCTTCAGATGTACAATACAGTGATTCAATGAAATGATTTTAATTATGGATTTCCCCCAATGTTTGGGTTCAAATTGACCTAGGTTGGTTTCTGGTCTACTTACTATTACAGGAAAATAATTTGCAGCATGTGAATTAGTCCTTTGCTTTATGTAAAGACACTGTCTTTTCACCTAGGCAGGCTGAATCTTTCTCAGTTTCAGTCAACTTATATGTGTGTATGTGGACCACTTGATAAAATCTACCACTTTAACCATTTTAAAAATGTATAGTTCAGTGGCATGAAGTATATTTACATTGTTGTGTGGCCATTACCACTGCCCATCCATTTCCAGAATTTTTAATCTTTCCAAACAGAAATTCTGTACCCATTAAACAATAACTCCCCATTTCTCTCTTCTCAGATTCTGGAAATCACCATTCTACTTTCTGTCTCTATGAATATGAGTTCTCTAGGTATCTCTAGACTACTCTAGGTAAGTGGAATCATACAGTTTTTGTCCTTTTCACTTTGCATAATATCCTCAAGGTTCGTTCATGTAGCACGTCAGGATTCTTTTTTAAGGCTTAATGATACTGTACCATATGTATAGATCACATTTGTTGTTTCCACCTTTTGGCTATTGTAAATAATGCTGCTGTGAATGTGTGTGTACAAGTAAAAAAGAATAAAAAGGAGGGGTGCAGTCCAGGAAGTTCAAATACCCCAAACAGCTTCTGGATTTTGAATTTACAGAGATTTTATGGCCAAGATGGAGAAGATGGCTTAGATCTCATACCCCACAGTAATAACACTAACTGATCTCCTATTCAATTTTGTTTTAGCAAATTATCCTTATGCTACCATAGGTGGTCCCCCGGGGCCTTCTGTTTAAAAAGATGAAAAAGTTCTGGAAATGGATAGTGATGACGGCCACACAACAAATCCCCCCTCTGATTTGCTGTGTGCCAAGTGTCTGAACTTTAGCTCAGTTCTTCTGCCCCAAACACGGAACTCAGCAAGACAAAGGAAGTCCAGCCCTATGTTGTGACTCCACATGATCCCGGGGGAAGGACAATCATACCCATTACTCCCAGAGGAATTTTAGTGCCATTTCTCCAAGAAAAGTCTCAAGTCCTGGCTAATGTATCAACTGAACCACTTGCTGAAAAAAATTTAAAAAGATTTGGGGTTGGGGTGCCTGGGTGGCTCAGTTGATTAAGCGTCTACCTTCAGCTCAGGTCATGATCCCAGGGTCCTGGGATAGAGTCCTGCCTCAGGCTCCTTCCTCAGCAGGGAGCCTGCTTTTCCCTCTGCCTCTGCCTGTTGCTTCCCCCTGCTTGTGCTCTCTCTTTTTCTGATAAATAAATAAATAAAAATCTTAAAAAAAAAAAAAAGATCTGAGCTTAAAGCACAGCTGTTTGCTGAGACATCAAAGCTGAACATGACTGCTTCATACAAGAGTCGAGTTCCAGTGTCTAGGATAACCTCTCCGGGGCTCATTCACAATGAGATTTGAATGCAGATTTAAAGAAAGGGAAACTTTTAAATTAACAAAGGGAGACTCCAGAAACAACAGTAGAACTTGTGTGCCTTGTGTGAAGAACCCATTCAGCTACCATTGAATCATACCCTTTTCCAATTTCTATAAACTTTTACCCAGATTCACACTCAGCAAAAAGGCAATAGGCAATAAAGCAAGGAAGGAGGAACTGAGCTACCTCAATCGCTCATTGAATTCATGAGGTTTTCTTACTCTAGGAGGTGTTCAGGATAAGGAACAACTGGAAGAAACAGGCAAAACCCCTGATTTAGTAAAGGGTTGCTCTTTCAAATATAGAAGATTGAACTGGTTCTAATAATGAGTGGATTGGGAAATGTCAGATTGATATCGTTGATGTTTTTTTCCCTATTCACCAGCACTTTCACATGGAGTCCTGGGTGAAAAATTTACCCATTCTTCTCTATTTTTTCTCTAAAGAAAAAAAGCAGACCATTTGAAATAAACTTGACAAAATAACCATGATCACAAATTACAACAGAGTTAAATGCTTATTAAGTCCACATTAGCTACTGTGTTGGTAGCAATCACCCAGTAGCTTGGCCCTGAGAATACCAGGGAGATCTGGAATTTGTTTTTTCTCTCAGTTCTGCCCACAACCTGTCTCTCTGTCCCACTTTCAGAAGCTGAGCTAGACTACATATCACATCTAACTTTATGTCAAAAATCTAGGCTAGAGTCAGACTTAAGGAACTAGGTCCTACTGGCTCTTTCCCTCATTAACATTTTCTTTTTTTGCTCAGCCTCATCAAACAATTTCATTGTTTCTCTGGTTTACAGTAGGTTTATCTCACAACTAGCCTAAACTAGAATTGATAAGCCAAGTTCCCCAAAACACTTTAATCAAAGAAACTTGCAGAAAAATACATTATCTTCAGTTTTCTAAAACTCCACAGCAAGTGATATAGATGGTTAAACTAAAATGATGCAATGGATTTTATGTTGTTCTGTTTGGTTTTAAAACAAGGATATGTCAGAACTTCTGTAACAAAACAAGTGTTGTCCTTCAAGATGGTCATATCCAGATGTTGAGTGCTTTTTCCAACAAAACTCTCATTATTCAAAATGTTCTTTGGAACTTCTGTTTTAGAATCACCTTCACTGCCAATTTACCCGAAATATAAAGAACATCTCATTACTTTATGACCTCACTTTACAAAGGTCATAATTTTCTTGAAGAAAACAAAATGTTGTGTTTTAGACACAGTCAAGCTTTTAAGCCTCTGTGAGAAATGATCCAGTGTAACTATTCAAGACAAAGGCTGTGGAATCTTAGAGCAGAGTTTCAAGTCAAAACAAAAATAAAGTAAGCTGCTCCTTCTATATATGCCTGAGGCTATGTCTACAAAAAATTTCCATTTAAGAGTAAAATATTCAGCCAATTAGTTTCTTATGCACTGCCAAAAACCTGATTTGATCTGGTTATCTATTTTATTTATTTTTCTTTGCAACCAGTTGCTTAAAATAACTGACCCAATCAACTAGTTATGATATGTGCATAGACTCAGTTTCAGAATGGCCCCTGCTTCAGGTCTAGGCCATAATCATTAAGCTATTAACATAATCAAAATCTTTTCAAGAATTTTATGACTTAAAGAAGATAATTATTCTGAAATAAATCCTTCATAGTCATGATGGTTTATATTATCTCTACAAGAACTGTAATAAATAATAGGGCATTGAACTTCAGATGCTTCAGCACCTAATATAAGTCGAATTCGGTACAATAAAGATTTATATGAAAAAACAGCTCTCTTTTTCCAATATTTAGATGTTCAAGTATTTGGGTGCAACAATATAAGCTATCATGTTCATCCAGGAGAATTAAGATGAAATACTCCTTATAGAAAAGCTAGGAGGTTATAGAATTGAAAGTCAAGGTCTAAATTTTATGTGAATAAAACAGAGTACTGTGTGTTGGAGTGTCTTGAGGAACGTGGGACGGCAGTAAAAAAGTCTCAACAAAAAAAGTGGCTCATTTGTTATTTGAATTTCAAGGTCATTGTGCTGTTCCAAATGGTAAGTGTGAAATTAATTACCTTTTATTTTAGGTTTAACAGTAAGACAATAAAGCAGTGTTGATATGTAGTTCAGCAAACAAGACTGTAATAAATTGTAATATGATCATGGTTTACTGTACTATTAGCAATCCAACCATACAAATCCATATAGAGAGAGTACAGATGCACCCACATAGAGAGTATTGACTGTGTAATTTAGAATTTATGGGATATGTTTATGTGTTATATTTCTTTAAGAAATATTAACCAAAAACACTTTTCAAAGGTACAATAATCCTTCACATATCAAAAAATATTCCTATAAAATGGGAAGGTGGGATTCAGACATTCAAATGAAAATTAAATGTTGGAATTTGATTTGGGTCATACCAGATTACTGAGGTGGCATGTACAATTTGTGGTGAACACTATAAATTTTCCTGGCTTGAGTAATGCGATGTATTGTATCATTATTAACATCATGGTTTTATCATCATTTATATATAACATGACTGAATTTTAATTATCTACAAAGTATCTACCCGAAAAACTAATTCTTTAAAAAATGGTGATAATGTGGATATATTTTAATATCTTGGTTTATTAAATAATGTGTAAAAGATCCTCTACACAATGAAATTATCCCTAAAAATCGTATTAATTTAAGATTTGTGTTACCCTTGCTTAGCTTTCTGGGGAAGAGCTGAGAAAGTGGTATTTCTATAAATTTTTTTTCTTGGTAAATCTCTTCTATAGGAGACCCTGATCAGTTGGCAGGCACTTATAAAGTATATGTTATATACAAAGGTCCAAACCAAATTGAATCCAGTTTAGCCAATGGAAACCTGGCTGCCAAAGTCTACTCCAGCTTTTATTTTAATTTTTAAAGATTTATTTATTTATTTGAGAGAGAGAGAAAGAGAGAGAATGAGCAAGTGGAGCGAGAAGCACAGAGGGAGAGTCTCAAGCAGACTCCACATTGAGCACAGAGCCCGATGGTGTCATGACCCTGAAAGCATGGCCTGAGCTGAAACCAAGAGTCGGACACTTTAACCAACTGCGCCACCCAGGCACCCCTGCTCCAGCTTTTAATGTTATGGGCTTTTATTTGCTAAGTGGATATGAACCTTGAGTAAGTTTTGGTCTATTCTCCAAAAATGAAAACTGCTACTCTTTTTAAATTTTATTATCTACCTGCAATCCAGTCATGATCCAGTGTGTGTAACAGAATGAACGCTGCATATGGACTCAGGATGCCGGTTAAGATCCAAGATGTGTAACCTTTTAGCTGTGTAACTTTGGGCAACACACTTACATTTTTGACCCTCTATTTCCTCATTTTATTTAACAATATATATTTATATATATTTTCTAGATCAGTACATTCAGTTTTTAACTTGTTTTTTTCTTCACAAACATATTTCCTTGTTTTAAAGAATAGAGATTTTAACCATGTTTGCATAAATCTGGAACAATGCATGGCACAGAAGAGATTTGAAATGATAGTTGCCTTTTATAAAACTATGTTTTTTACTAATAATATACTTTTTATAGTCTTGAATTTATGCTTATCAAAGTAATATCTACAAATGCCACCCCAAAATCTTTATCTCTTCTCGTGTCTTTCCATTACATCTTTTAATCTATTAAACTATATGTATGTATATACTATTATTAGGGACTGTTTATGTCCCCCCAAATTCATATGCTGAAGTCCTCATCCTCAATGTGATGGTATTTGGAGGTGGAACCTTTAGGAGATAATTAGATTCAGATGAGGTCATGAGACTGGAGCCCCCATGATGAAACTTGCATCCTTCTACAAAGAAAAAAGACCAGAGCTTGCTTGCTCTCTCTTTCTCCCCACCCCCTCACCCCACCCCCGCCATGTGAAGACACAGTGAGAAGGTGGCCATCTGCAAGCCTGGAAAGAGCCCTCACTCAGGGAACCCAATCAGTTGGCATCATGATCTTGGACTTCTCAGTCTCCAAAACTACAAGAAATACATTCCTGTTGTTGAAACCACCCAGTCTATGGTATTTTGTTATGGCAACCCAAGCTCACTGAGAAATAGATCTATATATTTCTTAAACTTCAGCTTTCAAAAGGACATGTATAATCCAAATGTCCAGTACAAATTTAGCCTCCTCAATTTAATTCTTTTTCTATATCCCTTCTCTTGCTGTTTAAGGTTTATTGTAATTCGTCTCTTCTTGTCACTGGAAAACTCCTCTCAAGACCCACAAAAGAGGGAAAGAATTTGGATTTTATCCCACAAGTAATAAGAAATCACTCTACATACTTGGACAGAGATTTAAAAAAATAAAGAATATTAGTCTGGCTACACTGTGTAGAATATCCAAGACAGAATAGAGGTTAGAAACTCAGACGGAAAAATGATGAAGGCTAATAGAGTTGTTTATGGAAACACAGATGACTGTGTTTCTGCTTTGGAGCTGAACAGGCCTGGGATTAGTTCTTGCTTCCCATTATCACTAGCAGTGCAGAATCCAGTAAGTCTCTTGACTTCTCTAAGTCTCAGGACCCTCTTCCTAAGATGGGATTAACAAAGTTGACCTACTCATGGTTATTATGGGGATTTAAAAAGCCAGCCAGAGCTGATAGTGACTAGAGTTGATATTTGACAGCCAATGCCCAATGACCAAACTGGATCTGGATTCAGGTGGGCATGGAGTTTAAATGGGATCATAATACACAGTTCACACTCTGATTGGTAGTTACTGTTGTTCTGCATAGAAAACCTGGAGGAGGTCAGCTGTCATAATGTTGAAATTGGATACAGAGAATATGTGAGAAAGGAAGATTTTACATTTGAGATTTGGGTCCTAAACCTAAGCTTAATTTGAATCTACAGATAACTACCGAGGTTTTAGATTGTGCTAGCAGAGTTGTAGAAAGAAGTGTAAAAACACATGTAGAAGTGTAAAAACCTTTCCTCTTTAAGTAAGGTTCTTTATGACCTTTATGATCTGAGAATATTAATGTCATAGTTAAAAATTAAGGATTTTGGGGCACTTGGGTGGCTCAGTCAGTTAAGCATCTACCTTTGGCTCAGGTCATGATCTTAGGGTCCTGGGACAGAGTCCCGCTTCGGGCTCCTTACTCAGCAGGGAGCCTGCTTCTCCCTCTCCCTCTGCCGCTCCCCCTGCTTGTGCTCACTTGCTCCCTCTCTCTCTCTGTCAAATAAATAAATAAAATCTTTTAAAAAATTAAGGATTTTGAGAAACTGTAATATTATGCCTTAATGAGACAGAAAATAATGACTTTAGATTTGATATGTTAAATTCCAAGTGATCAAGAGTGTCACTGAGTATTAGCAGGACAAACATGGAACTATCTAGCTGAAATTTAAAATATAAGAATATATAAAAAATGCAAATTATTATAGCCTCATAGTAGGTGGTCTTTTTTTTTTTCCCCTATAAGAAAGACCTTAGCCCAGATAACTTGAAAATGGAGCAAAAGGCTGTTAGGAAAATTTGTGTTTTGTATGAGCAAGATTTCTATGTCTTTTTGGATTAAATAACAGAAAATTGTAATCACACATTAAGTGTTTATATCATTAAAGAGCATTCTCTTCTCACACACATTGTTTAAGTTCCACATTAGTTAAATCAAAGAATAACAATATTTGCTTAAAAATAATAGTATTAATATATATCAGAAAAATCTATTACAGACCATAAATTCTTGATATGGGTTTCAAGCATCTTTCATTCATTTACTTTGTCTAATTATACTTAAAACATTGTATTAGACTTTTTTTTGCAAAACTATACTTAATAAAATATAAGTTCTTTCAAGAGTCATCAATCTATTAGTACAAAATGGAATGAAGAAAGGAGGAATATAAAAGGAGACAATGGAAAACAACGTAAAGATGAAATTAGATTTCAGAAATTAAAAGAAAATTTAATATTAAGTTAAAAATGAAAAGATGTATAATTTTAAAGTAATGTGAAGTGAAATGTCATTATCTCATAAAAGAGTTGTCTCATTTATATAGGAAATAAATTAGCAAACAAAACTGAATTAAGTCGGTAAAATTACAAATACCTTTTCAGTTATGTATTGTAAAGCAGTGGTTCTGGATGTTTGTATAAAATGAAATCTATATTTTCCTTTGGAAGATACAAATTCAAAACATTTAAATTAACATTTTCAACCTTCTATTTTTATTTTAGTATTTTCTTCAGAATTATCTGTGATAGAGACAAGTTTCTTCCTCTAGTCTGCCCACCTCAATAATTAAGTACTTATATATACTGGGTATATGAATCTTGTCCTTTAATGATGGATGTGGAATTTGGTAGACTGCAAGAGCAGAAGCAATCTGACTGAAGATTTTCATCACCCCAAGATGAGGGATGATACTTAAAAAACTAAAAAAGTTTTTCAAAAATTGATTCAGTAACCTCATTGATTTGTCTACCTGATGATTCATACAAAACAGAGAAAATAAATAATTTGGCTCATTGCATCTTAACTAAAATTCACCAGATGTTGGCAATCACTCATTCCCAATCCACATCTTATCTGAGGAAAGAAGAGAATCCCACAGCCGCCTGGCTATTCATTAACTAGTCAAACAGCTCTCCATAGAGGTAAGCCCTGCCTGCCCTCCATTGCTCTTGCATCTAATATTACATTTGTGGATTTTTCTTCAGTGGTTATGTGAAGAAACTTGGTCACAACCCTTCTGCGCATTTCAGGTGTTCATAACCTATCCAGATGGGAACACCTGGTTTTCATTCCTTATTTCTGTTGAGATGTTCTTAATTCCATCGCTACTCAGTGTCAAAGTCACAGATACATTTGATAACTTTCACTCCCTTAGCTCCCACAGCCAGTTGTGGAACCCTTTCAAACCACTCACTCTCTACAGATGCTCAGATGTTTTCCCTCTTTTCAATTCCTTATTACCTTTCACCTGAGCTACTGAAAGAATCTTCAATACATATTCTAGATAGAATAGTCTCTTCTGGTTTCACTTGATTTTCATTATTTCATAGAATTTTGTGATCCATTTGTAATTAATTATAGGCATGGTGTATAAAATAAGAGTTGAGGTTTACTATTTTCCATACGGCCATCAGTTGGTCAGCACAATTTATTGAAAAGACCTTCCTTTTCCAATTGCTTTGCTGTGTTATCAGTGCAATGAAATGGAATGACTACATAAACATGAGTCTATTTTGAGGCCCTCCCTCTCTCCTGTTCCATCAAGCTATTTGCGAATCCTTATTTCAATGCCTCAATATGTTGACAACTGAATTTTGACTACTAAATCTTTATAATTAGTCTTGAAGACAGGAAGTCCACCAACTGTTATTTTTCAAAATTGGTTTAGCTATTTTAGGTCCTTACCACATCCATATAAATTTTAGGACCAGTTTGTCAATTTAATAGGTGTATATGTAAATAAAAACTTTTCAAACTGTATGCTTTAAATATATGCAGTTTATTATACACAAAGATTTTTTTTTTTAAATATTGTAGGCTTTCACTTCCAGGAAGATGGAATAGACATACTTTTAAAACTCAACAGTAAAAAATAAAAAATCCAATTAAAAATATGCAAAAGACATGAAGAGACATTTCACCATAGAAGAGGATATTGCAGGTGGCAAATATGCACATGAAGAGATGTTCAACATCAGTAGCCACTAGGGAAATGCAAATTAAATCCACCATAAGTTATTACAACATAGCTATCAGAATGGCTGAAATAAAAAAAAACAGTGACACCACTAATTGATGGAAAGGATGTGGAAAAACTGGATTACTCATGCATTACTGGTGGGAATGTTAAATTGTATAGCCAATCTAGAAATCAGTTTCTTTAAACTGTAACTACTATATCACTTAGCAATTGCACTCCTGGGCATTTATCTCTGAGAAGTGAAGATTTATGATCACACAAAACCTGTATATGAATGATTATTCTAGCTTTATTTGTAATAGCCCCAAATTGGAAACAACCCAGATGTCCTGCAACAGGTGAACGGTTAAATAAAATGTGGTACATCCATGCCATTGAATACTGCTCAGCAATAAAAAGGCTCAAACCAGTGATAAACACACTCTGGGTGACTCCAAAGAATGCTGAGTGAAAAAGGCCAATACCCCCAAATTACCTACTGCATAATTTCATTTATATGGCATTCTTAAGAAGATAAAATTCTAGAAATGGAAAAAGATTAATGGTTGCCAGGAGTTAACAAGAGACTAAATGTGGAGGCAAAGTCAGTATAGCCATAAAAGGACAATGTCAATGTCATTATCCTGCTTGTGATATTGTATTACATAGTTCTGTCAGATGTCACCTTTCGGGGAAGTGGCTAAAGTGTAGATGGTATCTTTCTGTACGGTTTCTTACAACTGTATGTGCATCTACATATATTTCAAAATAATACATTTAATAAAGAAGTTAGGAACATCACACAGAAAGTAATATTGTACTAAAGCATGTGAAATTTAGAAATCTTGCTGCTGTTTAGGTCTATTTATTCTCTTAAGCTATCATATGAATCAGACATTACAAAAGTCACAATACAATGCTACAATTTTTGCTTTAAGTAGTCATTTATATTTTAAAGGTCTTAATAGGAAAACACGGACTTATTTCCCCATATAGTCACCATTTCTAATGGTTTTTCCTTTAACTTCCTAAAGATCTGAGCTTAATGAAATTTACCCACCCTCTTTCCTTTTCCTAAGTGTCAACAAACTGTTCCTGCTTTTGCTTATGCTATATGCTTGTTTTTCACATTTTATTCTGAGTTCATAATTGTTATCTGTGGAGTGGCTGGTCTGATAGAGGTTTACCTGACCATTACCGGAAGCAGAGCCTAGTACTTAATAAAGTTTTAACCATGAGTAACTTAACCCCCAGTTTCCACATGTATAAAATGGGAATTAGAGATAATGTACAAAACCTGGAAAATCAGGTGCTCAACAAATGTAAGCTTCCATTTTTTCATTACACATCCATAAAACCCCAGAAAAACTGGATGGGCCATCATTTCCCCAAATTCTTCTTTTATTTTCTATAGCCTTTCTTATGGTGTTCTTTCCACCTATAATGTCTTCCTAACTCCCCTCCCCAATTTTTGCCCACAGTTCTTTTATCAAACACAAGTATGTTTTGGGCACTTCTTTGTTCCAGGGACTTGTTATCATTTGGGTTACAGCAGCGAATAAGAGACACAGGTTCTGCCTTCCACACCTACTTCTTTTTAAATGTCATTTGCCAAATGCAAATCTTACCCTTCCAGAAAGGTTTTCTTCAACCGGCTGTAACTGATTCCTCCAAATCTCCTTAAAATGTAATTCCATCTCTTACTACAGTTATTTTTTATACCTGAGTCATTCCCCCTACACACACACACACACACACACACAGAGAGAGAGAGAGAGAGAGAGAAACAGACTAATCTTCGTGAAGGAAGTGCAGTAAGTTCATGATTGTGCCTAGCAGAGAAGAACATTGTGTCTTACCTGTAGTAGACACTGTACAAATTAAGAAATTAAAATAAAAATGATTGAATCCCCTCATCTTTCTTTTTCAAATTAAATGATAATTTCTTTCCATTTTTCCCAATATATAAATTGTCTGATTCTTTCACTTCAAGATCAGAAACATGTGGAGTCTATAATAAAAATTAATACTCTACAAAACTCCTGATCTGAGCTGAATATGCCAGTAGTGAGATGAATATGTCCTGCCATGCCATACTTCTATTTTCAAGTGCTTAAATATAAAAATATTAGTTTTATGTTCAATTTCTGGATTATTCTTATCCTTAGATCTGTAAATTTTAGTCTGCATGGTTCTCGGGTTACTTACTGTGCATATAAGTAGCTAAATTTTTAGAGTTGTTCAAATGTACTTCTGTTGTTCTTTGTATCTCCAAGGCAGATACAAATTCGTCATCCAAATTTTAAACAGATTTTGGTTATGATTTTGCACTTCCAATTTATGCATAATTTGCTGCTACTATTTGAAAATTGTAATGGATTTACGTCTTTGAATTAACACACTGTCCTACTGAAATAGTACCATATTAGGAAACTGAGTTATAACTGAAGTTAATGGAAAGATGAGCCTTTTGCTGAGTGTACATATTGTACAAATAACATATATGAAGTTATTTCTGAATAGAAGAGCATAAATCTATAATTGTCATTAATAAAAACATGTCCTTATGTTATAATTCCAATAATGTACATATCTGTGGTATCAGGTAGGATTTTCCAGTAGCCAGTGGGCATGCGCCCTATTTCAGTAGTGTGTAAACAAAATTTATTCTGATGAGAAAAAGTGGCATAAACATAAGATATATATGACTACACTTTCAGTCTTTTAATACATCCTATGTATTTCTATGGCCTCAGAGGTTGAATTCATGAGTGAAAGGAAGAAAATATTTCTTCCTTTACCAATTAAATTTCATTTAATGGGGCCATCAATAGCAATTACTTTCATTCTATCAAATATCTACCAAATAAAAGAATTAAAATGAAACAAAGGATTCAATCATGTGCTTGTATTAGAAACAAGATACTTGAGGAAAACAATCTATATTTGTCCCTTTGTCCCAATCTGATCACATTACCAAAGATTCTGGCCTCAGGAAGAAATATCCCAAAGACAAAAACCAAATTATTACATTTAATAGGAACCAGCTATAATAGTATGCACTGGTGCAGAGGCAAACTCAAGACATTTTTTTGCCAGTAACAGAGCAACCAAGTGAGTGGTACATGAGGAATCTGTTGTGCTTATTGTAATAATATTCCACTTAGCCACACACCACCAGTGGATGGTGCCCAAGTGTGCCTTCCTCCAACACTTGATAGAGCCAAGCAAGTCAGGTAAACCATTTCTCCAGTTGGATGATAAAGGAAGCAATTAAATTTCTGGAAGATTGCTGTGAAATTTTGCTGGCGAAGAGATGTTCCTAAAATGTCTGTAAGTTACATTTTAGAAAATAACTTCCAACTTTAAATAATGGAGCAATCCAATATTTAAAATTATTCTGAAGTAAAACTTAAAGTGTAAAAAATATGTTGGAAAGTAAGTCCCCAGTAATCTGTTTTCCAACTTCTGTTTTAATTACTAGATACAGTTTAAAGCAGGGCACAGCTATGGTAGAAATTCCTAAAGCAGGAATTAGAAATCTTGACTTCTGTCATTTTCCTTTACGATACAGAAATTGATTAACTCTATAAGATGCGAATAAAACTGCACCCAATATAACATGCCGGGAAAAACTGCCTAAATCTTGAATTTAAACAGTTATTTATATAAACACAAACATTTTTATTGAGATAAAATTCACATGATGTAAAATTAACCATTTTAAAGTGAACAATTAAGTGGCATTTAGTACATTCACAATGCTGTGCAACCACAACCTCTATCTAGTCCCCAAACATTTCCATCACTCCATAATAAAACCCCATCCTTCTTAGTAGTTATTCCTCAATTCCTTCCCCCTCCACTAGCCCCTGGCTACCACCCATTTGCTTTCTTTTTCCATGGGTCTATTTTATATACTTCATATAAATGGAATCACAGAATATGCAACCTTCTGTGTTTGTCTTCTTTCACCCAGCATAATGTTTTTGAAGTTCATCCACATTGTAGCACTCATCATTAAGTACTTCATTCCTTTTTACTGCTGAATAGTATTCCACTATATATAAATACCAAATTTGTTTATTCATCTGTCCATGGGTATTTGGGCTGTCTCTACCTTCTCATTACTGTAAATAGTGTTGCTATGAACATCTGCATACAGGTTTTCCTTTTTTTCTTTTTCTTAAAGATTTTATTTATTTATTTAATTGACACAGAGAGAGAGAGAGCAAGAGAGAAAACACAGCAGGGGGAGTGGAAGAGGGAGAAGCAGGCTCCCTGCTGAGCAGGGAGCCTGATACGGGGCTCGATCCCAGGACCCTGGGATCATGACCCGAGCTGAAGGCAGCTGCTCAACCAACTGAGCCACCCAGGCGCCCCCAGGTTTTCCTTTGATAACCATTCTCAATTCTTTTGGTTACATACTTAAAAGTGGAAATGCTGGGTCATATGGTAATTCCATGCTTAACTTTTTTGAGGAAACACCAAACTGCTTTCCACAGTAGCTAAACAACTTTATCTCCCCACCAGCAATGTACAGAGGTTCTAACTTCTCCTCATGGTTGACATTTGTTATTTTCTGTTTTTTAAATCATAAACCCAATTTTTTTGCTGTATGAATTCAACAATGTATACTGAATAAAGTTATATATGGTTGATTATTGTTGGTCATGCTAAACAGTAGTCTAAATTATTTTTATGCATATGGATATTTGCTCTTTATTAAAATATCCAACAGAATTTAAACTTTTTTTTTTAAAGAGAAACAATGTCATTTGTGAATGAACATGGGAAAATTTCACAGAATATATTCCTCCAACCTTAATTATCTATAAAGAATGTATTCCTCTGGGGCACCTGGGTGGCTCAGTCGTTAAGCGTCTGCCTTCGGCTCAGGTCATGATCCCAGAGTCCTGGGATCGAGCCCCACATCGGGCTCCTTGCTCAGCGGGAAGCCTGCTTCTCCCTCTCCCACTCCCCCTGCTTGTGTTCCCTCTCTCGCTGTCTCTCTCTCTGTCAAAAAATAAATAAAATCTTTAAAAAAAAAAAAAAAAAGAATGTATTCCTCCAACAATAATTCTTGACAAAGAGGGTTTGTGATGCTTTCTCATGCACAGGCATAACAATGACATGTAAAAATGGTATAAATTAAGGAGAATGCTTCCATCTTGCTAAATACTACAGTATAACAATAAAACAAATTGCCAAAGTTGGCACTGCCTTTCATAAGTACTCCTTGGAAAGACTCTGAAATTAATCAGCATTATTAATTCTCAATGTCTACCTCCATTTTTTCCTGTAGCTCTGATTTCAAGGTCTTTAAAACATGTTGAACACCATTATCCTCCATGCCTCTGCCATTATAGGGAATATAAAAGATGAAATTATTTCAACACAGAGGCATAAGGATCAAAGAGGTAGAAGGATAAGAAATTCAGATGCAGAAAAGTAAAGGATAAGAAACAGAATGATTATCTTGCTTGAAACTATCAAAGTGGATTTTTAGCATAGCACTATTAGTATCCTAACCTGGGGCAGGTCCTCTTATTAGGATCCCACTTGCAAGCTGAACTCATAAGCCATATAAAAAATGCTATATAAATCCTGTTAAATTGTTTCTAACTGATAACAGCTTTCAGAAGACCCCTATCTCCAATCCCAAACTATAATCCCATAGAAGAACTGGGGCTACAGTTTGTAGATAGTTAGCTATTTGGAAAGATATATGGCATTTGGAAAGATACACTAACACTGTGCCATGTGGGTCAAGATGCTATAATGTGCAAATGAGGAAATGTATTTCAAATTAGATCATATAGGCAATTTTGTGATATTATTCATTATAATAGCTCTTTCTCTAAAACAATATCTATTGAATGTTCCTTTCTGTCCTCTCTAGTATTTCCACCTCTTAAAATAACTCCTCTGACATTTCACATTACTTCTCAAGGCATATTTGACATGCTTTGAGTCATATGTATTCAATATCCAATTCAAGCCCTTCATACACTCTAAGTTGTCCAGGATTTACTAAGAACAGGAAGCTCCCTATTAGTTTTTGCTTTTGGTTAGAAAGATAGTATTCTTAAACTAGAGGGAGATTGTAGGGAAGAAATCCTATGATTAGAAGGACCTTTAGGAGAGACAATATGGCTCGGTCAGGAGTTTTCACCTTCTTCTTATTTTGTACAGGGCTTTCTGTAGTTGAAGACTGTTAGAAATAATCTATTTCTGTAGGTGTTCTCATGAAGGTATGTACCTAAAATATCTAATAATATGGTGACATATTTATGTATAAGTCCTCTCCTTAACAATTCTGATGAGGTCACCAGACATGAGTATTTCTTCTCTCTTCAGTGAATTCAAGGAATGTGAATTTTGGAAATGTCAGGTACTCTCCCAAGTCACTAAAAATCTCATCTTGCAAACAGGTGTGAAAGTTAGTCTTTCACACTTCATTCCATTTATTTTACTCTCCTCTAGATAGATGTCAATGTGACCGTAAATAAACAATAAACAAAGCATATCAAAAGTCTAATTCTATTTGGGGCTACAGTTATAAGAATTTGACTACAATTCACATCTTATATTTTCTGAAAGAATGGAACAAAGAAAAGCACACATACTCAACTATGAAATATTTCAAAGCAACATGTGGCCAAAGGTTGTATAAGTTTGACTTATTCTTTTAAAATTGAATATTTACCGGAAAATGATATGTGATACGAATTGGCCTGCAGCATTTCCAATAGCAATTTTTACATCATCTGTTTTGTTTTTCTTTTTGTGGAGTAGACAAAAGCTCCTGCTAGCCTCTATGAATGTAGGAGGTAAATTACTGCAAGGCTCATCAGCCATAGTAATTTGAATATTTATTTTGAAAATAGCACTGATAAAGCCTCTGTTGTGGTATTAAAAAAAAAAAGTCAATGTCTGAACCTAAAGAACCATGGTTATTTAGATACCCAGAGCACAAATGGGTAAAACAATGCCAAGAGAACCCTATATCTACTCAAATTACTATGTCATGAGTTAGTAAGAAAGACCTTTTAACAAATGAATACATTATGTCCTGAGATAGTGAGTTCCCAAAAAGTTCCCGGACGTTAAAGTGTAGAGGTTTTATTACCAATTCCCCAGACTTTTTACTCTAAGATGTTGAACTATGAGATCTCAAAGGTTTCCAGCAACTCAGAGAGTCAGTGAACTGCAGGAGTACATTAAGATTAATGATTCAGGATGCTAGAAATATAATTTTTACTGTTTAATTTTTCACCACCTTTCTTAATCACATGAAAGCTGGCTTTCATCCACATAGGTGTACTGAAATTGCTCTCCTGGCTGACACCAATGATCTTGTTTAAAATTCAGTAGTTATTTCTCTACTTCATCCTCCTTGACCTTTCTTATGCATTTGTTACTAGTGATCATTCTTGAAACCCACTTCGCAAGGCATCCCTATTAATAGACTAGCTTTGTTCTCCTTCAATCTTCAACATCTCCTTCTGAGATTTTCCCCACTGGTTCATCACATGCTCCTCTTAGATGTGTGTAGCCCACCAATGTGCCCACTTTATATTACTTCTTTTTCTCACTCATTCACACAGCTTCTACTCTGATGTACTGCTGAATTCCAAAACTTTAAATCCTACCCTGAGTCATTATATGAGTTGTAATAATGTATTTTCAGTTTCTTACTAAAAAATTTTACCAAATTATTCTGCCATGACCTCAAATTCTATCACAATGAATCATTAATCAAATTATTTCCCCTTCCTTTCAACTTCCTAGTCTAATAGGGGCAACCACCATTTACCTCATGCCCTTGAACTGGTTTTTGTATCAAGTTCCTTCATACTCTTCTGTCATGACTTTTTGTATTTAGTCTCCTGAGTATTTCCCTTCGTCTTCATTTCCCACTCCCACAATTTTAATCAGGCCATTGTTTCCCCAAAAAGCCTCTATGTTTACTTTTCCACCCCTTAGGTAAGAGGAGCTGTTCCCTTTCTACAGCCCTAATCTTCTTCATTTTTTCTAGAACCAATCCTGGCCTGAGACAGGAGATATACAAGTCCCTCCAGGCTCTATTCAAAGATTCATCATACTGCATTATCTTTGGATCAAACTGAGTGTGGTTGATGACATACAGACACTTTGGGGCAGATAATTCTGTTTAGAAGATTCAATCTGGCCATTGAGATGGAGTTTAAAATGTATGGCACTCTCCAGAGTCAAACCAGACAATGGCTAGAAGGCTAGGTAGGGGCAGTAGAAAAAAAATAATGTTAGAATCAAATACATGAGATGAAGGACTCCAATTCTGGTTCCATCAGTGTGGCTGAGCACCAGGTAATAACTGCATCTTCAGGACTGTGATCCAGAGCAGGATTCCTAGACCTTTGTGGAAGAAGTCAGAGTCACATTTCAAGTCACAGTACTGGGAGGGGTACCAGTGGATTTTTGGTTACCAGGAAACAAAGAAATAAATAAGAAAAAGAAAAACAACTAGGGGAAAAGAAGGATCTGGGGAAAGAGCCATATTAAAGAACCAGAGGCAAAAGATGGGAACTGAGACTTGGGAAAGAAGCATAAACCCATTTTAGAAGTAAGGGTAGAGAGGTTGAAATAGAGACTTGATGCTAAACCTTTGAATACTGGTGTGGAGAGCATAATAGCTAAAATTTATTTAATGTTTACTCTGTGCCAAATATCTTATGTGCGTTTTCTTATTTTATTTCTAACCACAACCTGTGAGTTAGATACTATTATTATCCCCATTCACAGGTGAGGAAATGAGGCTCAGAGTGCTTCAGATACTCTGTTCAAAGAGGTAGATGATGAATTGGGACTATGGTCTTTCTGACTCCAAAGCCTGATCTCTTGACCGCCATGCTAGAAATGCTAAGGAATCTTCTCCCATAGGAAGGATTTTTTTCTTGGTGGGGGGTGGGTAGGGAGCGGGGGGGGGGGCGGGTTCCTGATGACTGGATGGGAGTAAAGCACTGGATCACCTGTTAGGCAAAGGCAGCGGAATGGGTTGCAGAATTAGCCAGGCATTACTGCTTACCTCTCATAAACTTGGAATTCTAAGCCTATGTCAGAGGAAAAATAAGCCACAGATCAGGAAAGATGTGGTGAATTGTTAAGTCTTGTCAATGCAGTTGTGCTCAGAGCAGAACTGTGAGTTTAATGCTTACTTAGCTTGCCTGACTCAAAGATTTTCAATTTAATTACTGTTGAGGCAAGAATTTGAAATGGAATAATTTCATACCTGAGCTGAGTCTTTGAAGTCATTAAATGGAGTGACCAGTAGTTAAGGAAGAAACCGTATTTGCAGTTATGGTGAATATTTCATCAAACAGAATTTGGGAACCACTCTGTGCAGGACACTTGGTTACATAGATGAATATGGCACTGTTCTCCACCAATAGTAAGACAGATAAGAGCATATAAATTGCAACAGAGTAGAGTAAGCATAAAGAATCAGTTGCAAAGTTAAATATGAAGATTTAGAGGAACATTAATCAAACTTAAGTGGGCAGGAGAAGGAAGGTATTCTAGTGTATATTTTATATATATATATGTACACACATATATATATTTAGTGTATATCTAGTGTCTATTATACATATATAAAATTCTAGGTATTTAAGTTTATTTTTAAAATTTATAAAATTTTAGATATAGATGGTATTCTAGTGTATATTTTATATATATAAAATTTTATTAAAAATAATAAAAATATATATGTGTATATAAAATATTTTTAATTTTAATAATAAAAATTTATAACACAATGTATAATATTTTTACATAACAAAACACCACCAGCTTACTGGCAGTAAATTAATAACTACCATTGAGTTATACTGATGCAGTTATACTGATGAGTTATACTGGCTTGATTTTGTTCAATGATATCTTGTGCATGGTCTAGGAAAACTTGAAAGGCTGAGGATTAGAATCTTCTCCAGCCTTCTCTTGCATACACACCTGGGATGGGACTAAAGTTTGGGCTCAGTTGTGACTGTTGACTGGAACACCTATATTTGATCTAGAGTTCTCACAGAATGGCATCTGGGTTCTAAGGAGTATCTCAATAGTGAGCATCCTAAGAGAACCAGGAGGAAGCTACCTGGACTTTTTATGACCTCACCTCAGAAGTCACATGCTGTTACTTGTACCACTCTCTATTGGTTGAAGCAATCACAAGCCCATGTGGATTCAAGAAGAATCCTTCAGCAGACTTCTTAAGCCCCCTAAAAGTCTCATCCCATTAACAGCCTTTGGCTCAGGTACAAGGCCCAGGATTTCATCATCTAATCCAGGCACAGATGAAGCTCTTTGGACATGGTTCCATAGGTTCCCTTCAGTCTGGAGACTAGTGATACAAGAGGTAAGGTATCTGCCCCCACCACACACAAAATATAAAATGACTGGAGAACCCTAGACTACCTGCAATAAACACTCCAGTGTAGGACCAGCTGTATAATTTGTGGGTTCCAGTGCAAATTTAAAATGCAAAGCCCCTATTCAAATATTATTAAGAATTTCAAGATGTTGACAGCAGAGAATTAAACTAGCCCACAGGCACCTGTGTGGCTCAGTTGGTTAAACATCTGACTCTTGGTTTCAGCTCAGGTCATAACCTCAGGTTGTGAGATAGAGCCCTGCATCGGGCTCCTCACTCAGCATGGAGTCTGCTTGGGATTCTTTCCCCCTCTGGTCCTCCCCTCTGTTCCTCCCCTCTGCTCACCTACTCTCTCTCTCTCACTCTCTCTCAACTAACTAACTAACTAAATAAAATCTTAAAAAAAAAAAAAAAAGATAAACTAGCCCAGGGCCCTTCTAAGCAAAGGGTCCTTAGCAAATGCACAATTCACACATCCATGAGACTAGCCCTCCTGTTCGGAAAGTAGAAAGGGGAAAAAAATGTTATTGGTCTACAGCAATTCTAATATCCAACAGGGTCCATGTTGTTAATTCCCAAGTGGCTGGGAGTTGTATTCCATAGATCTTAGCTCCACCCTCCAGTCTTCTATTTCTACTCTCTAAATCATTCTTCCTTTTCCTAAATGTAGCCTTTGTTTGAGCAGTTTACAAAATCTGATTAGTTTCTGAGATGAGTAGTTTTCTCAGTTTAACTCCAATTTGTAGATATTTGGGATTCCAAAAGTCTCATTTCATTTTGTACTGCCTCTGTACCTTTTAGTCCAACATAACAGAATTCCTTAAAAAAATTTGTTTTAATACATGAAGTTATATTACATTCCATTAGGCAAAAAAAGTCACACCTACAAATTTTTTGAAATAAGCTTTTCTCTACTTTAGGTCCTCATGAGGCTGCTGTCAGATAATGACCTCAAGATTCTTAAAAACCATATTACTTAGAGGAAACTATATGCAAGACACATCCTTAAGATCCTTAGAAGGTCTTTTGCCTTTAATCTGGGTCAAAAGGTCTATGAGCCACCAATTTAAATCTCTCTTAACTCATAACAAAGGGTTTACAGTCACATCCTTGACCTCATCTATGACCTGCCCAAAGGCTGTATTTTCCTATCTGCATCCTGGATTTGATCTTTGCCCTGAGGATTTTTTTTTTTTTTTTTTTTAGCAGAGAATATTTTGTTTGGGAGATAGAGGATAGGAAAGTAGTTTTATTATCAACTTCAACAAATCTTGGATACTTACATGTTTTCTAATTTCTGCTTCAAAACTGAATATTTCCCTCCTTAGCTCACTTCTCTCTCTGTAACTTATGATATTCAACTAAAAGAAACTAGCTGATACTTTAAACATTCTGTTGGGAAATTCTTTTAATCAGTTCCATCAGTTCCTTAGGTATATTTTCTATTTTCTACATTATAGCAGACAAGGGTTTCACTAAATTTTTCCCCAAGATATAACAAAATTCTCCTTTTCCCACTTGCCTTTAACCTTCACCAACAGTATCCTGGAGGCCCATCATGCTTCTGTTACCCATATCCTCAGGGCCCTTCCTGGTCTTCCCATTGACTAGTCTGAAAGCTAATACCATATATTTTAGAGTTTTGTTACTGACACCCCATTTCTGGTAACAACCTCTGTATCAGTCTGGTTTCAGTCAGAAAAGCAGAATCACTGTGAGTGATACTGAATAAGTGCCTCAGTACAAGAATTAAACGTTCCACAATTCTGGCTGCTGGTGGACAAGTCTACCCAAGACTTTGGCTTCTGCATTTAGTGTTGGGTCTGAGATGGCAACAGAGTAGTTAGGCCACAATTCAGGAATAAACTATAGATGTAAGACAGGAAGAACAATGACAAACTGGAATTCACAGAGATAAGAAGAAACTGGACCCCCTAAGGAGAAATTGGAACCATTTCCAGCCTTAATGATGCAGGAGATACACAGAAGAAGCTGGCATATTTTGCCACAGAGATGCACATGCTGAAGGAGAAGAGCTGGTGGCAGCTGGGAGAACTGCAGGCCTAGGTATCACGCATACCAGCAGGTGAGCAAACAGATCCAAGGCCACAGTGCTGAGCATCCACACTGACTTTAAGAGTCTAAAAATGACTGCTGCTTCATTTTCACCTTCCAAATCTCAAAAAAATGTCCTTGTAATCAACTCTATCTTGGAACAATGCAGGAAAGGGAATTCTAGGTACCATAGTTCAATTCAGTTAAATTGACAGAGTACAGAACCACCACCAAAGACTTCCTGAAAGACATGTAGTTTGAGTTGGATCTTCAGAAAATAAGGACGTGGCCAGATGAAGGTGGGAAAAACAAAGTTACCATAATGAAAGACATGGATTTGTAGAATAACATAATGAGCTTTGAGAACAAAGGGCCCTGGAATGTGAGCCCAACAGGAGTAGATACTGGGTCTGTTTAGCCACATGACCTAGAATGGGATGATATACTTAGTAAGTGCTCTATAACTATTTGTTAAATAAACAACCATTTTGATTGAACAAAATGTGTGAGACAGAAAATGGCAGAATTTGAAGTGTCAAATTTGACATCAATTCAATCAGGTAAGATTTTGTATGTGTCTCAAAAAAAAAAAAAAATTAGACAAAAGAGTGGCCGGCTCAGATTTGCACTTAGGGGCTGCTCTGGCAAAGAGGGTGAATCATGAACTGGTCTAAGGGCAGGTTAAAGCATGAGAAGGATTTTTCAAAAAACCCCAGAACAAACAAACAAAAAGAAAAAACAAAAAACAAAAACAACCCCAAAAACCTTAACCTGAAGCAACAGAGGAAGACTTTGATATTGGCTGGGAAAAGGGTGAGAAAGCTGTGGATAAAGCAAAGTTTTAACAGAATGTTCCAAAGTGCCTTTAATAAGAAAGTTTTCCTAGCAACTGTTCAAACATTTCTTGTCACACTTAATGGAAAAAAACAAATCATTTGGATCATTTATTTCTGAGAAAATTTGTTATATCTAATGTTGACCACCACCTTAATATTCAACTTTTTTTATACAACTTCTTGTGTCTTTTTTTCTCTCCCCATTCTCTTATTTGTAAAACAAAACATATTTGTCAGTGAAGCATAGTTTATCATATAGGTAGAGTTTTTTTCTTACACTTGAAATTCATAACTCCTAATGGGCAATCCAGCTGAATTATATTTCCATATGGTTAAAGGAAAAATGACACAGTCATTGAGAAAGATAAAGACATTTTCCAGTCAACCATTAACATCAGAACATATATAGTTTGTTTTATTTGGCAATTGGCCTTTCCTTTTCAAACTCCAAAGCAATGCTAATTTAATGATACAGAAGACAGTTCAATGACAGGAAAACTATTCTGCCTCACCAGAGCCTCTGCACAATTTTAAATCTTTTCATTCTGAGTCAAGAAATACAGAAATCCCTTTGGTCACAGGAGGAAATGGTTTCTGGATCCTCCCTGGCAGCATACAGAAATTAAACCTCCCTGCTAAGAGCCCTGCTAAGCCCATTTAGCAGGGTATGTCAAAATTTAGCTTCTACAGCAATTTTCTCTGAGAACACTTGCAAAGAAAGATGCTCTCTGCATAGTCTCACAGTTTGGGACAGAAAAAGGAATTGTGATAAGCACTGAAGGGTGAGATTCTTCTTGTGGTTATCCACAATGTCTTTCCTCCTTATACTTGACAAAGTCAAGATTCACATTTTAGGGCTTCCTGCTTTCATAGACTATAGCAATACCGGAAGTTTTGTGCAAGTGCTGATCTCAACCATAGCCTTTAGCAAGTATAAGGTGAAAGGGAGCATAATAGACCACCCCTGAATATGCCACTGTGGCATGCAGATTATCTTGAGCTAAAGACAATTAAGGCCCAAAAGACTCAGGAAGAGCTTTTTACCTAACACTTAGCTGCCTATAAGAATTTAGAGGGCTCAGTCTAGGAAGAGAGCTATCAGCAGACATAACTACAAAAAACATGTTCTGGTTATGGTAAGCTATAGTGAGCTTGGCAGGGCCCACTTGTTCAAATTCCTCTCTGTGTCCCATTGTCTTTACATGGCATGACAAACATTTGTTTATAAAATATTTGCTCTTCCCAAGTTCCCATAAATTGTCTTCCTTCCCTTTGAATTCCCAGACCTCTATCCTGTTCCTTAGCTCAGAATGGAATACAAGCCCCAACTTACCCTTGGGTTTCATATTTTTATGAGGCTCCCCCATATATATGAAATTAAATTTGTTTTTCCCCTGTTAATCTGTCTTATGTCAATTTAATTATTAGACTTCAAAGAACCTAGAAAGGTAAAAGGAAAAAATCTTCCTCCCTTACAACGATAGTATTGAATGTGATACCAGATCACAGACATTTAATTAAAAAGCACACCTTTATCAGTGGATTGCTCTCAGGATGGTAAATAAATCACATTTACCTTATTTAATTTTGTCTTCAAAACTGTGCTCAAGACTTCCTCCCTCCATGAAGCTCAAATTCATCACTCACATCCAATTATCTAGTAAGTTCAGCCCTTTACCATTTCCATTCTTCCCTGTTATAACCTTTATAGCCCTAAGAGTATCCTTCACCCCCTTCACTCCTTTAAAAATGTGTGTGTGTGTGTGTGTGTGTGTGTGTGTTTCTGCTACTCTCTTTGAAAACATGCATGGTCAGTGCTTGGTGATATTAACATATGTTTATGGTTAAATTTAAAGCATAGATAATGCTCATGTTTACATAGATGTATACACTCAGCTACCACTAGAACTTGCCAAGGAACAATTATGAAGATCTGAGAGCTGACAAAAAGTGTTGCTGACTTTTGCAGCCCAAGATAAAGTAGAATGGCCAGAAGAGAGAAAGGGCCCTGGATTACAGTTGTTGAAAAATCCAGAATGTTTTTTGCAATTGCCTTGAACTTCTCACATCTTTGAGCTCTGAGCAGTGATTCATTCCCCAGCTGCCATCTGGATTTGAGCATGGTATCAGAGTGATAGGATGCTTGGTATCAGCTCCTTTTCTCTAGTTTAAAAGAGCCCATACACAGGATATAAACTCATGTCTGCCTATCCCCAGGAAAGCAATTTGAGTGTGTGTCTGGGGGTCATTCTTAGAGAAAGTGAAAAAGCTTGAGGTCCTCAAGAAAACCTCTGTATAGTGAGCAAAGATAAAAACCCCTATTGTGTTCCTCTTAGTTCTTATTCCATTTCCATGGGATATGCAAGAAGCAAAATTAGAGATTAATTCTAAGATTTTCTTTTTCCTCCAGCATCACTCACTAACCTTTCAGCATTTAGAATATTCAGCAATGCTATTTAATACATGTTTCCTGTCCTCAGGGAGCTCCTAGTATGTAATCGGATATACAAAGTAGAAAGAAGACAGTGCAATTAGTGTTCATCACATTGAAGGGGGTAGAGAAAGGAGACATGGATTCTAGCTGAATTCTTCACTGAAAGAACAGTGAAACCATCATGCAGGAAGGTGGCATTTGAATTGCATGCTGAAGCTTGGGTAATTGCCTGACTCATGGAGACTGGGAGAAAGGGCATTGGAGGCTAAATATGAACAAAAGTGTATAGCAAATAACCCTTTGTCTCCTCCATTAAATGCAATTATCTTCCAAAGTAAATGTCAGGTCTTCTAGTTATTTTAAACTTTCTTAAATATCCTGTATGGATACACTCAGTATCTTAAGTAATGAAACAACTTAGTTGACAGAAACTCACAACAGTATTTCAGTGTGTCTCTCCAGCCTGAAATCTGTGATGGCCTCTGGTCTCACATGATATGAAATTTCCTTGTATGAATGCCACCACACACTCTTAAAACAATAATATCTACAGAGAACACTGGTTCTTTTAATGCTAGGAAATTTGCCCTTGTAGACTTCCTATCACATCTGGTGAATGCTGCTCAGAAAAGTCAAGTCTAGCTAATGTATAAAGAGGCCCCAGTGAATGCCCATATGGTATCACAATGTTCGAAAATCCGAGTCTGAAAGGTAGATTCTTTTAAACATAGCAAACAGAAATGTAAGCTTTTCCTTAACCAATTCTGTGTCGGATCTTGTTGCTGTTTACCATCCCTCAGTCCTGAGCAGTTGGAGATGTATCTGTGCTTTCACTCTTTCCTCAGTTATTATCACTACCAGTGTCTGGCTCAGCATTTAGCTTAGGGAACTGGACTCAATCTAAATGAAAACAAAAACAAAAACAAAAACAAAACAGTAGGACAACTGCTCTATGTGTATGTCTAAATGTGCAATATTTGAAGATAATATATTGCCTACTATGGGTTTCTTTCTTGCAAGAACTTTACCTTATTGTATTCCTCTATAAAATCTGAACAGAATGGTGTAGGGAAAACAACAAAAAGTTTTGTGTTCTACTGAAGTACAGAAATTTCCATACAACTGTCATTTTTGAAAAGACAAAAAAAGGAGAAATTCAAGTATATTTTCAGAATTTTCCAATTTTCTTTGCTTAATGCTTTAGACAGATTTTTGCCTTTGCTTGAATACACTAATGACTATATCTATTTTTTAACTTACATGTAAAGTCACACACACCTGTTCTATATTAAAACTGGGTACTGATCTAGAAAGGATATTGAAAATCATTTCCACATTCCACTTAACTCTCCCTTCGCATTGCTGGACAATTAATGTTCTCTCCAAATAGAAATCTGAACTGCACTACAAACAGAGAAGAAACTTTAAGCGTTTGTTTTTATACTTTAAAAAAAAAATACTTTTCTAGTTTGATTTGGAGCAGAGAATAGGCATGTTCATGTAGACAGATATCTTAAAATAAACCTCACAAGAAATGGAGTACCTTCCTAAGAATAATTTGAATGGCTTTATTTGTTTTAGTAGATGCTGACACCAAAGGGAAAATGATGACCACAGATAATAATTATTGCAATATTTATTTTTAAATAACTTTATACAGAGCAGTCATTTAAACTATGATCTATTGCTACACTTCTGCTTATCTCTGTAATATATTTATAACTGTGTACTATGGGACAAACTTTTCAATCCACTGTGAGCAAAGTCAGTCCTCCTCAATGAGAATGTGTTGTTCTGACAATCTGTAAATCAGCAAGAAGCTCTGCATTTCTTAAAGAAATGTTCTGTTTCACTTTATTATACTTTATCTACTAGAGGAGTAATTTCTTTGAACTGAATTCACAAAACTTTTGCCTTAATTTTTTTTTCCATTTTAACAACTGAACTATAATAATTGCTCTCTCTGAGCCTCCATAAATCTAGGTGAGTGGCCATTTATTAAGAGTTTACAACAATTTTACAGACATATTAGGAATTTCTATGAAATCTGTGTACTCCTATCTCCCATCATGCCAACAAAAACAAACCCCCCAAATTTGAAAATGTATAATCAACCTTTATTATGTAAGGATAGTTGGAAAAGGAGATGATGGGAAAGTAGAAAATATAATCCAAAATTAGAGTATAAACAAATTTATTCTACTCTCAATATTATCCAAAGCATATTAATCTATTGGTGGATTAGAAGATTAAAATCTATATCACTGATGAAATTCCAACCCTAATCATGCCTGTTATCCTTTTTTTGCATTTAGTAAATAATAAAATCATACACTTATTAAACATTTATAAAAATTTTCCTATGACAAGAATGGCTGTGAAACAGAGCATGGCATACCACACCTAGTAGAGAATCTTGTTTGAGGAATTTTTTTCTCAAATTTATAAAGGAGTACGATGCCATTGCTATACTTTAAGATACGCAGGCCACGGAGTAACATCACCTGGGTGAATCACCCACAACCAATTTAAATAAAAATTCCAGGGTTGGGACCCAAGGAGGGGTTTGTTTTTTTTAATACCAGTTTCCCAGGTGATACTGATAAACAGTGAGAGTAAAATGCCACTGCTTTAAAGAACCCTCATGAAAATGACTAATATTTTTTATTTTAAATTAAAAAAAAAAAAACCTCTATTCCTACACATTTAAGATTTCCACCACTTGTACTTCTTTCCCCAACCCTTGACTCTCACTGTCTGTTTGTGTGCTACAGGGTCACTGTATACAGTTGGCATGCTGTGCACTAGACAATAGGATTTGGTGCCTGGGCAACATGGGAGGTGAAAATACAATCTCCCCCATGCTCACCAACCTTGCAATCCAGCTCAGGGCTAGTCCCTGCACAGGAATGGACTCTGTTTTCTAATTCACCACATAGGCTAGAAGCAGCTCTGGGTATAAATGCCAATTCATGGTTTTCTTTTTTTGTTTGTTTTATAATGACTTTAAAAATATATCCCAATTAAAACCAGTTGTACATACAGATACAAACAGAATCATTTAGGTCAATAAGGATTATTAATGTTTTCTACAATTTCTTAAACCTTGTGGTCCTTCCCACCAGGCCAGGAATGCTGGGATAATGCACATTTATGAGTAAGATAAGATACTCTATATCATATTACAGATAACCTAGAAACAGTTCTGAGCTTTTAAGTGTAGCCATTCTTTTATCAGGACAGATAAAATAACTACAGAGAAATAACTATAAACCAAACACATATCCCCCATTAAATCCAAACTAAATGTATCTCCAACTCAATCTACCTTAACAGATTCTGTCTCACATCACTGATGAGACAGGCAATAATCACCAATGTTCCAGTTAATGGAGTAGAAAGGAAAATAACAACAACAAAAACCTCAAAGTCCTTCCTCCAGCTTGTTCTCCAACTCATCCTTTGACCACTGCCTCTAGCCTTCTACCATCTGAGCTGAGGTTTCTGTCTTCCCCAGAATGATACCCTTCTCCAGCCCCTCCCAGCACCTTCTGCCTGTCTTTTGTTCTTCAGCTCCAGGTATTCTTCTTACTCCTAAGACATCTCAGGGTTTGGGTCAGTGAGAAAGCCACAGTCCATGATAATTTACCACCCTGTCACACTAACTCTTGTGTCTTCATCCTTTAAGACCAAGTTCGAATGGCATTGCCTCTTTGGAACTTTTATGGAAAAATAATTTATTATTTATATTTATGGTTGATTTTGTTCATACTGTTTTTATTCCCATCCTATTATAAACACTCCAGACCCTTTTTGCTTTCCTTCTTCGGCGAAGATTGGGTTGCAAGGTCCCAAGCAGCAGGTGACTAAAGATACTCTCTTTCTTGAATTTAATGGCATTAAGAATTGATCACAAACTCAAATGTCTACGTTAGCCAGGCAAGTTAAATGAGTGAGGGAGTATCCGTGTAGACTTCTAACTGGCAAGCACACACTCTGACTAAAGGAGACAACTCTACAAGATGGTTTCCACATGGGAATGCCATATTTGTCAGACTTTCCAACTTTTCAAAAGAAGGCAGAAATCTGCATTTATTTAACAGGAAATTTCTTGAGTTTTAAATAAAAATTCAAATATACACTAATCAAAACCAAACCTGTAGGCTAACTGTAACCCACAAATTCACCAGTTAATAACCTTTTCCCTAAAGGCCCAGCAGAGAATTATGCTGGAAAGAGTTGACCACTCTTAGCAGCAGTCACAGAGAAAAAAAAATTTACCTAAACTCAGAAAACAATATGGGTTGGTAACCCAACAGTTGAGATCTCCATTCTACTCTCTGGAACAGGGTGTACCAGGGTCCCAAACATTTAAATCCCCAACCTTGACAAAATGTCCTGAGACCTAAGCTTGGCATGAAACATGTATTAATTTCTTACCATGGCAGTAACAATTTACCACAAACATGGTGGCTTAAAATCACACAAATTTCTTGGAATTCTGGAGGCCGGAAATCTGAAATCAGTTCCACTGGGTTAAAGCCAATGTATTAGCAAAGCTGGTTCTTTCTAGAGGCTCTAGGAAAAGAATCCATTTCCTTGCCTTTTCTAGCTTCTGGAGGCAACCTGCATTTCTGGACTCATGAACCCTTCCTGAAATCACTTCAAATTCTTGCTTCCATCATCACATCTGCTACTTCTTCTTTGACCTTCTTATCATCCTCTTATAAAGACCTCTTTTGATTATATTTAGAGCCCACCTGGATAATACAGGATACTCTCCCCATTTCAAAATCCATAACTTAATCACAAAGCTCCCCCTGCTATATAAGGTAACACTCACAGATTCTAGGGATTAGGAGGTGGGTACATTTTGGGGGCCATTATTCAGCCTACCACAAAACTTCAAATTGCCAAATTATGTGGGTGTAGACAATGATGGATAACACTTCTCTCATATTTTACAGGTAGCAAAGAAGCCTTATGTAAAGTCTAATGAAGGCACAGGCCCCCTAATAACAGCTGAGATAGGATTTTCCTTCAGTACAGTGGGATACTCAAGAAGGATTTGATTTAAAGTCTGACATTTCTTTGCCTTTGTGGAGGAAGATTCAAACCTATCACAGTAACCATAACTCCCTCACATGAATTTTTTCTTCCCTCTGTGTTTTTCTAGAACCATGTCTGTGTGGAGTTTACTGCATTTACTCGTTTGTTAGTGTGTCTGTGTTCTGAACTAAAAGTGTTATTTATTTCTGTATTAACAACTCTTCCCCAGGACAAGCACATTAAGTACATATTAAACTGAGTGAATAAGAAAGATGAAAAAGAATATTTAAAACATGCTCTTAATATGTGGTATTTTTACTTTTATATTTTGCTAAAGAAATAAGTGGGAAGAAAGCCTGAAGGGCAGAAAACAATCATTGGGAAGTACTTTTTTCTTTTTAATTTCACCATTAAAACAATCTTCTGAAAGGGTTATTTGAATTTTTACAGATAAGAAAATTAAGGCTTAGAAATTAGGCAATTTATCCAGGATCATTTAGTGACTAAGCAGTAAAGTTGAATTTAAATTGACTGATTCTTGAATGCATATTCCTTTCATATTCCATTCTTTCCTATTTATTTAAAATACTGTATTTATGTAGAATTTGTTCATCAAATTTTTTCCTGGATTCCTATCAATTGGTCAAATCAGTGCTCTGTTTGCTGAAAATAGTGCATTCTCCCTTTCCCTCCTGTTTTTTGTTTTTTTTTTTCCCCTTCCCCAACTCCCACTGCCCCTTCAGGGATAGAGCACAGTTACTTCCTGGGGCTAAGCAGAATCCTGTGGTGCTTGAACACAGGAAAGAAGCTGTGCTCCTTCCTCTCCCCACTCCCTCCCCTGCATAAATCCTGGCAGCTCCAGAGAGCATTTATTCAGGCCCACAGGGGAGAAAACCAGGCTCATTAAATCCTGAATAATACTTATTATTGCTTGGATAAAATTTTTTAAAAGAGGATTTATTCTTGAATATTAGAAAAAGAATGTATGTACTGGCACATGAAATGATCTGTTCAGGGAAGTGTTGAAATCCCTAGAATTTGTGTTACAAATTTTAGGAAGTACACCAAATAAGTAGATCCTGGCTTCAGAACAAAGTACATCTATAAATAAGGTCCATCCCCATTTCTGGTGATTTTATAATTTATCCCTTATTTCTGATCCTAAAGTACATATTTTGGTGGTCTTCTCAACCAGAGACTCTTGTTATAATTGCAAGTATACACTTGAATTCCCAGCCTATTCTCCCATATAAGAGAGCAAGCTTCCCTGTCATTACACAGAGATGAGACTGAACTCTCAATGAAATGTTCAATGTATATTGTTCTAATGACTCCATTTCAAAATAATATGCTTGTTCTTATCTTGTAAGAAACTACGAAATCAAATGTAGCCCACTGGCTGTCACAGAGCTACACTGCAAGAATAAATGGACAAAATCAGCCTAGCAAATCTGAAAAACCCTTCAATTTTAACTTTTGAAGAGTTGGCAGTTAGTAGCCATTATTTCAACAAGGTTTCGTTGAGACTTTAACATTTATATTTTCAGTTCTCTAAAAAAGTTTTCCTCTTAAAGCTTCCTGTAAAGTCAGTTTTTTAGTTGTTTCATAAAAACAAGTATGTTTGGGGGGGCATCTTTTTCTCTCGTATTTTCTTATTTTCCTTATACTTTTATACACATCTTTCTCTCTGAATTGAAGTTTTATTGTAGGTACTGTCACACACGATTTTGGAATTTTTCTTCTTCATGTAATATTTAGATGGTTTTTAATTCTTTACAAGAAGTGAAAACTCCTCAAACAGTACTTTTTTGAACTTTTTTTTTAAAAGATTTTATCCATTTATTTGAGACAGAAAGAGCACAAGCACAGAGGAGGGTCAGAGGGAGAGAAGCAGGCTCCCCACTTAGCAGGGAGCCTGATGCCGGACTTGATCCCAGGACCCTGAGGTCATGACCTGAGCCGAAGGCAGTCGCTTAACCAACTGAGCCACCCAAGTGCCCCTCAAACAGTACTTTTTTACTGAAAAGCCTTGTGGCTTAATGAAATTAAATAATTAAAAAATCAAAGACTGCTTAATTTTGTTTAATATTATGAATGATAGTTATTATTTAATGTTTAATAGACATATAGCTTACAAGCACATAAATTATAAAATTATATTATAATCTCATCTGTATTATTCTGCCTCACATTATTAATTTTTGTAAATGTGTGCTTGTTCAAAAATGTTCTTCACAGGAGTGCCTGGGTGGCTCAGTCAGTTAAGCATCTGCCTTCAGCTCAGGTCATGATCCCATGGTCCTGGGATCCCAGGAGCCTGCTTCTCCCTCTCCCTCTGCCACTCGCCTTGCTTGTGCTCTCTCTTAGAATTTTTCACAATCTTGTGACATAAATATAATTTATACTTAATATAGTGGATTGAATTTTACCATAAAAAACACACAAAAATATTTCACTCCATATTATATCTACAATGCTAACCAATATTTGAAAGTCAGTACTCAGACATTAAAAATGAATGTAAATGGCATATATTGTTCTTAATATCAATGTTGTTATGCTTTTAGATATGTTAGAGTATGTAATCACATTATTATCAATGCACAGCATCAAGGTTGAGGAAAATATCAGTGAAGTAGACATTTGATTATTTGGAAATATTCAGACTAAGCCTGCACTGGAAAAGCAGATTTTGGCCAGAGAGTAGATAGAGAATATTGAGGTCAAACCAAAAATTTGGTATATCCTATGTAATTCTATTTTACTCATAAGATGGGGTAGCTAACAAAACTGAAGTTTTAATGTGTACAACTGTTGGCAAAATCTTTAATATATTTTGTGCTAAACCCCAGAAATACCCTCAGAATCAGAACCACCAAATAAATCTGGGGCCCAATCCTTTCTACTGTCTCATTTAAGCTAGCACCCTACCATGATTCATCTCAGCTTCTTCACGTGTATGATGAAAATGAAACCTATGCTGCAGTTTTGCCATAAGGAATTAAGATAGGAAAATCTGTGACATATAGTATGTCCACCTCCTCCAAAAAATGGTAGATATTTGTTACAGAGTCTAACACTAGCAACTCAATGAGGAAAAGGCCAGCCAAAATTTATACAGCGTTTATTATATGAAGGCATTCTTCTAAACACTCTATGTATGCTAAGTAGTCCAATCCTAAAAATCATCTTGTAAACTGGTTCTATCACAGGATTTTTCACATAAAGAAACTAAGGCAGAGAGCTATTTAATTGTTCAAGGTCACCCAGCTAGTGAGTGGAAAAACAGGGTTTTCAATGTAGATAGTTCGGCTTTGGGGACTGTGCTATTCTGCTCTACTATTGCACAAATGAAACTGAACCCTGCTTCTGCCCTCTGAGTCAATCACTGACCATGTTCATTTATTTTTTAAAGAAAGAATTATCAAGGAAAAAAAAAGGACTTTATAATAATTTTTATATTTCATACAGTATACATTGGATAGTGGCACTTTTCATTGAAATCTTTTGGCCTATCACTCTAATGGCCCAGTTGACCAAAAATCCCGATCATCAGGATACTTTTCTGAAAACCTTGTTTAAAGCAAAACAAGGGGCACCTGGGTGGCTCAGTCGTTAAGCATCTGCCTTCGGCTGAGGTCATGATCCCAGGGACCTGGGATCGAGCCCCACATTGGGCTCCCTGCTCAGCAGGAAGCTTGCTCCCCCCTCTCCCACTCCCCCGCTTGTGTTCCCTCTCGCTGTGTCTCTCTGTCAAATAAAATCTTAAAAAAAAAAAAAAAAGCAAAACAAACCTCCATGTGGTCCAAGATGCCCCCCGTGATTCTCACCTTCTATCCTCATCCTCTAGTGAGGTTTCCTCTCACAGGGCTGATCTGTGTGACCACTAGGATGTTGTGGAAATTGCAGTGCTTGGATTCTGAGCATAGGTCATACAAAACACTGCTACTTCCACCTTGCTCTCTCTAGGACCATTTGCTCTAAAGTAAAGCTGTCATGTTGTGAGACTAGTCAAGTAGCCCTTTGAAGAGGCCCATGTGGCAAGGGACTATGATTTCTCCAACTGCCAATACCGTCTAGGCAGCCACAGACAAGTCATACTGGAAGCAGATCCTACAATCCCAGTCAGACCTTCAATGACTGCAGCCCTGGTCGACATCTCGACTGAACTTCATAAGACCCAAAGCCAGAGCCACCCTGCTAGACTTCTCCTAAATTTGTGACCCACAGGAACTGTGTGAGCTAATAAATGTTTATTACTATCGAAGCTGATAAATTTTGGAATATGTTCTACAACTAATATATTCAATTTTATTTTTAAAAAAGGCTAAGTTTTTGGACTGCTGAGGACTAGCCCCTCAAAAAATAAAATGAGGGTCAGGGTCTTCATAAAATTCTTGTAAACTATAACGGATAACTCAGTATTCATAATATCATCTTCCTTATGAAATTTGTTTATTGGACTGTCCATAATAACATGGCCTTGATGTTATAAAGGAAGTGACTGGTTTGAATTACAGAATAATAAGATATTTTACTGGCCTTATATATTATGGATACATCGTGGGGTTAGTGATGTCAAATTTTAGTACAAGTTCAAAAAAAGTCAGATGAAATACAAATTATATAGGTCAAGTGGTGCCTTTATTTTGCAGCATTTTTTATAATCTTCAAATTCAACCTCCCTCTAAGCATTCTAGCACCCACATCCCATTAATAAGCAATAAACATTTATTGGAGGAAAATGGAGAAGAGGAACAATTGGGTAACTATATTACTCAAATGTATATATGCTACCTGGGTAGAAGATTCTATAGCAATTAAAAATGGCTACTCAAGAGGAAAGGTAAACTGAAACATCTGTTTATGTAGAACAAATTGGACCTTATAGCAGCCTTTATGAGAAGAAGCATATGTTATTTCTATCATGGATACAGTGAGTGGTGTTCTGGAGTTAGCTCTTACTGATACACAATGGCTAATTGTTAAAAATCAGGAATTTTGTAAGAAGCTGTTGAATCAGTTAACTTCAAATCTCCATGGTGGGAGTATTTATACCATGGAAATTGGCAAATACTACAACAAATACGGGCTTGTTTTTTGTTGTTGTGCTGGTGATATGGGTTTCTTCCTTTCCAGAAAGCCATTTTCCCAGCATACCACTGGCTCAACCTGAACACTGAATTCAAACATTTAAAAACCAGACAGACAGTTGATCTTGGATTCATATTTTCACAATTTTATAAAACTCACAGATGACAATTTAGATTCATTTTTTTCTTTATATTTGCCCTCATAATTTGCTCTCTTTGACCCTCATCAGGAAAAACCAGTAGCTTTTCTGTCCTCTAGTATGGATTTACTTAGATTGTCCATGGTATAACAAAGGCAAAAAAACACAATTTTTGATCAAAAGAAAAAAAAAACTTTAATGTTCAATACAGCAGATGTTCAAAGACATCTTTTGAGCAAACATCAATACCATCTGGATGACCTATCACCGTACGCAGATGGGAAATGGCTACTTAATAGTTTCTGTGAGAAGGATGGTATAAAATATTATAGTATTTAAAATTATGGGATGTTTGTGTATCCAAAGTAGATACCATCTTCAGATGTTCAATTCACTGAATATTATGATTTATTCCAGGAATTGTTTGAAAGAAAATAGAAGTAGATTATTTTCTTTTTTTTTTTTAAAGATTTTATTTATTTGAGAGAGAGAGAATGAGAGAGAGCACATGAGAGGGGGGAGGGTCAGAAGGAGAAGCAGACTCCCTGCTGAGCAGGGAGCCCAATGCGGGACTAGATCCAGGGACTCCAGGATCATGACCTGAGCCGAAGGCAGTCGCTTAACCAACTGAGCCACCCAGGCGCCCGAAGTAGATTATTTTCTATGATATCTTAAGTTTGTTATTGCTGAAATTTGCCATACAGTAAACTATTTCACTTTCAAAGGAAATATCTATAATATGAATATATGCCTAGAAAAAACAAAAAACAAAAAGAGACCCCATCAATATCTCTAATAAGAGTCTTTGTTACTTAAGCCACATACATAGTTCTTAAGAAAATCTCCTGATCTGGATTTTGAAAGTTGTTAAGAAAAGGATATTACTATTCATTCACAGTGAGAAAATTCTCTATTTCAATATTTAGCAGTCTATCTTACCACTTTCTTTCCTCGTTTATTTTTCCTTCTATCAAGAAGTAAATTCCTAATGATGAAAAGAAATTTTAAAACTACCAGTGCTTATGCAATACTCATTCAGAAGATCAAGAATAAAAAATGACCAATCTTAATTACTTTTATACATGATTTATTATCATAAAAAACAACTTATAGAAAGTAGTCAACCACTTTATTAGGCACTTCCAAATGATTCTGAGCACTGAAAAACACTTCATTTCTGAATGTTTGTTTCTCCGCTGTATTAGCACGATAAATGACATGTAGAACAATCTAAAAGTGTATTTGGATATACTTTACAATATGCAATTAATATTAGCAGTCAAAATGTGATATGCAGTGAATAATCTGCACTGAACAAAACCAGCATACTTAAGCTCCCTTTAAATTATAAGCAGCATTTGAGAGAAGATTCCATATCTAGTGTCCTCAAGGTCCTCTCCCCAGTGCTTTGCATATGGAGTCTTTCAATAAATCATTTTATGAAAGAAGGAAGCAATGAATAAATAGTGAATGAGAAGCTGTTCAAGGCTTGATTTTTTCCCATTAAAAACACCCCCCCACACACACACATAAACTATGTATTACAAACTTTCCATAGCATTTCATGTTTTAAAATGCTTCCTTAACTCAAGGATAGCATCAATGGGCACATTCATAAAGCTGAATAACCCAAAAATAGTCTGTAAAAAAAATGATTCACTATGTTGTGCTGTAGTACTTTTACTTTGGACAGTATCTTACCAGGGTTAGTTCCACTTGCAAGTGAGGTATCTAAACTACCCTTTCTTGGTGCTCTGCTCTCTAACTATTGTGAGAGGAGATGGGTAAATACTCTTTTGCCATAAAGTTTTATCCTCTATGGGATGAAAGAAGCCTTAGTGTTACAACTTGAACAGTGCTTTCTTGTAAAGCCTGTAAAAACACTTTATGTCCTGTAGGAACTGAATCAAAATCTCCTTTTGAGGCCACAGGATGTCATTTTAGTGAACTACAGTGTCTCTTTCAGTGGATTAAACACTATTTAAGCATGGTCTTCAGATACACAAAGGAAGCTGTATGAGTCAGAGGGTCCTTGTTTTCTCATGAACAGATCAAAAGGACTCTTTCCTCAACTGAGGCCGAAGCATTTATGTTCATCAATTGTCGGCTTATCAAAATATTTTTACCTTATGTTTATAATTGGTGACTATTTTCAGATAAGAAAAAATAATCAAAAGATAAGGACTGATTTAAGAAGATTAAATTTGAGTTAGAGACTTATAAATTATATCGTTTTTTAAAATTAGGAGTATTTGTTTAGCTAAATTATAGTTCAGCAATACTAATCTGACTAATCTGCCCATGTGCTCTTCTAAACTCAAAATGCTTTTTCAAGCCTCCAAACACTTATGTGGGCTGTTCCCTCTGCTCAAGATGCTTTCTTCTCTTTTGTCTCCCTAGCATTACATTTATTAATGCTTCAAACTCCAGTTCAAATGTTGTTTGCTCTGGTAAATCGTCACTGATCAGCCTGTCCCCTTAAGATATGATTGTTTATTTTTAATAAGCTTTATTTTTTAGAGCAGTTTAAGATTCACAATGAAATTGAGCAGAAAGTATAGAGCTCCCATATACTCCCTGTCCCCCTCAGACACACCCCTTCTTCCATTATCAACATACTGCACCAGAGAGGTACATTTGTTATAATCAAGAAACAAACACACACTGACACATCATAACCACCCAATGTCGACAATTTACATTAGGGTTCACTCTCAGCATTGCACATGCCATGAATGTCCACAAATATATAATGATGTGTATGACACTGGCAGTGAAATTATTCCACATGACAATGTCATATGGAACTGTTTCACTGTTCTAAAAGTCTTCTGCCTATTCATCCCTTCCTTCTCCTCAAAACTCCTGACAACCACTGATCTTTTTACTGTCTCCATAATTTTACGTTTTCCAGAATACCATACAGTTGGAATCATACAGAAGAAAAGGCATCATATATGCCTTTCAGATTGGCTTCCTTCACTTAATAATACGCATTTAAAGTTCCTCCCTGTTTTTTCATGGTTTGACATCTCATTTGTTTTTAGTGCTGAATAATATTCCACTGTATGGATGAACCCATTTATCAATCCATTCACCTATGGAGAGACATCTTGGTTGCTTTGAAATTTTGACAATTATGAATAAAGCTGCTATAAACATCTGTGTGCAGGGTTCTGAGTATTTATGGAATCAAAGGTATACAATACAAGCCTACTCTCTGGTAAGCTCTGTAGTAGGTAATAGAATACACCATGGCATTTGCTATAACATAGGTATGACCTATGAGAGGTATCATTGAGAAGATAATGAGAAGTATGGAACTTTCACATGAAGATAGGCAAAATAAAAATAACACAACTATATACTAGCATATAGCATGTCTGTGTTCCAGACACATTGCTAAAGGCTTAACATGTATCACGGGATTCTTAAAACTCATAAAGTCTCACAGACTTCTGAAGGAAGACAGTTTCAAAGAGAAAAAAATAGATCAACATTACAAATACTACTGAGAGGTCAAAAAAGAAAAGTATTAAAAAAGTTTTATTGGATTATGTAACTGGAAGTTTATTGGTAAACTTGTAAAGAATGCTTAAAGGAGGCTGATGACAAAAGGCTGGCTGCAGCACGTTTTAAGAGTGAAATGAAGATGAGAAAGAATACAGAAACTTTTAAGAATCCCATAATAAAATAGCAATAAAAATAACAAGAACAGCAAATATTTATCAAATGCTAACTATTTTTCAGGAGATGTTTTTGTATGTCAAATATTATTCCACCCATTTTACATCTAATAGGCGATTTAATCTTCATAATAAAACTATGGAGAAGTAATATTATCCCCAATTTACACATGAGAAAACAACAGTGAACTATATAGGGGTTGAGTAATTTACCCTACAAACCACAATTTGCATCCACTGAAGTTGGGATATAAACTCAGGCAGTAGGCAAAAAAACCTCATGTTCACTTTGCTATACTACCTCTTGGCTTATGGTCACAAGCATCCCTAGCTGAAAAATGCTTTCATCACTAAGCACTGTATCAGGACACCCTAACGGAGTCTTGATTTGAGCATTATTTTCCCACCCAATTTGATTATAATTCTTTTTCTCACCCTTTCAACATTTCAAATAATTATTTAAGCAATCTCTGACCCCATCCAAGAATTTTCCAAAGCAATTCCATCCTCACTCATTTTAGGCTACTTCTTTACACTATATAGACTACACAACCTGATGATATTATTTCTATTATCACTTTAATAATAGCTAGCACCACTTCTACTGAAATTATCCTACAACAGGTCCCTTTGGTGTTTTAAACACAAATATTCTATTGAAAGAATCCTAGTGAAACTATTTTACAGTCAATATCTCTTCATAGAGATTACATTAACTTGAATCATGCTTTATAAATATGAAACTGCATGATGTAGTGGTCAGCACACACTTTGGAGTCAGATCAACCCAATGCCACCACTTGCTAAGAGATTTCAGATAGATCTCTTCAATCTGACAACTCTTATTTCTATTTTAAAAATATCTCATGCACACTTCATTAAAAAGGCTGTAAATATTATAAAATGTAAATCACCAAGACAAGAACTGTAGCTTTTATACAGTACTCCACTTTTATTAAATTGAACTATATTAAATGAAGTTAATTAAATATGTGCTATTTTTGCTTTATGCTGACAGCATTCGTGGGCATTATCCCAATCAGTGTAACAGCCTGAAAAGTTGAGTCCCATTGTACAGATGAAGATATTGAAGCTTAGAGAAGTTATTTATTACAATTTAGAGAGCTAGTTGAGTCTGAGGAGCTAGAATCTAACTCTGAATCTAACTTTTATAGTGAACATCACCACAGTTAAGTTCAAATGTAATAGAATTCTCTGAAAAACAAAAGTGAAAACAAATGAACCATATATGTATCTCTGTATCAGAAACATCCAATTGTATTATTCTTGAATTCATTATGTTTAATACAGATTTAATTTTTCTCTAACTGGACTTATGTGCCAACTCTGAAAATCCATTTTAAAATACCTGAATAATACAAACATTTTTCTGTAAATTACACTTCCCTAAATTGCACTTATGTTTCACAGAAGAAATAGCCCAATTATTTTTTTCCTTTTCTTGAATACTTACATTCTATAGTGCTTCTTACAATGTGCTGATCCTTCTATGTATCTAAAATTAGTATTAATGAGGCAGTCTCAAATGTACTTTGCAGCCCTTAATTGTTGATTTGTCTTCACTTAAATAGTCCCAAAGGATTTTTAGTTTACTGGTTTTAATGTTCATTACTGGCCACTGAAACAAAACAGATTTTCTTTTATTTAAAGAATTCTATATTTTGAGGTTTTGTGTATTCATTTTATGATGCTCAACTACTTTTCCTTAGTGGGTAATATATTCTGGTTTTTGTTGTTTCTCATTACTTAAGGAAGGACCTTCATTGCTAAGACAGAGAAAATGTTTATATATGTAATAGAAGTAATAATCATAAAGCTGCCTTAAAACAAAACAAATTCTACCCAAACGTCTATAAACACTTCATCAATATTACAATTAAGTGCAGTTTTTATACACAGAAAACCATCTAGATAAAAATGCAGTCATTTTAGGGCGCCTGGGTGGCTCAGTTGGTTAAGCGACTGCCTTCGGCTCAGGTCATGATCCTGGAGTCCCTGGATCGAGTCCCGCATCGGGCTCCCTGAGTCTGCTTCTCCCTCTGACCCTCCCCCCTCTCATGTGCTCTCTCTCATTCTCTCTCTCTCAAATAATAAAATCTTTAAAAAAAAAATGCAGTCATTTTAATTAGCAACACTATCAATTTGCATTAACCACATTAAAGTTGCATAAAGACAACAAAATCTTTGTCTCCTTTCTCATGTAAAAGGTTTCGAAGTTACACCATTTTTGTAGGAAAATAATAAACCCTGAATTATTATTCCCTAAATACTTTTCTCACCTGATACCGACCTTATTTTTAAAGGGCTCTTTTTAATTGTCTGAATATTCTGAATTATCCAAATTACATTTTTCTGAGTTTGTTTTTCTGTGTCCTATGCATTTGAAAGAATTGTTTCATGGTCACTCTTACCAAAATGTTAACTCAACCATGCTCTGTCTTAACAGTAGTCTCTTCTGGATGGCCTGCTAGTGTTTATGCATGATTTGCAACAGGGACTTTAGGAGAGTGTATACTAGTTTCTATTTCAAGGAGGAAACTGATTTAACAGGCAGTGTCATGATTAAACTTTTAAAACTGTTTAATTATTAAGATGTGGTTGACACTGTTTGGCTGACTTTCATATTGAGCCCTCTGCTATCCAGTAACATGTAGCTCTGCTATCAAGAGAGAAGAAAATCATGGAAAGAAGCACTGTTCATCTTTGTAAAAACAGAAAAAGGAACTCCTTTGGGAGAAAAAGCAATCAATTAGAAAAATGTGTCTCCTTTAGGGAAGAGAAAACAATTAGAAAATTGTACCCTCTGGGCGCCTGGGTGGCTCAGTCGGTTAAGCGACTGCCTTCGACTCAGGTCATGATCCTGGAGTCCCGGGATCGAGTCCCGCATTGGGCTCCCTGCTCGGCAGGGAGTCTGCTTCTCCCTCTGACCTTCCCCCCTCTCATGTGCTCTCTCTCTCTCTCATTCTCTCAAATAAATGAATAAATAAAATCTTTAAAAAAAATAAAAAAGAAAATGGTACCCTCTAAACTCAAGGCCTAGTGGATGGACCTTGGCTCTACTCATCCCCTCAGCAAGGTGCCTTTGTACAGTGATCAACCTGGCAATGCCCATAAACTTTCAAAATCATATTACTTTGTTGGAAATGCTTTCCTCAAAACCAGAAAAGTGACAGATTCTGTTATTCTAAAATATATAATGTTGATTCTTCTCCCTTTTAAAACAGTTTCATTGCAGGTCATCCCCAATATATAATCAGATTGTACTTTTAAATGTTATTTATAAGGTCACATTTTCCCACATAAACAATGTTGTGCATCATCATTTGAATCATGTTCAATTCTAGGTACAATACCTCTCATTGTGTCATCCCAGGCAATTTCCTTTATATCTGTGATCTTCTGTCTCCTGCAAAAATGGAATAATATTAACCACACAGGTTCTTTTAAAGGTTAAATGAACAAGGCTGATAAACTACCTAACACAGTGTCTGATGTATAAAGCAGAGACATGGCCACTTTCTCATTTCAGAAGGTTCAGCTGGGGAGATAAATTCTTGGAAGCACCTTTTCCTTCACACCCTGATGTTAGTATTTTTTTTTTGTCATTGTCACTATAACCTTCTCATCAACTTTTCACAATTCTCTTTAATATGTGCTTTTGCACATATCTTCTGAAGCTAGGCTCTCAAATGGTCTTTTTATTAACAAGCAGAAAATCAAGTGAAGGGGGAAAAAAGGGAAAGATACTAAAAAGAGGAGGCAATAAAAAAGTGAGAAATTTTCCCCTTCATTTCTGGTAATATGACCTGTTGAAGCCATTTCCAAATTATGTATCCCTGGAAGCCTGGTCCAGTACATGCAAAAAAATATATATTTTTTAAATAACATTTTTTTCTGCATTTCTTTTTGGATCCCTTTCTAACTTCCTCTATGCCCTTTCCTCTAATTCTCAAATATCCAGAGTCCTGGTGCTACATCAAGTCTCCCACTAAAGCTTCCCAAAGAAGTATCTCCCCAAAGTCTGATTTATCTCCCAATATTTCAAAATGATCTTACCCTAATAAAATCTCCCACCCTTTCAAAGAGTTGGTTGCAACTAGGTATTACAAAGGACTTCACTTACTGAACTGAATCATGTGATTATATGAGTGGCCCTTAGCTTCTTCACCCTACTTGTGGTTACACTAAGAAGAGGAGAAAGAGGTACACAAAAATATTGTTAATTGACAGATTTTCAGAGACTTATAACAAAGGGGGAAAAACATATACAATGACAGAGAGAAATCTCAGATAAGAGCAAGAAGTATCATCTTTACTAAAGCCAGGAAATCTACCTTTTATCTCAGGATCAGAACCTTAAATACTTACTACTTTTCAAATTAAATCATCATCATCATAGCGATCTATTTCCAAACCTGCAGTCTTTTTAAATTTATTTTTAAAAAAATTTTTTATCAGCACTGTTTGGTTGCTTTTTATATACTGACTCCCACTGAGCAGCCTTAGGAGGTTCCAGAGATAAAGGGAAAAATAAACAAGGCCAGAGCCAGCTGTGTGCCTATGCCTGTGTTATTTGTAAAATAGATGTTTATTTACCAAGAAAGCCTGCTTTGTTTATAAGTTATATTCAATAGCAGCATATTAAACCTGATAGGAACTGATAATAATTCACGAAGCAAAGGCACTATCTAATATCTCTGGGTCCACGCACCGTATGTAGCTTTTCTTTAAACTGCTTGCTTATACATTCTAATTTCTGGAAAACTTCATGATGTTCCCCTCATCATTCTAAGCCCATGTACATTGTCCACCAAGGTTTTTGCTAGAAAAAAGAAACTAGATATCATGAAGATGATGATTAGTAGAGATGATTCATGAATTTGGTAAAGATACAAAAAAGAATAATTGATCCTATAAAAATATGGTCAAAGGATGTTTTTATTAACCCAAAGTGAATTGGATTAGTAAATTGGCTTTTAATGGGGATCTCAACTAAAAGGAAACTGTCATGATTGAATATCAGCTTAGCCGTTGCTTTCTTAATTTCTTTTCCCTGAAGAACAACTATGCCTAGTGAATTGTTGAAGCCCCATTAATTTGTTGGGCCAAATGTGCATTCTCAACCATCTACTCCAAACACAGTTAACTGGAAAAAAAGAAACGACTTTTAACAGACTGGCATTTTGAGCTGGTGTACAAAGATTATGGCAATTCAATTAAATTTCCTAGTTCCATGTGCATGCTAATGATGAGTCAGAAGCATCCACTGATACAGTGTGTCAATCACACTGGGATTCATTCACTTAGTTCTGCCAGCAAGGCAGCTTTTCAAGGCTGGGCCACTAAACAGGGGCAGCTTTGTGAGTGCCTGGACTCCTCTGCCAGCCACCTGCTCTTCCTCTCCTTGGCTTCCACATAAATGGCTTTGTTCCAGGAATGCCGGCACATGCTCAATACCATTTAGGACAAGATTAATACCGTGAACTGACATGGCTTTCCTGGAAGTCTCTATCTTGTCTTTAGTCTAACACACTCTTTTCCGGTAACGTCTAATCTCACTACTCACACAACCAGGGGAAAAAGTCTCATTTTCTGTCTTTATGCAACACTTCAGCTGAAAATCACACAATTACGGAAAGTTTCATCACTTTGGGGATACATATTATAATAAATAAATTAGGACAGGATGGACCTGAAAGGGTATTTAACAATAAGATGGAAAGAAAATATCCTGAAGCTCATAAGTCTATTTTTCCTGGCCCCTAATACTCACTCTACTTTCTCATTCTGTAAAGTGCTAGATTCTTAATTTGGCAGACTAGTCTTTTTTTTTTTTTTTAAAGATTTTATTTATTTATTTGAGAGCGAGAGAATGAGAGACAGAGAGCATGAGAGGGAGGAGGATCAGAGGAAGAAGCAGACTCCCCGCCGAGCAGGGAGCCCGATGCGGGACTCGATCCCAGGACTCCAGGATCATGACCTGAGCCGAAGGCAGTCGCTTAACCAACTGAGCCACCCAGGCGCCCCCAGACTAGTCTTTTAATAGAAGAAATATTTCATTCATTAGACTATTTTAAACTGTGGAAACTCAAAGTGACATATTATGCATAATACAAGTGATCTGTGGAGTCTGACCATAAACTATTCTTAGTTATGTGTAGAAGGAGCCTGTATTGACTGTGTCCAGTTCTACAAGTTTTCACTAACAGACAACACAACTGATTATAGAGGCTTGAAAAACATCTTGTTATCTATTCTCTACTAAAAAGGATATTTACAAATCAAATAAAGCTAATACAAAGCTGACCGAAAAGAAATGAAAAAGGAAAGTCTCTCAGTATTCATGGCCTCAAAGGGAGAAAATGGCAGACCCACGGCCATTATGCTGGCCCATTTTGTGTTCAGTGAATATTAACTCAGCTCAGAAAAGCATGAAGAAAAAAGGGCTGCTTCATTAATAAATGATAGTAATTCATCCAGCAACCCCAGCTATTCACAGGAGCTTTAAAAAAATCCATATTTGACCCTTTGACCAGAAATTCAAATATAATTGGAATGAACCTCCCTTTGGTGGTACCTAGGGATAGATCATTTTAAAACTGCCCTCAGACAATGCTAACGTGAAGTTAAAGTTTGAGAATGAAAGATCTGGTCCATTCGCTGGACCTCTATAGGGAATGTAAATAATTGTTTCAAGCAGCAGATACTCATTTATGCAAAATTTCCCAAACATTGGTGATAGGTAAGTGTTAAACGAATGAACAGTTTATATGAAAGCAGTATTCAAGGAACTATTTTTTTGAGAAACAAACACATATGGCATCCCTTTAAATTTGCTGCACAGATATGACAGTATCTTAGTGCAGATTTAAGGCAGCCAAATATTTAGGTTGTTTGAATTAGAGAACTAATATCCTCAGACTTCTAGGAGATATTCCTTTTGATGTATAAGTCAAAAACAGGAATGAATGTAAATTGTACTAACCAGGAAATTGCCTTCTGAATCCTGTAATCTCTTTGGTAAAGAGCCTTGATTACATTATCCTTCCCCAAATACAAGGTTTCCATTGCAATATTACTAATAGAATTGCTATTTAGGACAGTAGATGTTCAATTCTTTCTCTTACCCATGGTTGAAATCCACAAGTTTCACTTATAATGCAAGTTTCCATACATCCTTTAATAAATTTGTCATTAGACAAAAGTTTAGCCAAGAGCCAAGAACTAACCCCAAAAGGGAGTATGTTCTAATTTACATGGCAAGTTCCTAAATGTTATTTGTACATGCATCATCCTCTGCTACTCTTCAACAGTACATGCATCATCCTCTGCTACTCTTCAACAGTAATTTTTAAAATCATTTCTTCTTTTTTTTTTAAAGATTTTTTGAGAGAGAGAGACAGAGAGAATTTGAGTGCCAGTGTGGAGAAGGACAGAGAGAAGCAGACCCCCCCGTTGAGCAGGAAGCCCCACTCCAGGCTTGATTTTATGACCCTGAGATCATGACTGGAGATGAAATCAAGAGACTGATGCTCAACCGACCGAGCCACCCAGGCACCCCAATCCACATATTATTTATACATTAAAATGATTTTTTAAAAATGCTGGAGACACAGCTGTGAACAACATAGGCAAAGGCCTTGCCACCAGGAAGCTTACATTCAACAGGGAGGGACAGATAATCAACAAGCTAACCACCAAAAAATGAATAAAAATAATCTAAAAAATAATCTAAGATAGTGGTATCCCTTTCTCCTTTCGAATACCAAATTATGTTATCAACATATACATTCTTTCCTTCTTCAAGACTATTAAATAGATTCACTTTACTATACTATTTTAGTTTTTTTTTAATTCCAAAGAACAAAGGAGCATATATTATCACTCATTACTCCAAGGTTTTTATTTGTTTTTATTTTTACCTATTATGTGCAAAGCACTACACTAATGTGCTAAAGCAAGAAGATATGGCCCCTGCCCACATGCACCCAGCAGTTCACAGGGAGAGACAAGTAATCATAAAAATAAACACAGTATCAAAACGTGAAAAGGACTTTAAAAGTTGTTTTAAGAGAGAATAACAAGAAAAACCATTTTAGAACTGGCAGTAAGGAGGACCCTTTGAGGAAATGCCCTCTGAAAATTGAGGATAGCCAAGTGGCAGGATGCCCCGATAATGGCTTTGAAGTGGAACACAGCTTAGTACATTTGAAGAACTGAAAAGTAGGCGGTGAAAAGGAACCCGAGCGAGGCAGGGCAGAAATGGCATGAGCTGAGGTTTCAGCATTATAGAGAGCAAAATGGAGTCTCTCAGGTCAAGCCGGAGCCTGTGTCAGGCAATGACGCAAGCAGTTAAGGTCCTGCGGCTAGGAGATATCGCCAGGACCGTCAGCTGACACTCCAGAACTGATAACAAGCAGAACCAGAGTAGGACTGCAGAGACCCAAAACTGACTAAATTCCTTTTAAAAGGGAAGGATTTTGGCAGCAAACTGTCAGACTCTTCAGACCTGACCCCTCTATGTCTGACCACTTAAAAAAGGTAACTGCCCAAGAAGGCTCTGCCTGATTGATCTCTGAACAGAACCGAGATCCTTCACTGCTTAAACATCAGAAGCAGTAAGTGCCAAGAGCTGACCCAGACCATACCGAGGCCTCATCTCAACTGCGTGCCCACAGGCTGATTTTGCGTTTGGTTCATTTACTTCCTGCACCCTTCTGTTATTTTGTTTGTTGTGTGGCTTGTCTTCTGTCCTGTTTTGTATGCTGTGGAAGAAACCAAGTTTAATCACATGGTGAATGGTCATGGAGTCCGGAATCCTGAACCTGCTTTATAGCTGTGATTTAACTTTGCTCTATGAATAAAGCTGACACTGGGGAAAGACACAACTTGTGTGTGTGCCTTCATAGCGTGCTCATCACAAGGATATTAAATGAGAAACAAGGGACCAAAATGGAGTTGCTTGTCCCCAGGACAGCAAACCAGGACTTAACTGAAGTTTCAACCTCTCCCAGAAATGTGACCTATAACCAGTCAATCTGAAGTTCCCTGGTCAACACTAGTGAGGTAATCTGCATGACTTCCCCCAAAGATAGGTGACATAATTTGAAGCAATCCACTCTTTGTTAGAAAACTTACTTTTTCACCCCTTGCTATCTATAAAAACCTTCCATTTTGTACAGCTCCTTGTAGCTCCTCTCTACTTACTAGATGGGATGTGCTGCCCAATTCGTGAAATGCTGAATTAAGTCAATTAGGTCTTCAAATTTACTCAGTTGAATTTTGTTTTTTAAGAAGGGTTAGGCAGCTGAAAGATCATGCATGCTTTACAGTCTGTGTCAAAGAGTTTGGACTTTTTTCTAAGCACAACAGAAAGCTTCTGAATCATTTTAGGCAAGTAGGTGATTTGGAACAATTTACATTTTACAAAGATCATTCAGTTAACTTGGTAAAAAATGGATAGATAGGAGGTGAAAGTAGAAATTGGAAACCACTTAGACTATTGGAGGCTTTTGTTGTCTAGGGGAGAGACGATGGTAAACTGGGTAAGATGCTGGCAATTGATAATGAGAAAAAGGGAGCTGGCTTTGAAATATATTTTGGAAGTAGGAATTACAGGGCTTACTGATAGTTTGAATTTGGGGAATAAAGAAGAGGGAAGATTCATGAATGACCAGGTTTCTCACTTGAGTAATCATATGTATTTACAGTATGAAAAGGAAAAGATCTTAAACTTATGTCATTATGGTGAGTATAACCAGGACAAGTTCATTCCACTGCAGGCAAGGAATTTTAGTCTAAAAGTAATGGAAGTCCTCATAAAGTCAAGTTTATGCTGAAATTTGTGTAACAAGAGTTTGTTAGGCAAAGAAGTAACTCCTTCTTTATACCATGACTTTGCTTCTTCAGTTGCTATTGTCAAGTAGTTCATTTGTTTCATATTTCTTCCTTCACATTCTTTTTTTTTTTAAGATTTATTTTAGAGAGAGAAAGAGAGAGAGAGCACCAGAGTGACGGAGTGGGGGAGGAGCAGAGGGAGAGAAATCCTCAGGCAGACTCCCTGAGTGTGGATCCAATGAGAGGCTTGATCCCAGAACTCTGAGATCACAACCTGAGCTGAAATCAAGAGTTGGCAGTTTAACCAACTGAGCCACTCAGGCGCCCTTCTTCCTTCAGATTCTTAGAAGATCTATTGACCCATTTCCAATCTTGGCCAGTCTGTGTTTGGTTTCTTACATCCTATGTCATACGCCATACAATTTTGCCATATGGCAAAAGTCACAGTCAAGATTTCTTTTAGAAGGGAATATTGGTTAGAGTCACATGGACAACTCCAGAAAAGGAGCTTTCTGGCTCCATGTCCTATAACATTACTTAATGTGTCACTAGGTAACTACTTCTGTAGTCTACTTCCCACTTTCCCAGTTGGGAGGAACACTGATTTTTGCCCCCCTCATGTTAATAAAGGCCTACAGGGAAGGTGTGGTCCTCTTCAAATTGTTTCACATTTAAACTCCAGACAGAAAAGAAACCATTAGTCATAGATGCATAGAGACCTTTGAGACTTAGCAAGCCCAGGGTGGTCAAAAGGAACACTGAGTTTTCATTCCCTTAAGGAGGTGACTAGGTGGGTGGAAGCTGTAGGGCCTCATCATCCTATCTGCCAACCCATTTTTACTTTATTTCTTAACATCTGTGAATAGTTTAGTGTTCCAAACAAGGAGTCATTAAATCAGCTTTGTTTATGACCAACTCCAAGGATCCCTGATCCTGTATAAATTCAAAAGGCAACTACAAATTTTCTCATGCTTGTGGCCAAAGAGTTCTATTAAATATTTTTGCAATGGATTGCTTATCTACAGCTCTTGTTAATGTTAATGGCATGATCTACTTTACCCTCTGGGTTTATTTTTTTACATTAAGCCTCTTTGAAATTATTCTAAAGAGTAACAGGGATTCTAGGCCAGACCACCGAGACTGATGTCTGTTGAGGATAGGCAAAAATGACAACTCGGAATTTGCTAGGATTACTTTCACATGGGGGATTTACTGCTTTGGCTAGGAAGTTGGGCTGAGAACACAACGAAGCATATGCAGTGGAGTCGGTGCATAGAGATCCCTGAGGCCTTCTTGTTTCCTACTTAGGCACACCCCTGCTGGATCCTTTCAATAACCTGAAAGAATGGAGGAGGACACCAGGTGTATGTAGGTCACAGCTGCAAGCTGATTTTACACTTTCTCAGGCTGAGGGCTTATGGATAAGCGCCATTTTGGATTATCATAAAAGGAAATTCTGCTTGCCACCAGTTGCACAGACTACTTTTTTTTTTGTTTTTTTTGAATTGCATTGTTCTTTTATTGTTGAATCACAGAGATTCTTTATATAATTTTGGGTATAAAACTTGTCAGGTTTGCAAGTATTTTCTCCCAGTCTGTGGCTTCCTTATTCATCTTTTCTCTCTTTCATTTTTTTTTTAAGATTTCATTTTTAAGTAATCTCTACACCAAACGTGGGGCTCGAACTTACAACCCTGAGATCAAGAGTTGTATGCTCTTCCTACTGAGCCAGCCAGGCATCCTTAGACTAGTTACTTCTGTGTTGTATTTCTTGTTGTTACATTGAGCATTCTCAAGGTTTCAGTGCAGCATGCTACCCATAACCTAAAACAACAGGACTCTGTATTGATTAGGGCAGTATTTCCCCTTGTTTCTAATGTAATGACATACATAGAAAAGCATTAAATGAGAAAGTACAGCATAGGGAATAGAGTCAATAATATTGTAATAATGTTATATGGTCACAGATGGTGACTCCACTTACCCTGCTGAGAACTTAAGGAATAGAATTACTGAATCAATGTTGTACACCTGAAACTAATATTAACATTGTAGGTCAATTATATTTTGTGGGTTTTATTTGTTTGTTTTTAAGATCTTTTGAGAAAATGGTGACTAGCCAAATGGTTCTAGCAGCTTCAGGCTCTGCCTGGCTACTCTAAGGGCTGAGGAGATCATTATCTTGGCACACCTGAAATTGTGGCAAATCAGTATTTTGTGGTGCACTGCCAAATTAAAATGAATTAAACAAGATAGTAGTTTATTTCCCTTAGGAGACAAGCTGGTGGTCTAGGGCTTCTATGGCAGGCAGCAACTCAGACCAGCTGTAGCATCAGTACCCCAGGGTAGTTTCCTTGTCCACATGACCCCAGATAACTCATCACCAACTTCATGTTTCAGGAAGCTAGATGAAGGAATGGGGTAAGGAGGGCATGCCTTTTTAAGGGTATAACCTGAAGGTGGCACACACTACCTCTTCACACACCATTGCTAAACTTGGTAAAAGTGAGTAAAAACTTTATAAAACTTAGTAAACGATAGCCATGATTGCAAGGGAACCTGGAGAATATAATCTATGACTGAAGAAAGTTTGATTTTTAATACAAATGATATTATAGAAGAGTAATCCCATACTGGAAAACTAGTAGTCTTTCTACTATCTGCCCTTTTGATCACCTGAATCTATATGTGTATTTCTTTGTACACACAAACCATACTTACCTCTTTTCCAAATGATGTAATTCTGTATGTCCAGTAAGTTAATGCATTTAGCTCAGACGTTAGAATCTTGATGACATATATCCACCTATATGAGGTCCAGATAACTTCGTGGGGGGGGGGGGGGGATGGTGATCTCTAAATCAAAAAAAAAAAAAAGTTATTTAAACCTACCCCCAACACACACATACAACTTATATACAATTGTGGAATCAAAATAAGATAATGTCACTAAAAATTATATTCAGAAAAAGGGGGAATGGGAAATACACAGCAGACCCATGTCCATTTATAAGTATTATCAAATCAAATTGGATGGAAACTGCAAATACATCTCTGCCCTGGCAGTGAAGTAAGTTCCTTGTTTGCTCCATCTCAAAATTCCTGGTTCTGTTCTCTTGGAGGAACACCCTTACACACTGTCCTCCATTTGTTCCTGAATTTTCCCCTGTCCACTATCCCTAATGACCACATTTGAAGTGAACAATGGACAGCTGACCCTTGCTGGTGGCTGCACAGCTTTTCCAGCTCTATTCTTGCTGCTGCTCTTCTGAGGACATGGGCACTACTTAGGTCACATGCTCTTTGGCATGGATGCTTCAAATTTCTTTGTCAATATAGCCCTCTAGAAACTCAACAGATTTCTAGTATATTTGCATCCAACAGATTCCACAGTCATGTAACCAACATCAAAAGTCTTGTTTATTTATATTTTTTAAGCCTAAAGACTTTATCTTTTTTATTCACTAGTCTCTCTGCTCATCCCTCTTTCTTAATGTAATAGAGACCACCTTAGAGCAATCTAGATCATAGGTTTAGGTGAGAAAGACAATCCCCTTAATGATTTCTGCCACCATGATAGCTTTCTTTCTGTTCTAAAAATCTTAAACTGGAAGTGTTTGAGAAATGAGTGGGCATATCTTGCTAGCTTCAGAGCCACCTCATATAACGATTTAGTTTAAGTACAAAAGCAGTTTTTCTTTTTTGTTTTAATTTTCAAGGCTCCCAGTTATCAGTCACTCAGACAACTTGGATTGCTGAATGCAGGAAGAGAATGCCCCTCATCCTTGCTGTATATATTTAAATTTCTCCTTATAAGCTGATTGGCAATAGCCTGAGTTCATTTTACTTTTGCAGAATTTGTTAAAAGCCATCACTACATACCAATTTATATTGGCATTCAGGATTTTTCTTTTCAACTATTTCTCTAGAGTTCTAGTACCAGTCAGCATATGGTCTAGTTCCCAAGATATTAGAAACAAAATTTTACCAAATACTTTTTAACAACATTCCAACTTTTCAGCCAGGAATATGTGTCTTCCCTGCCCACCTCCTGTCAATTTAGCCAATAAATATTACCTTTTTCAAGATGTGTTATGCCATGACATCACTTTCAAGTGCCATATTTTGTGATAGTTAAGATATATTTCAGCTGTTTAGGGGCGCCTGGGTGGCTCAGTTGTTAAGCATCTGCCTTCGGCTCAGGTCATGAGCCCCACATTGGGCTCTCTGCTTGGCGGGAAGCCTGCTTCTCCCTCTCCCACTCCCCCTGCTTGTGCTCCCTCTCTCACTGTCTCTCTCTCTGTCAAATAAATAAATAAAATCTTAAAAAAAAAGATATATTTCAGCTGTTTATAATAAAGACTCAAAAGTACTTAAGTAAGACAAAATTTTATTTCTTTCTTGATAACAATCTGGATATGAGCTGTCCAAGGCTACTAAAGCAGTTCTACTTTACAAGAGCATTCAGAGACCAAGGATCTTTCTAGATTGTTGTTCTACCTTTCCTAGTGGGTTGTCCTTTCCCACATAGCATAAGCTAGCTCAATATTGGTATCCACATTTCAGAAAAGAGCATGAACAAAGAAGAAAAAAGAAAGATATGTTCCTTTAACATAACTGAGAATTGGATCATACTATTCCCTCTCAAAGACATCACTGGCCAAAATTTAGTAACAAAGCCAGAAGTACCTACTACAAGGGATGTTGGGGAATGAAGTTTTTGGCTAGGAAGTCATATGCTCACCCTGGAATTCTATTACTAAGAAAGAAGAAAAGATTCTAATTTGGATGGAAAATATCAGTCTTTTTCACAAGTTCATTTTTTTTTAAACCCTTAAAATGGAACACTTAGTTTTATTTCCTCTAGTTAAAGAGTATATATAGAGAATCTGTGACCTTTAAAACTGGAATTTCTAAAAGAAAAATAAAGTTAAAAAAAGTTTCAGATTGTAGTCTTCTTTGGTTTGCCAATAATTTGTTAGTAGATACTTTTAAAAAAAGATTTTATTTATTTGAGAGAGCGAGCAGGGGGAGCAGCAGAGGGAGAAGCAGGCTTCCCGCTGAACAGGGAGCCTGATGTGGGGCTCGATCCCAGAACCCTAGGATCATGCTCTGAGCTGAAACGAAGGCAGATGCTTAACCGACTGAGCCACCTAGGTGCCCCTGTTGGTAGACACTTGTTAAAAGCTTCTTATATGAACTATTCTTTGAAAAGAGGCCCTCTTTTTTATTACTTTAATATATTGATTTATTTTTAATTCTTGCTACCAAATATTTGATCTTTTAGCTTAAGGGAAGTTAGATGTTTGTTATGTATTTAAGATACAAAAAAACCCTACCATTATATGTTGAGTTTTGTCTAGAATATGCTCAGAATATGAATTATAGCAACTATTTGCAAAGCAGAGGAGAGAGCTGCAGTGAATGAGTTTTTCCTGAATATCTGACATATTTTTGTGTAACTTCTGATTTTGAAATCTGAAAAATTGTTATTACTCATCACATGGTTAACTAATACTAGGTTATTTAATTTCAGGGGGGGAAGAAAGTAGCTCCTTTTACAGATTTATAAAATATCATGCCATACCATTAATTACTCCAGTCAATACAATTTTGTACATTGCCAACAATATTTATCAGCAAGCTAAGATTTTAAAATTGGTTCTTCCCCCAAATCAAGTATATCTCTCATGCATGAACCAAGGTCTTGGTAAAATAATATTTCTAATATGAGAGCTATAACAATGTTTAAGGATTCTTTGGGCTTTGAAGTTAGAACTGAGTTGAGACTCTCAGTTTTACCACTTACAATTGCACATCCTGGGAAAATTATGTACCATTCTGCTCAATAAAGTTCAAGTAATAGTACCACCTATTTCTCAGATTGTTATTAAATATGATCATGCATAAAATGTATTTATACAGACTCTACCATATGTAAACATACAATATTTAGTTGTAACCCCAATGGGATGTCCCATATATATTTGTGTGGAGGAAAAAAAATGCAAACATAATACTGCCTAAAATGAGTTAGACACAAAAGAATATATACTGAATGACTTTTATATACAGTAGAAAAACAAGCAAAACTAATCAACCAATGGTGTTTGAAGTTAGGATAGAGGTTTCCCTTATAGTGGGGTACTCAACCTACAGGGAGCCTAAGAAAAGTTTCTTAATTTTCTGGTAATATGTTGATTTTGAGGTGTATGTTGATTAAAATAGTGTGATAAATTTGTAAAAATTCATCAAACTGTATGTAGTCCTACGATTTGTGTACCTTTCTAGGTATATGTCACACTTTAATCAAAATTTTTCTTTAAAGTCTTTTGACAAAAGAGGGTAACCACTGACTGGAAACCCTCTCAGTCTATTATTTTTATTTTTTTAAAGATTTTTATTATTTTTTTAAGATTTTATTTATTTATTTGACGAGAGAGAGCCAGAAAGCACAAGCTGGGGAATGGCAGAGGGAAAGGGAGAAGCAGGCTTCCTGCTGAGCAGGGAGCCCAATGCGGAGCTCTATCCTAGGACCCTGAGATCATGACCTGAGCCGAAGGCAGACGCTTAACAACTGGGCCAGGCAGGCTCCCAAAGATTTTATATATTTGTTTGAGAGAGAAAGCAAGTGAGCATGAGTGTGGGGAGGGGCAGAGGGAAAGGGAGGGGGAGAAGCAGACTCCGCATTGAGCAGAGAGCCCAATGCAGGGCAGGGCTTGATTCCAGGACCCTGAGATCATGACCTGAGCCGAAAGCAGATGCTTAACAAACTGAGCCACCCAGGTGCCCTGGTAATAAAAATTTTATGTAAAGCATGTAATCTTGAAGACTTTGTATTATTCAAAACTCACCTAATCTAAGACTATCTCATAGAAATAAATGCAAATAAGCATTTGCATTATTTTTTTGAAAATTTGGTTCATAAAACAAGATTTTGTTAATATTTTATACTATTTTAAACTAGCAAAATCTGAATTAACATAAAGTGCACATCATTGCAATCACTAAAATTTCAGTAATAGCTAAAAAAGACTGCATTCTACCCTCTCTTTAGCATTCTAGGTATTCCTGGCATCTAACAGAATATTTGGTAAATGCTCAATAAATATATACTAAAGGGCTGATTTTTGAAAAGTGGTTGCATTATTGTATTTATAAGGGTGCTGTTCCTCAAAGTATTGTAACATGTAGAAAAGAGAATACATGAGGATGTTATACCCGATAGGCATTTAACTCTTTACAGTTCAAATTTTCTTATATATAAGGACCAATACAAATAATAGCTGATTTTCCAGAGTATTTATCATGTGTTCAGTCACTGGTGTAAAGAGTTTACAAATGTTTTTGTTTTTAATTCTCACTCTGAATCTGTAAGAGGTATTAATCTTTCCATTTTTGAGATAATGACACTAAGGCATAGAGAAGCTAAGGTACTTGACCAAGAACACCACTAGGAAGAAGAGTGGAATTTGAAACTAAGCACTCTACATCCAGAGAAAGCATAATTTACACTACTCTACCACCAGGTAGGAAATTCTAGATTCTTATCTCTGGTCTCCTAGTAAATCATTAAAAAATCTTTTTTTTTTTCTTTTTTAAACAAATACGAGTTTCTGTGATGCAGAATGCAAAATGTGCAGGATATTATAAGATAAAACAAAATCTTTCATTCAGAATTTTTTACCCTTATAAGTAGCTCCTTTTTGGTGTCTCCAGATTTCTAGTGCTGGTATTTCTGAGGAAAATTTTGAGTCTACATGAAAGTATTTTTCTTAATGAAGTAGTTAAGTGAATGCAGCAACAAATGAAAAGTCACTGGAGTTGAATAAGATAGTAAATAACTGAAGAGATTATATATCAAGTGTAGAGTTTTCCCTTTGCCTTTTATATATCCAATTGAAAAATTGTATTTTACCTATGAATTCAGTTTACATCTTCTAATTTGCCTTCAGTATTTAAAATTCTATACCGTGTGGAAAGAAGAAAGAAGTGCTTGCTTTAAAAATTGATTAACTCGTAAGGTTATACTTTCCTAAAGAAGTCTTTCTTGTTCAGTTGTAAAAATATTCCTCCTAAGACTTAAAATAACCTGCCTGATGTTAAATCAATTAACCAACCAACAACAACCACCATTAGTGAACTTTAATGTGGTTGCCCCTCTGAAATTGTTATACAGGTTTTCTAATCCTGTGCCCCACAGAACAAAATACCTAATTAATATAATGTTTAAAATATGAATCAATTGAACAATGCAAAAATAAAAACAAAACAAAACCTCAACCCACCTTTTTTTTTTTCCCTATCATATAGACAAAACAACCGGTTGACAACAATTTTTCACTTTTCAGCTGATTGTCCTAGTTTTGCATAGACACCGTCTACATTTAATTACACTACTAGTTGATATTCTTTGGGTTTCTTACATCAACTCTTAGAGCTACAATCTTTTCTATGAAAAGTTTATTTTTCTACTACAAATAAAGGAATGTGGTCATTTTCAGTTTAAATTTTCTTTCCTCTGTCACTGTTAATTACCATTCTTGCTTCTCAAATCTACCAGCTGCTGCCACTACAATGAATAAACAAATCAACTTCACAAGATACTTAAGAGAGATTTTTAGCAAGACGTCCTCAGAATAGAGAGGTAGCAAACAGAGTTAAAAATATCCTCTTGTCTAATACAAATATATAGCTCTAATTTTTAGAAACAAAATTAGGGGTGTTAAAGTAATTAAACAAGAAGGCCATTAGGCTGAGGTGGCTCTAATGTCCTCATAGCTTATGTAAGCAAACCAAAACTTCAGCCAGAGTCAATTCACTGGAATCTGAAAAAAAAGGACACTTAAGAACAATCACAAACAGCCAGCTAGGCTTTTCCAAAGAAAGCACTTAAGGTATAGTCAATGGAATAATTCCCTTGCTTTGCTTCCCATGTTCTCTATAAAAACCTCTTCCTTCAATCCTATTGGTAGAGCACTCCTACCCACTTTCTGTTTGGCTCTACCTGATTCTAATCCATTTTTGTTCAAATAAACTCTTGTAAATTTTAATGTGCCTCAGTTTATCTTTTAACAGGGGGAAAATGAATAATATATATTGAGATATATCAGCTGAAGAATTAACTGTGCCATTTTAAATCTGAAGAGAATGGATTTATAATTCTGTACTTGCTGAAACTATGTCTTATAATAATGAAAACATTACTTAAAAATGAAAACAGTTATTACTCAGTGTGATGTAAAACAATTTGGATATCTGAGGAAATATTTGCTCATTCATAATTTATAATATTCTATGCACATGTTTAGCAGTATATTTAGGGCATTACATGTAAGTAACAAAAATAAAAAGGATGCATTTACATTTAATCAAATGATCTTAAAAGTTTTCCACACTTCATAAATCTAATGGCAACTAAATTAAGTTCTTGGTCTAACTGAAATAATAGGGATATTATAATAAAGTATATGTTCATCTGTGCAGTTTTCAGATTTTGTGGCCTTAAAATATTTTAAAAGAATTTTTTGTATCTAAGTTTTACTTTTTTAATTTTATTACGAAAAATTTCTCACAAGTACAGAAGTACCGAGTCATGAGAACTACCATGCAGCTTCAACAGTTATCACTTAATGGCCATTCATATTTCATTTATATCTCCACTATTCTGAAGCAAATTCCAGACATATTATTTCACACCTACATATGTCAGCCCATATCTCTAAAGCAAAAGAATGGGAACCAAAGCGTTTGGTGTCTATACCTAGCTCACTGGGTGGCAGTCTTCTGTATACTCAATTTTATAACTTGGAAAATATGAGTTTACAGGAGGTTGCAATGAAATTTTTTCTTTAACCGCGATAAAAAAGGAAGTAATTAAATCCTCATATAGCTCTATAGGAGGGAAGCTCACCGCACAAATCCAGGCCGGCATTTCATTCTCTAGAAGCACAAGGCCCAGTCCGAGAGCACTTCCTTTCAAGGCTGGAATCCTAGTTACCTCCCCCAGGACCCGTCCTTTTATGGGCCTTGCTGCTCTTCACTCTGCTCCTTCCCCCGGAAAATCGCCGCCCATTGGGCTCCAGCAGGCCCCGCACTGACTCCGCGTTTCCAGCAGCTTGTGGTCCCGGGAAGCCCTCGGCCTCAGCTTTGGAGCATGCGCACCGGGCATCCCCAGCTCTCCCGAGATTCTTGCTGGTGCTGCTGCGGAAGGGCTACAGTTCGGCCCGCCATGTTCTTCTCCGAGGCTCTCCAGACCAGCGCGGCTGGCCTTACTGCGTGGTAAGGAGGTTCAAAATGAGTGTGTGCCTAATTATTAAAGATAACTTTGTTTCATATTGGGACAGAACGGTTTTTTTTTTGGCTGTACTTTAAAGAACTTTCTCAAAACAAAAAATCAGTAAACACTGCTTTAATAAGTTTTTTTTTTTTTCACTTGTTCCCCTCTGCTTTTGAGAAGAAAACAGCTACAAGTATATCCTTCCCTTCTTTACTGACGAGGAACCCGAAACTGAAAGCTTTAGTTACACAAGATCTAGAACTTTAAAATTAGAACGCCATGGTTGGAATCTAGGGCTTTTATCTCCATAGTCCATGCAGGCTGTCTATCTGTGGCACATAAACCGCCGTGGCCTTTTCCTGAGCGCATGACAGACATCGCTAATCAATTTCAATACCTCTTTGCTCCTCGCTTCCATGTCATCCCAGAATCCTTTTCTACCTAGCACTTTAAGAAGCCATTACCAATCAATTGGCGTTGGGTACAACTTAAAACCTGTTTTCCTTCCCTGATCTTTGCAATTTCCACTAGAGCAGGATGCCTCTTGAGAAATGATTAAATAGTGGCTACTTCCCTGATGCTCTGAGGTTTAAAAATGTGAAAACCCAGACTGTCATGTAGCTGATTAATGTTTTCAAAGTCTTACGTGAATAAATTTTAAATAGATTCTGTTCAGTGTATCAACTACTCTCTGGAAACATTTTCCTCTTTGGAAAGCTGCTTTGGGACAGTTCATTAACATGACACAATAAATTAGTGATTTTGCAAACTAAAGAGTACTTTAAAACGTTTAAGTGCTCTAAAATAATGCAGACTCCCAAAGTGCTCTCAGGGAGCGTGATATGCGTCAGTACTCAAGGAAGGGATTGAAAAAATTGTTAATTTAGGGCTCTATCAGGATGTGGTTAGGAAACAAACAGCGCCCAAGGAAAAGCTCTCTCAGTTTGAGTGGGTTGGTAGGGGCGGAAGAGGTCTTGAATTTACATATTCTGGCTTGGGCAGGTATGAGCGGTACCCAGTGGCACATTCTCCATGATGAGGGGACATGATTTAAGTATTTGATTCGTTTATTATTTTCCTGAAACATACTTTTTTTTATGGGTCATAATTATGTTTCAACTAGAACAGATGTATGAATTGTTTTCAACTTTTTTTTCCTGTGCTCCGCAAATATGCTCTTTCTACTTTAGTCACATTGATAGTGGAAGGGCATCAAAAGAGGAGGCTAAAAGATGGCCTCAAATAAGTGACTGCATATCCCTCTAAAATCTGGGTACTCTTTCAGACTAACTTATCTGTAGGGAGAAATTGACTTAACTGTTACTTAAGAATTCCAAGATTTCTATTTAGATTGAGGTAGAAACAAACATCCTTTTTTTATTCTTGTCCAGTTGAAGTGATTAGAGATTACAGGAAGTTCAATTTAAAAAATTAAAAATAAAAGAAATATCTGCAGTGACAAATAACATTTTTGAGTTACATCCATCTAAATTTTGGTTCTTTGCATCCTTTCAATTGTTCTTTTTATGACCTGAGAAATTTTGCATTACCCCAGTTGTTTGATGGAAAAGTCAGGTGTGTGTAAATTAAGCATACTTTGCCTGAACAAAATGTATTACAAGTTAGATAACTGCCAGCTTTGCCTCACACAAATGAAAAAATCTGGGCAGCTCAACAAAGCCTTCTGTCAAATCCATGGGTTTCATAGTAGGGACTCTTAATGTGACTGAATATTGGGCTGCTTCTCTTTGGTGGTGTCCTCTTTGTAATCTTTGATGAAATGTTACTTGAAGTTTATGGGATTTTTCTCTCTTTTAAAAATTCTTAATAAAATTATATGACAAGAAATACAAAAGCAACAAGGGAGAAATGAAACAAGTACAAATGCAGTGCCATGGTAAAGCAGAGTGCAACACTTAGAATTTCTGAGGTTGTCTTTGTGACTATCAGCAGGATACAGCTGGACATCTTTAGAATGTGCATAGAACTCACTGTTGAATTAATGAAAGTCATTTTCAAATGATTGTCATGCAAGACCAGAATAAATGGTTTCTTCAACTCCCCATGACACTGTAAAGTTTAGACTTTGCTTCAAACCTTCAGGAAGTTGTCTGGTGACGGGATGCCAGTGATCCCTCCCAGAGAGGCTAGTTCCTAACAATACTACTTATTTTGAGGATAGCAAAAACTATATATGACTAAGGACAAATGTTTGCATTTGTTTGCTGTCTCATATCCTTTGTCTTTACTAGTTTTCTTTCTTCAGACCTGCCTCTCTGCCTTCGGGTACCAAAGAGATGAATGTGTTCTCCTCACAGGCAAATCATGCAAGTTTTGTATAAACTGTGGCCTTACCTAGGGGTCAGTCTGTGTTTTTTACATGCAAATAATCTACCGCTTAGTACTGTCCAGCATACTATTCAAACTGGCAAATATTTCTGGCTTGTTTTGTCAAACATGGGGCTGCAAATATTTGGAGCTTTCCTTTAATTTGACCAGTAAAATAATTTTGTCCTTTTGTCCAGAAAATAAACATAGTTTTATAGAGGCTTAGACATATACAAGTACACAAAAGCTTAAATAAGGGCCAGATACAAAGAAGTGATATCATCAAACTCACACCTGCACCCATTAGTTCATAACTGCACATATTGTCTCATTTTTGCTACAAAAGTAAATTAGGAATTGGTAATCTTTAGACAGTCATAGCAATGCCATTCTTCCCATTTGAATGTGCTTGCTATCCATAAACTATGGGACAACCAGACACTTTGTAATCCCAGAAATCAACTAATACTGAATTTAAGATAGGCCCCAGATGACTTTTCATCATCTCTAGAAAGAACACAAAGGTCTTAGATTTATTAAGCACTGACCTCAGTAATTTCTTCCTCATTTTATTTTATTCTAACAGTGACCATAGGAGATACATATTATCCTTTCTTTTCCCAATGAGGAAGAGGAAAATAACCAAGTAGGTAGAAACATCTGGATTTGAATGCAGGTTTGTCTGATTTCAAAGCATACTCTTGTCTGTAGCACTTGGTATGGAGGGTAGGGAGTGTTGCTCTAGTTTATCTGATGTACTCTTTTAAATATACTAATTTATTAAATGAGTTAAATCTCTGTGTTTGGAAATGACAGCTACTCCTGTTGTTAATATTTCCATTTAAACATATGGCATACTTTGATCTAAAATAATCTGGAAAATCTACATATGAACAAATACACTTGAACGCTAAGTATGTGATTTCTCCCTAGGGAGACATGGCAAGAAACAACCAAAATAAAATTGCTGACCAGTAACTTAATTCCAAGACATCCATCCCAAGGAAAGTATTCAAAAGAAAACAAAAAAGGCTTACAGAGGTATAAATTACAAATTTTTCTTCTTTTTTTTTGTAATGCCAGGGATGGGGCAAGGGAGGAGGAAAACATACTATCTGGCAACAAGATTGATCATGTAAGTAAATCTCCATCAACTTAATACAATATTTTTCAGCCATTAAAATATGAAAGTTGTGAAGACTATGGAAATATGAGATAATATTTAAAATTATATGTGAATTTGGGCAAGGAAGGTCTTAAAGATATATTGAAGTAATAAAACAGTGAATGTATTACAGTGGCACAGAGTGGCAGGGTAAATTTTTGCTTTAAACTTTCTCCTTTCAAGTGTTGTCAAAAAATTTTTAAAGTATTGTTTGAAAAAAAGTAATTGACATCTAGCTTTCCATATTGCAAATGTCATGTGCAAAATTTAATATGATTTTGCATGTGGTTATAGCGTACATTTATTTCATGTTGTCCTGAATAAGTAAGACATTCTATACAACATGGGAGAATTGGAGGCAATGTCTCTTCTATACCCTATTCTATCTGTCATTTTGGAGGATAATAACTGAAAACTTTGCAAAGGGAGTTAAATGGTTAGATCACTTGCTCACTTGCTAAAGTGATCCACCTTGCAGACTTTAAGGAACAAATATACATATTCAAATAAAAACAGTCTCTATTATGTAAAAAACTTTGTATACAATAGAGAATGTCTAAATCAAACTTATTGTGGTTTAGATTTATTTATTTTAGACAGCAAAAAAGAGAAAGAGCAGGGGGAGGGACAAAAGGAGAGTTCGAGAATCTAAGCAGACTCCCCGCTGAGTGCAGAGCCCAAGGTGGGGCTCTAGCTCAGGACCCTGAAATCATGACCTGAGCTGAAACCGAGTTGGATGCTTAGCCCACTGAACCACCCAGGTGCCCAAATCAAAGTTATTTTTTTTTTTTTTAAAGATTTTATTTATTTATTTGAGACAGAGAGAATGAGATACAGAGAGCATGAGAGGGAGGAGGGTCAGAGGGAGAAGCAGACTCCCTGCCGAGCAGGGACCCCGATGCGGGACTCGATCCAGGGACTCCAGGATCACGACCTGAGCCGAAGGCAGTCGCTTAACCAACTGAGCCACCCAGGCGCCCCAAAGTTATTTTTTTAAAGCTGTCTTAACTGAGGCTTTTCCCTGTTCCTATAGATATATAAAATCAGTTATTAATATATTCTACTTATGATCAGATACATAAAATCCCAAAAGACTCACTAAAATACCCCAAAAATAAATGTACAGCTGAATTCATTATAAAAAGACATGGAATTTTCCAGGGAAATAATAATAATAAAAAAAACCCAGAGTCTTCCCTAAATTCTTTATTTATTTTCAAGATTTTATTTATTTATTTGACAGAGAAAAAGGACAAGCAGGGGAAGCAGCAGGCAGAGGGAGGGAGGCCGATACAAGGCTCCATCCCAGGACCCTGATATCATGACCTGAGCAGAAGGCAGACACTTAACTGACCGAGGCACCCAGGTGCCCCTTCCCTAAATTCTTCTTAGTGTTCTTCTTCTGTATCAGTGTTAGATCTGAAAACTTAGAACTTTACAATTTTGGCCCTCATTCCTGCATTCAAATATGACAAATGTGAACATATTTCTCCACAATAGCTCATGAGTTTATATCATCAATGCAGCTGAATTCTTTTGTTTTAACTTTTCTCTGCTATCTATCCTGGTGGTCATTGATCTCAGTAACCACAGGAAGGTTTTAAAAGATAATCCCTAGGCCCATATAGTAGATTTTCTGGAACCTCAAGAAAACCAATTCTTTCAAATTTCAGAAATATAGATCTTGGAGACCTAGTCAGGTACTTAAGTGCTTATAAATAACAGCTTCCAGAAATTATTTTTGGGGTTTTCTCCAACCCTGGGAGATCAGTACCTCCTATAAATCTGATATCTGGGGGGAGGTCTTCAATCTATATTTTTTCAGAGATGTTCTAAAAATCAAAGCACATACTATTGGGGAAAAAATTTCTGGAGAGATTTTGTATTTCCATGGCCTGCTTAAAATTGACCACAGAACCTTAGACCCAGTGATTCACAGCCTCACTGATAATTCAGGCACAGGCCCTGGGATGTCCCGTAATGGCTTCCTTCTCTAATTCCCTGTTTTTTCATCCATTCACCTTGTCTCAGCACACTTAAGTATACTTAATGCATCACAAGAACTACTTTCTTTTGCATCTTCCATGATTCTGCTTGAAAGTCAACTCCATAGGGGTGCCTGGGTGACTCAGTTGGTTAAGTGTTGGCCTTCAGCTCAGGTCATGATCCCAGTGTTCTGGGATTGAGTCCCACATCGGGCTCCTTGCTTACCCTCTGCCCCTCCCCCCTGCTCATGCGCACGCACTCTCTCTCTGACATATAAATAAATAAAATCTTTTTTTAAAAAGTCAGCTCCATTAAAAAAAGTATCATCCGATTAGAGTTTGATGACAGTGACCAAGAAATACATTTCATTACCACACCACCTCTCATGAATTAGACAGAATGTGAGTTCAAAAGCCCAAGAAACCTTCAGTCTGTGGTTTCTTATTTAAAATACACTAATTGATGGGCACCTGGGTGGCTCAGTTGGTTAAGGGTCTGCCTTTGGCTCAGGTCATGATATCAGGGTCCTAGGATTGGGCTCCCTGCTCAGCAGGGAGCCTGCTTCTCTCTCTCTCCCTCTGCCTCTCCCCCAGCTTGTGCTCCCTAGCTCACTCTCTCTCAAATAAAATAAATAAAATCTTTTTAAAAATACACTAATTGGTATTACTGCTGTTTATAACTGGTTATCTCAGTTTATTCTGTTACAATGCATATGAAACCATGGTCATATTTTGGATCCCTATTTGGGCCATCTAGCTGTCCTAACTGACCACCCTTAACTAGATTCTATTTGCAAATATTGTTAATTGAAACTTATTCAATAAGAATGAATAAAATAATGTAAGCCCAACTTAATACTGATATTGAGAAGATTTAATTAATTAAAGAGTACTATTTTTAATCTGAACTTTTCTCTTTTATAGTTTGTACATTCCCTGAAAATAGAAAACATGCATTCTTGTTTAATCTCATGAATCACAGCATATCACAGCATAGTATCATTCTTTTTTTTTTTTTTTTTTTAAGTCGGCTCCGTGCGCTGCATGGAGCCCAGTGCAGGGCTTGAACTCATGACCCTGAGATCAAGACCTGGGCTGAGATCAAGAGTCAGATACTTAACCAACTGAGTAACCCAGGTGCCCCGGCATAGTATCATTCTTTTGTTAAAAGTGGAACAAATGGGGTGCCTGGGTGGCTAGGTCAGTTAAGCATCTGCTTTTAGCTCAGGTCATGATCCCAGGGTCCTGGGATCAAGTCTGCTCAATGGGGAGTCTGCTTGTCCCAGTCCCTCTGCCGTTTTCCCCTCCTCGTTCTCTCCCTTCACCCCAATAAATAAATGCTTTAAAAAAAAGTGGAACAAATATGTTCATAAGGATGATCATGACTTTACCACAAAGCCCTCTAACTCTGCCTTTATCACATGCCTATGTCAATATGGAATATTTTGTAACAGTTTTGGAGTTGAGCTCTTTATGACCAAAGAGTATCAACAGGACAATCATACAGTGGGCCATTTATATATTATAGCATTAGGAACATGAATTGACTAGAAAATGTATGAGCACAGCATGAACTATATGTTCACTTGTACTTACTTATGTATTAAGACTCCACCAAGATTGGATATACTGAAATATTAATAATACATACACACACAAAAAATAAGGAAATAGCTCCTACGCAACTAGAAATTAAAAAAAAAACACCCAGTGTATGTATAGATACTATATATAGTTGATCCTCATTATTCATATGTTCTCTATTTTTTTTTAAAGATTTTATTTATTTATTTGAGAGAGAGAATGAGAGAGAGAGAGCACATGAGAGGGGGGAGGGTCAGAGGGAGAAGCAGACTCCCTGCTGAGCAGGGAGCCTGATGCAGGACTCGATCCTGGGACTCCAGGATCATGACCTGAGCCGAAGGCAGTCGCTTAACCAACTGAACCACCCAGGCACCTTATTCTGTATTTTTTAATTTACTTATGTACTAAAATTTATTTGTAACCCAGTCGTAACACCAATACTTCTGGTGCTTTTTCAGTCCTTCCTGGACATTCACAGAACAGTGAAAAATTCAAGTTGCCCAAGGCATATATTACCAGCTAAGTCAAACAAAGTGACACTGTCTTCTTGCTTCGGCTCTTATACCGTCAACAGGTGACTTTTTCACAGCCATATTTTTTGCATTTTGTGCTTTTTGTTGATGATTTTGCTATTTAAGATGTCCCCAAGTGTAGAGTTAAAGTGCTGTCTAGTATTCCAAAGTGCAGGATGGCTTTGATGTGCCTTATGGAGAAAAGAAGATATATCTGTTAGGCTTACTGAGGGCAAATTCCAATGCACTCATCGATTTTGGGAAAATCATGTCATAGACTAGGAATCTGGTCACAATACTTTGTGGAAACTCGTCTTTCAGAGTCAGAAGCATAGCTCACATCACAAATGAAGAGTGTGGCCAGGAACCATAGGAGACTAGATTGAGGCACACAATCAACTCTTTTTTGTTGTTTCCATTAGCAGTCCAGAAATAGATAAAAGTGCTCTCACTGAGCCAGGTTGTGGTTGAATGATTTTTGGTTCTTCTTCATTCCAGGTTATTTGACATTATGGGGTGGCCGTGAGATAGCAAATAGGTGGCAAGAATGAAAGCCCCATACTATATTTTGAAATATTTTAATTTTTGTCCTATTTTGAGAAAGAAAGATAAACTTGATGACTCTCAAACTCATAGCCTTTTTTATTTCTTTGTTAAAAAGCTCTTTCTCCACATATACTTGGATACTAGTTTCCCTTCACACAGACACTATTCTATAAATGAGACTGGAAACAGCTTTTCCCATATTCTTTCCCATCTTTGTAAATCAGTCTTCAAAGAGAGATTTACATTTCTTCCATTTTCTGAAGGATAACAAAGACCAATAAATGGCAATCTCAAAGGAAAACCACAACTGAAATAAAGCCTAAAATTTTGTGAAAGAGAACAGACTTGAAGAAATTACTCGATTTCCTGATGGTGTTATCCATAATTGAAATGGCAGCCAGTTTTTTGAGATACTCCATGATCAAGACCAATTTATATTAGCAGATAATCATGTATCTCCTCTTATATTGTAGATTTTTCAAATGTTATAGATATTTGGTTAGCTTCAGAATGTGGATTTTCTTTTTTCAGTAAATGATTAATATGCCTCTATTAAGTTTCATATTGAAACATTCAGTATATTAAAGGTAAATTTAAATATACATGTTTGTACATAATAAACAGTTATCTTACTAGGAGTTTTGCTTGCTAAACACTCTCAAGATCTATCCTTGACCATGAACATCTCATGGGTGAATGAATATGAGAAATAATCACCAGTGAAAAAATAGAGTAAGTCACAATTATATATAAATAAGAACTCAGTCCAGTGGAAGAAATATCATTTTTTTTAAACATAAACAGTTTTCGGAGCTCCCCTTTCCAGAAATAAAGCTCAGCCATTGTCAAATAATATGCTGTGAACTGAACCAACTACTCTTATGTGAAGCCGTGATTAGGGATACAGTCACAGATACTTAGAACCTTTACTTAATCTTCCCATTGATGTCCTGCAACTCCACATAATATTGTACTCTTGAAAGGGACAATGCAAAATGATAACTCAAAATCAAGATAGTTTCATTTAAGTCAGTTTAACTGAGGTATTTGGATTATTTTTGGCTTTTCAAACCCAGTCAGCTTCCTGGTGGGATTCACCTAATTCCTTTCACCAATAAAGCAAAGACAATTTAACCTACTAATTGTATATGCCTTGTGGTTCAAAGTTAAAATTAAAAAAACAGAAAGGTCCATTGTGGGCAGAGCCAATTTTGAGCCATACGTGTAGTTGAGATGACGCCTATTCTATTTATAGAATTCAAACAGGAACCTGACTTTTTTTAAATTTCAACTTACATTATTATAAATAAAGTACCCTGCACTACACGGATATGTTCCTCATTTTAGCACAAATTTTTTAATTTTATTTTTGTTTATTTATTTTTTAAAGATTTTGTTTATTTATTTGACAGAGAGAGACACAGCGAGAGCAGGAACACAAGCAGGGGGAGTGGGAGAGGGAGAAGCAGGCTTCCCGCGGAGCGGGTAGCCTGATGCGGGGCTCGATCCCAGGACCCTGGGATCATGACCTGAGCTGAAGGCAGATGTTTAACGACTGAGCCACCCAGGCGCCCCAGCACAAATTTTTAAGGTTAGATAATTGATTCTAAACAAGGAATCACCACTTAACTTTCTTGTAGACTAAATTCATTGTATAATTAGTGATCTCTGTGATCTGACAGTGGCAATACACATTTGGATAGAATAACTAAAATGAGGGATTAACAAACATCTTTGTGCCCCAATATCACAATATTTCAGGACTAGAAAATCATGTGGTACATTTAGAATGCTCCTCATTTTACAAACAATGTAATGGCTAAGAACAAAGTTTCTGGATTCAGAACTAGCATCAAATCAGATCTGCCGCTTCTTGGACAGTATCTCTGGATAAAGTATAAATTATTAATAGCAATAGTTTAACATTTATTGGATACTTACTATGTTCAAGCACTGTGCTAAGAACCTTATATTCATATTCTTATTGAATTCTCACAACTGTATGAGGTGTAGGTATTGTTATTATCCCCAATATATAGATGAGGAAATGAAGCTTGGCAAGTTTGAATAAACTGCTTAAGTTGGTAGAAACTCTGGTACTAAAATCATATTGGATATTACGTGCTACCCTGTCCAGTACTGTTTTTCTTAGATGTTCTGAGCCTCAGTTTTCCCAACTGTAATGTTGTGCAACAACATCTCACTTGTGATAAAGAAATATGTGAAAGTACCTGGAAATAGTAAACCCAAACTCTCAGTAATTAAAATCATTTCTCATATCCAACTCAGTGATTTACTCTTATTGTTGTTGTTGTTAAACAGAGTGTGTCACTTGGGCTTCATGTTTATTTTGAGCTGATCAGTATATATTGATAATGGGTTTTATCTGTTGACAACATATTGCTTCACAACCCTTCTACCTAATCATATTTTTAGGGCACACAAAACTAGTTTAAAACAACCTCATATTACTTAAGAAAATGAGACAATTTGAAATATTTAGAAAGGAAGGAACAGTCTGCTTCTGTAAATTGGACAAACTGGAGTTCAAGAGAATTAGAGTTTCTTGAATAAAAGATGAACAGAAGCTTATTGGATCTGATTTGTCCATCTTATTTTGTGTTCTAAAATTATAATTTGGAATTTTTAGTAGGAATTCTCTAACTGATGAAAGCTGGGAAATTAAAACATTCTAAAATCTTGTTATGGTAAATTATTTGAGACTCCATAATTATACTCCTTAGCAGTATCCCATAAATAGTTACACTTGGACTTGCTCTTTTACCATGTTTCTCTAGATAATGATGCAGGGACTGATGAAGTGGCAAAATGGCCCTATGAGCTCATCACACTCTGGGTATGGAGGGAGTGAATGCTGCTTTCAGCATGCTTTGGAGTGGTGTAGTACAGGGCATTTAACATCCAACAATGAAATAATATATGGGAAAGTTGTAAAGTGCTGTTCAGCTGAGATTCATTATGGCTAATGCTAATTCAATTCTACTTCTTTTGCTCTAAAGTGAAGACTAGGATTGGGAAGTACTTTGTAAACATACAGTGACTTATGGATGTATAATTATAAAGTAATGAATTCTGCATTTTTCATTTTCATTTCCTAAATGTTTTCAGCAAACCTTATTGAGTGCCTAAATGTTTTATCATATGAATATATTTCATTTGTATGTCAAATTAAACATTTCAGGGAGAATAGGAGTCACTGAGTTTTCATCCTGTGTTTCCCCTAACTCTGGAATTATTGTCCTAATACTGACCCTGGCCTAATGCCTCAGTTCTTTCTTAGAATCCTCAGAAAGCAAGAAATTATCGTCACATAACTAGCCTCATGCTGTGTCCTGCTTTCTATTGTCAGTTGTTTCTCACAGACCTATTTTTGATTCATATTTAGAAATGGGTAACTAGATAGAGTTGTGAAAAGTATTTTTTTAAATTACTCTCTCTCAGATTAAAATACAGCAACCATCCAAGTAAAACAGGTTTTTAAATAAATTTTCTGAGCTAATTGGGACTATTCCCTGAAAAGGATCTAAGAATGGAAAGAAATGAAAGGGAAGTCCTCTCGTCTACCTTGAATTTCATTTTGTTGCCTTCATATATCAAAACAAAAATTTTAGGAGAATTCTTTGACTGTCTCTTTAAATAGGCTATCAGAGTTTCCAAAGGTTGTTTTGTTTTGTTTTGTTTTGTTTTAAGTTTAGCACTAATCTCAGATACTTACAGGCCTTCTTTTCAGAACTTTCTTTTTATTGCCAGCTTTCTAAAGAATTAGAGTTTTGTTTAACTGCTTTGCGTAGTTATTATTAGCACAGCCCATTAAAGCCCAGTGTTTACCTTCTTGGAGAGACTGAAGCAACAGGGTTGAAGTGTTCACTTGATTTGAATTGAAAGATTGCAAAGCAATTAGAACATAGTGTATTTAGTTGGGAGTCTGAAGCATCTGTCTAAGCGTTCGTTTTATACTATGTCATTCATAATTGAAATTAGAACCATTTAGTCATAATGCTTTTTTAGGGTCCATTACTGAAATTTTAAAGACTAATGTCAGTTCATGAATAAAGCTTTGAAATACAGGATAGGAGAATCTGCTTCCTAATTGGCAAAGTTTCAGGAGAGGAAGAACACTGACACATTCACATCCAGAGACTAAAAGTGTAACTGATGTGTAATTTAGCAATCTGCAATTCAAGAAAGTGTGTTTGCTGACAATGGACTCATTAGAACTTCTCTCCTACTGCCAACAGGCACAGGAAAAAAAATGAAATTTTTCTGGCAGTTCCTAGTGTTGATGGAGGAATCAAAGTGGCCTTCAATGGACCCGTGGTAAAAAAGGAGAGCTTTGTTTTTTGTTCCAATAGGCCTGAAACGGTCATTTTGTAACTCAATAAAGGTGTGTGTTCTAGGAAGTCAGAGGAGTTATTTGTTAATACACTAGGTTCCAACAGAGGAAGTTGGGTTAAATATGTCAGTAGAAAATTTATGATGCATGCAGGAGGCTTCCTGAGTTTAGGTTCCTGAGGGATTCTGTATTAATAGAGAAAAATCAGAGGGAAAAGCTTTTAGTGTGAGCCTCGAAATAGGATGACTCCATGAACTTTAGAATTAATTTGGGGTGAATTTTCTCAAAATAAAATTTACTGTTTCTTTTTGAGAATACTTCATATGATCCAGTTAGTAACTTACTGCACATAAATCCTTTTTTTTAAAAAAGTGTGTATGTGTATTTGTAACCAATTTCATTATTAATATCTCTTGTTAGTTGAACTTGACCACTACCCTCTGCATTGGAGGAAGCTATACATCCTCGCTGCTGTGGTATATATTTCTTTCATAGTGCCATAAAACATTACCTTACAGTGTTTCCCAAAACCTATCACTGTGTCTTTTAGTTCTCTTCCTCTTAATTAAAAGAGTTACTGATAGTTCAAGAAACCTAGAGAAAAATCTATAGCATCATAACATATAGACGCCTTAGATTGCTAAGACATAAGGAGTTTCCCTTTGGGTAATCATTTCCACATCTACATTATTACAAGAAAGCATTGAAATATGTTTTGAATATTTTACAGAATGGTTAGGAAATTATTTGTTAAAGATTAAATTTATGAGTAGAATGTAAAGTGAAATTATTGCAAGGTGTAAAGATATTCATACAGTCAATTTCAGCTGACAATACTAATTTATAATAAGAATTAAAATTATTCATGTATAAATTTCCAACACTGAAACACTATATAATTGGTATTTTCAAGCACTTACTAGTCTGTGGATAAAGATAAAGTTAGATTAGCAGTAACAATTCAGACATCATCTTCCCTAGGCTCACAAAGACACTTGCTAGGTGCTGTCAGCACATTATTGGGTATCCTCTAGGTACTGACATGTGTATCAGGCATCTTTGACATATTTTTAACTCAAGGGCTATCAGGAAGCCAAAGCTGCTACATTTTTTGCAGCAAAGTAAAGACTGCCCCCTCACCTTTATAGGTTACTAAAATTGAGGGCTCAAAGGGAATGCTGCTTTTACTCTGAATTTTAGTGGAACAGCTTTTTATAAAGATATATATGACTCTGAATAATTCAAAATAAACTCATTTTGTTTTTCAGTTGTTATCCACTTTAATTCCTAAAGTGGAGAATTTTAGATAGTCTGTTTAAAGCATTTTCAATAACATTAAATACTGTTCATTGCTTCACGAAGTTGTTAAAACCAATTTAAACATATCCTAAAATAATTTCATAAATTCCCTACTTAAAAAAAAAAAAACTTTTTTTTTTTTTAATGTTCTTTATATAACTTCTTACCAGTAAAAGACAGCTCTGTCCTTCCAGTCACTTGGGCCAGAATCCTTGGAATTTCCCTTGACTCAAGTTTTTCTGTGATACTGCATCCTAAATACCAGAAGCTTCTGATGGCTCTATTTTCCAAATCTAGCCAGAACTTCTTTACTGTTTCCACTGCTAATATTCTGTTCCAAGGCATCGTCACCACATCATGGATTATTGCAACAGCCTCTCCTTAAATGGTACCCTTGCTTATGTTCTCTGCCTCTAAAACCTGAAAGAAAGAGTATTCCTTTTAATATGCAGTTTGGATCTTGTCACTACTTCATTTAAAACTCTTCCATGAATTTTCATCTCACTTAGACCAAACATGACTTTACACGGTCTCCTCTTCCCATTCCTCCTCAACAATGCATCTTCTACTCTCTTCCTCACTGTCTCCAAAGTACCCACACTGGCCCTCTTACCAGTACTCTTAGGGACCAATGCATCTGCTGACATTATGTTGGCATTGAGCCCCTCTCTAACCATCTGATATTAATTAGCACGTGCGTGCACACACACACACCCATCAAATATTCTCTGTCCTATTAACTTGCTTTATTTATTTTGCTTATTTATTATGTCACTCACCAAATATTCACTATGTACCTGTTATGTTCCAAGTACTGTTTTAAGTATTAGGGATATAGTAGTCAACAAAAATAGTCAAAAACTCTGTTCTCATGGAGTCTGTATGCTGGTGGAGTTACATTTTTTGTGGCAGTTATCAAAATGTGACTAATGTTTACTTAGTGGGATTTTAGCCCCTCAGAGCTTAGAATACTGTTTGTCACATGGTAAGCACTATTTTGTAACTGGATAATAAAGGAATGAAAAGGGGCGCCTGGGTGGCTCAGTTGTTAAGCATCTGCCTTTGAGTCAGGTCATGATTCCAGGGTTCTGGGATCAAGCCTTGCACTGGGCTCCCTGCTCAGTGGGAAGCCTGCTTCTCCCTCTCCCACTGCCTCTGCTTGTGTTCTCTCTCTTGCTGCCTTTCTCTGTCAAATAAATAAATAAAATCTTTAAAAAATGAATGAATGAATGAATGAATGAATGAATGAATGAATGAAAGGAGAGATTTAAGCCAAAAATGAGTTCTGCCATCACTCTTTCTACAGATCAGAATTGGAAAGAAGTCTCTTCAACTAACCTGCTCTCCCTATAACAGATAAGGTAGGATTCTCATCAATTATCCAGATTTGGGGATCTGAATTTAGGTGTTTTTCAATAAAAGATCAATATCCCAAACGTAAATTATAACAATATTTTTCATTTATAAAATCAGCTGAAGTACATATTAAATAATCTCAATTAGAAAGGGTGTTATAAATTGGTACTCATGCAAGGTTGTTGGAAAAATGATTTATGAGCTTTCTAGAAAGTAAATTTGGCTTTGTACAGGTTTCCCCAGGAATTCAGCACTTAAGAGTTTGTTCTAAGTAAATAACAGGAGAAGCCTACAAGTTATGTACAAAACTCATCATCCAGGTATTATTTATAATAGTGAAAACTTTGAAGTAATATACACATCCAACAGAAAGGATAAATACAAGAGAAATGTTAAATAAACTGTGGCTTGTTCATGTAGTTGAATACTATATTAAAATCGTATGTTACAAGAATATGTAGTGATACTGAAATAAATCCAAAATAAGAAAAGAAAGCACTATATAAAATTGCCTAAGCAGTATGATCTTGATGTTCTGATTATCTCATAGGACAAACATTAAAACAGAGATAATAGTTACATATGGGTGGTGGAATAATGGATACTTTTCACTTTGCAGTCAAATGCTCTACCACTGAGCTATACCCCCAATACTTTTCACTTTGGATTTTATTTGATGAGTTTTTATTTTCTCTTTTATGTTTTTTTAATATTTCTAAATATTCCTCAGCACACATTATTTTCATAAGAAAAAAATGTTGTGACATTATTGAAAAATAGTACATCCCTACCAACAAACCATTATGTCTATCACTTTGTCCTGTTTCAATCTTCTTTACATTTATTGCCTCCTGACATATTATGTAAGTGTTAATTTGTATTCTGTTTGTCTCCCAATCTATTCCCATTAAAATGTAAGCTTCCTCAGAGCAAGGATTTTGAATGTTATGTCCATTGCTCTACCTCATTTGTACCTAAACAGTGTTTGGCATGTAACGAGTACAGAGTAAGTATTTGTGGATTGGATAAATAAATGAATGGGTGAATCATTTAATGAATGAATCACTTTTAGTTATGTAATGTTAAACAAATCCCTAAACTCTGGGTTTCAGTTTCCTTATACATAAAACAAGAACAATAATAGTATCTGTCTGTGAAATAGTAAGAAATACATATATTGGTCTCTGTCTCCAGTTCCTGACACAGAGCTCCTAAAACCCTTGAAAACTCCTAAATGATAAGAGCACTAGGACCATCTTTTGTTCTATTGAGGCAACTCTGGGTGGGTTCCTCTTAGATTGCTGCTGGATACAGGCTGATCCCCAGAAAGACCAAGCCGTGACTAGAAGCTTGGAATTTTCATCCCCACCTCCTATCCTCCAGAGAGGGGAGAGGAGCTGGAAATGGAGTTAATAAATTGATCATTCCTATGTGAGGGAGCCTATATAAAATCCCAATGGCAGGGGTTTTGGAGAGGTTCCAGGATGGCAAACACATCCACGTAGGGAGGGTGACACACCACAGCTCCACAGGGACAGATGATCCTGCACAAGTAAACATAAATGTTTACCTGAGTTCTGTGAGCCACTCTAACAAATTAATCAAACCCAACGAGGGGATCGTTGGAAACTTCCACCTGTAGTAGATTGGTCAGAAGCACAGGAAACAACCAGGGCTTAAGACTGGCATCTGAAGTTGGGGGTGGGGGAGGCAATTTTGTGGGACTGAGCCTTTAACCTGTGGGATCTGATGCTACCTCTGGGTAAATAGTGCTAGAATTGAGTTGAATTGTATGCCACCCAGCTGGTGTCACAGAGAATTGCTTGGTGTGGGGAAAAACCTCCATACATTTGGTGACCAGAAGCATCCTATGTGCATGTGGCAGTAGTGTGAAAGTAAAGGAGACACACAAGAAAGAAAGACACAAATGGAAAACCAGGTGGTTTTTCTTATACCCTATTTCATGAAAGTATGAAGAAAAAATGAGAAAATAAATATAAAGTATATAGTACCAGTGCCCAGCACAAAGTAACTGCCCTAAAATATTAGCTATGCTACTTATTAACTATGGTTTGTCTACTGTAATTTATTCGACCCTATCTCCGGCCACCCCCCCACCACCCTTGCTGGGTTATGAATATCTATATGACCAAATGCTTCAGTTAGTTTTATGTTTTACACAGCCTTTTACAGAGCTTTGCATATAGTAGATATGATGGGACTATTTATAAGTATAAAATATATTAATTAAATATTTAATTTCTTAATAATGCTTTAGAATCTTTCTGGATAATCTCTTCAGTTACCTAATACACTTTGTTGTTTATGGCCAAAGTAGTAGACTAAAAGAGATGACCATTACAACACACACTTACAGATGCCCCATGTACACATCGCTATTTAGACTATATTAAATGGGAAATAACTACAGCAGAGAAACAGTGAAAGGCTGCTTTCATAGGTTAGCTGAGGGCTTCCAAAGATGATGCAGTGTCTAGTCACCTCCCTGTTCCAGGATGTCTATATTAGGGAGAGATATTTTGGCAACTTTCAGCATGCTGTGTGAAGGGGTGAGAAAATAGATGAGGTTTGAAATTCAACATGCCAGGAAAAATAATGAAAATTTTATGGCTTAAAAATACTGCCTGATAAATTTATTTCAAGCCTATGAACCTGCTGATGGTGTGCCTGGCTTTGAGAGCTGGCTGCCTGTATCCCGATTTCTCAATAGCCAATGGCCTTGCTTGCCCAGCTGAGCTAACAAGAGTCTCCAGTACACCTTCCAATTCCAGTGCTCTAACTATACACCATTTCCCATCTATAATGATAGTGCACTTGATTGTATGGCTTTTGTGGGAGATGGTTCAACCTGCTGTCATAATAAAAAGTGAGCAACTTTAATACCTCTGTTTGCATATAGTATTGAAATCATGGTCTAGTTCACAAATGAAGTGTCCTAGAATTAGATGTTGGTTAGTTGGTTAGTTGGTTAGTTGGTTACCTCCTCCACTGAAATCCAGTGAACTATAAAACCTCTTAGTTTATGTCTCCTAAGTGAAGAATGCTGATTAGCCATGGATGTTTTGGATTTTTTTTTTAATTTTCATTTTGAAAGATTATGATTGGGAAGGAGACATGAAAGGAGCACAAATACTGCATTTTCATTTTGTTGTGAGTTTTCTTTAGTAGCTATTTTATTTTCTATAATATATAGTTCTGACAGGACCAGTTTTTATTATTTTCTTTTATGCTTTTGGCAAAACTCATGAAAATAGCAGGCTATAGTCTTTAGATTTCATTCACCTAAGTTTCTTAGCAGTTCTGTTTTAGTTCTTCTTTCACTTTTCCAACTTTGTTGACAAAGCCTATTCTATCAGAACTAAAAATATGCCATTCAGCACCTGGGTCTCATCTTATCTGTTCCTAGCATTGTGAGAGAAAATTTAAACTAAATAACATGAAATAGCATTTAACTATATGAAGCCAGCTGTCAAACTAAACTTTTTACATTCTACTGATGAAAAGTGAATTTTATCCAAAGTAAGAACAGCTGGAACTAGTGCTGTTTTCTTTCTAATAAAGATAAAATCCTATTATAAACAACTCTGGAGGACACCTGAATTGTTCTATTTCAGTAGAATTTTACTAAAAGTAATACAAGTTCATAAATCATATTCCAGTCTGCACTAATAGAATATGAAAGTGATACATGGAACATGCTTGAAACTCATTAAGAAAGAAAGAGTCCAACACACACCCACTCTTTTTTCCCTCTGAATGTTTGCTCTCTTGACTGATATTTTGTGGTGGTTTGGGGATTACTTAGACTTTAGGTTGTGGAATATTCGAGTGGGGAGGAACTAGGTGGAGACAGTTGATACTTGATAGGAGCGGAAATAAAGAACAAAGGGCCTAACTACAAGGGACTGGCTCCTTATCCTTTCCACTGAATAGCACAGTACTGAATGAAGCAGTTTGGTTAGAACAGGGACTATCATTTAGAGAGGAAATCAGATAAAGTTCAGACTATTCTTTGTAAGGAAACGGTGTAATTAGTTTAAGAAAATACTACTGTTTTCATGGGCAGTCAACCAGGACATAGGTCTAATTTGGCTGAATAGAAATGATTTTGTGCTAAAAGAAAAAAAAGAAGAAGATTTTGTGTTGATATTGTTGGACTGGTATTTTACCTGTAGTTTCTCTGGTGTTGCCTGAGAAGCAATTCTTTCTTATCTGCCCAGGGCCTTAAAAACAAAGGAACAAAGGATGCAAGTTCTTTGTCAAGTATGTTTACTTACCCAGGAATTAGTATCATTTGTGCTGTTAATCTAATTTGTTTTCACCACCTTATTCCACAGATGTCAAAAAGAAGAGGCTGTCTGCTCCATGTATTTATAACTAATTTGTTTCTCTTGATCATAGCGCTTTTCAAGTTATGTCTAGTGACTTACCTTCTCTGAAACTGCACATCTGGAGAATTGTGCCTAGTACTTATACTATAGTACCTAGTACTACGTAGGTATTTATTTTTTAAATATATATGTAAAATATATTTATTTATTAAAAGAGAAGGTTTTTATATCCTTACCCCTATTGGTTCTGTTGTCATATACTCCTCATGTTTTCAGGCTGAATAGCCTAAAAGTGTTTGCTTAAAATGGAATTTGAGGAGTGGATTTCTTGAGAGGAACATACCCCAAGGTTTTTGGATTTATTTTTGTTTTTTACCTACCATTTAATATGTGCCAGCTGGTCTTCACACATGATCTCAGTAAAAGCCTACAAAACTATTGAAGTGTAGGGGAAAATTTGCCACCCCAAAATATGTCTCTTTGGCATGTGCATTATTTTAGGCTGATTATTTTTAAGAAATAGAAGACTCAGGAAGAAACTGACCTTCACTCTAGCTACCTAAAAGAATTTAAAAGGTAGCTATCATCATAGATAACTATAGTATAATATGAACTAGGCGTGGTAGACAGGGAGAAACTTAGCAAAGTCTATTAAAATTCCTTTCTATGTCCCATTATTTCTGTTGGTCCAGCAAACATTTGTTTACCAAACATTTACTCTTTTTCATCTTCCTGTATATTATCTTCCTTTCATTTGAGGTCCCATATTCTTATCCCCATCTCCTTAGCTCTGGATGACCTAGAAGTTCAATTGCCTGACTTCCGATGCACCTCATATTCTTTGGGAACCCCTGTATGTGGAATTAAACTTGATTTTCTTCTGTTTGTTGGTCTCATGTTAATTTAATTCTTAGAACAGTCAAAAGGACTTTGAAGGGTAGAGTCAAATTTTTTATCACCAATAGAAGTAAGGATTATTGTGCCCATTTTAGAAATAGGAAAGTTGAGGCTCAGAGAATTGTGTGGCTTGCCTAAGGTCTCTTTATTGGTAAATGGCCAAGTCAAGACTAGTAGTAGAAGCTTCGGTTAGGAGGGAGGGAAAAGAGAGATAAAGGGGATATTTTCTTCCCCTGGGTACATAATCCATAATGGTGGCTTTTCAATATGTTTCAGGTAATATGTCAACAGGAAATTTCTTGGGCCAGAGGAAAAGATGTTTTAGGAGGTAGTATGAAATAAATTTGTAAAAAAAAAAAAAAAAAAGGTGCAGGAGATTTGGAGAATTGATATAAGATAGTATCTTTTTGTTGTTTTGTTTTAACTCGCCTGCTCATTCATCAACCAGAGATTTGCTCATCCAGTACCGCATAAGGTTGGAATCCAAATCTTTCTATTACAAAGCCCTCACTCTGATTGGCTATATTATATTGCTTCCCTAGTTCTCCATTCCAGCTGAGGCGTGTGCTTGGGGTTAACTTTTTTGTCTCAGTAGCCACCTAAAACCTCAGGAATTCTAATCCAAAGAGTATAACGGGAAGAAAACATGGATATCAGTTACCTTCCTCCCTACATACATTTTCAGAGCTATGGTAGACTGAAAAATGGCCACCCAAAGATACCCATATCCTAATCTCTGGACCTGTCAATGTGTTACTTTATATAGTAAAAGCATATTTGCAGATATGATAAGTTAAGGATCTTTAGAATGGGAGAGAATATCCTGAATTATCCCAGTGGGGCAGATAATCACACAAACCCTTATAAGAGGGGAGCAGCAGGGGTAGAGTCAGTGAAAGAGATATGACCATGTTAAGATACTAGTGTTGAAGGTGGAGGAAGGAGCCATGAGCCAAGGAATGCAGGTGGCTTCTAGAAGCTTGCAGAAGCAAAGAAATTAATTTTGCTTTAAAGCCTCTAGAAGGAACCAGTCCAGATGACACCTTGATTTTAGGATTTCTGACCTCCAGGACTGTAAGAGAATAAATCTGTGTTTTTCTTAAGCCACTGTTTATGGTAATTTGTTACAGTGGCAGCAGAAAACTAATGTAAGTGGTTATTGCAAAACAACCTTTCCCTTCCTTCTCTGGTGAAATGTTTAAAAGAAATACAGTAAACTAGCTAGGCTTGATCTCCTCACCAGTGCCATATAATCCCAACAACTGTTAAATATCTGAAGTTTTCTTGTGATCAACACATGGAACATACTAGAAATGGTTCAGGGACCTAGGTAGAAGTTACCATATGTGACCTTCTACTTTTCCGTTGCTATGATGTTTGAAACCTTGAGTCTTCTATTTATCTATCTGTAAATGAGAGTAAAGCATTAGGCTAGCCCACCTCATAGAAAAGCTGTTTGGCTTCATTTGTTAAAGCTTGTAAAATACTGTGAAGATAATAAACACTAATCTTTATTTAATCAACTAGGCAAGAGGACAATTAAATGAAAGACCAGGAGTGTGCCTGGCAGCACAGTATCTGATGGAGTTTTGTAGCTCAAACCAACGGAGGCTTACATTTAAAATACAGTTTCTATAATCTGCCCTATCAAAGTGATAAATTAAGGTTTAGGTCTTCCAATTCCTTGTTTATCTCAACTACTTAAATTCAATTGCTTTAATTAAAATTGCATTGAGAATGCATTTTCCAATTTAGATTTTCAAAGACCATTGGGGGTTTTGTTCTATTACATCCCTTTCATGTTATACTATTTGAATAATCATCACTTAATTTTCTTAACAGTAAAAAGAAATTTTCCTTCTCAAATGAATAGTTACTGTGTTTCAACTACCAAGTCATACAACAGATCAAAAATTGGTGGTTGCTATGTTAGCTGTGGGTAGAGATATTTTATAACCATTTTGGCTCTGAAATCTCCTCTGCTTTGTTCTTAAACATATAGATTATATGCAGCATTATAACATTGCAACAAAAAGACATATTGCAATTCAACAGAGTAGCAAATAGTAAGTATACGCTAACAACCAGGTCAATTTAACATTTCCTTGGTGACCCCAGAAGTAACCTATATTTTATTGTATTTTGATGGTCATAAGTGAAGAGTATGACAGCAGCAGAGTACCAACAAATCTGGTAACTAGCCCTGCAGGAATAAGTTTGGATGGATGTTTATATAAAAGTGCCACCCATCCATCCCTTACCCCTTTATTCTAGACATTGCCAACTACCAAACCAGAGGAAACTCGTTCTACCTTAAGGCCACAGCCAACCTCCCTCCCTCCCACTCTCCTTCCTCCCTTCCTTCCTTTTTTTACTACCCCTTATATTTTAATATAATTACAGACATGCAGGGAAGTGTCAAAAATAATATAACAACAACTATGTTGTTCGTTTATCAAGATTCACAATTTTTTACATTTTGCCCCATTTGCTTGACCATCCATTTTCTCTCTGTTTTGCTCTTTCTCTCTGTTTCTGAACTTTTTGAGAGTTAGGTGGAAGGATCATGCCCCTTTACTTCTAAGTACTTCATTATGTATTTCCTAAATAAAAATATATTCTTTTTGACAAATTATCAAAACCAGGAAATTTAAAAATGATACAAAGTATTTTTTCTAATCTGTAACTCATACTCAAATTTTGTCAAATGTCCCAAAAAAATACTTTATAGCTATGATTTTCTTAGTCCAGGGTTAGGCACTACAATTAGTTGTCATGTCTGTTTAGTCTCCTTTAATTGGAAATTTTTAAGCTTTTCTTTGTTTTGCTTGATCTTGACATTATTGATGAATGCAGGCCAGTTATTTTGTACAGGATCCCCCATTTTGGGATTTTTTTTTTTTTTTGGTATTTCCTCATCATTAGGTTCAGGTTATATATTTTTGGCAAAAACACCATGATGCTCTTCTTCCTTAGTGAATCCTATTAGAAGGCATGTAATGTTTTCCTAATGTTAGTAATGTTAACTTTATCATTTTGTTATTGTGGAATCTACCAGGTCTCTTCACTCAGAAGTTATTGTTTTCCATTTGTAATTAGTAAGCAGTTTGGGAAGAGATAATTTCAGACTATAAAAATATTTTGTATCCCATAAAACTTTAATCCACCAGTTTTTTAATCCATTAATGATTTTCTAGCTCTTTCTATATTCATCGGTTAGCATCCCACTATAGGGAAGAATGTTCCGTTCTGCCCCATTTATTTATGTAATCATTTATATGTTTATATCAGTAGAAACCCACAAATTTATATTTTAGCTAGTGTGTTATAATCCATTACTATATTTTTTTCATACTCAAATTTTTCCAAATTTGATTACCTTGACCACTTGAACCCCCTTCAATATGATACCTTTGTCCTTTTGACATGACCCCATCTTTTTTGAAACACTTCCTCACTTCCTGGCACACCAAGATATTCCAGGTTCTTTTTGTATTTCCCCGTCTCAGCCCTAGAATCAACCTCCTCTCTAATGTGCCACAGATCATTTTAGTGAATAATGGTATTTAAAAACCAAGATTTGAGTGCTATAATTATGCTTATTGCTGCTTAGAAGGTCATTGATTGCAGGTCCTCTCAATCAACAAAGGATATATGTATGTGTACACATATACATACACATACTTAAATGTATTTTCATATATGCTTATCTATAACTTTCTATTAAAAACCATGAATTCATGTGCATAGCTTAATCTAAGCACACACACCACATTGTTTTCCCAAAGCTGTCAGCTCTTAACTGAAAGAACTTGAACTTGACTTCAGATTTCTCTGACTCTAAAAATCCTCATTCAGACTCAGTGAGATTATTGTCCAAGCCCCATCCACTCTATAGATATACCCTCCACTTTCTTCTCCTCCATCACATTATTTGAATGCCCCCATCACTATTTATTCTTTCTTAAAGAGATAGTTAAAACAAAGGTTACTTTGTGCATTCATATTTGACAAAGGATTGCAGTTCATGTTATCTTTTAGGTCTTGAAAAATGGCTTGTAATATATTTTTATAATTTTTTAATCATTTCTTGACTCTGATGAGAGGCACAGTTCGTAAATTCAAAAGTGGATTTTCTCTCCAGTCAACTTCCAGCGACTCTGAAGTGATGTTACAAATGCATCCTTTTCACATCTATTAATTTGGTGACTTCCTTCACTTTCAATAGACCAAATATGTTCTCTTCTAAAATGTAAACTATAGGGCGCCTGGGTGGCTCAGTTGGTTAAGTGACTGCCTTCGGCTCAGGTCATGATCCTGGAGTCCCTGGATCGAGTCCCGCATCGAGTCCCGCATCGGGCTCCCTGCTCGGCAGGGAGCCTGCTTCTGCCTCTGACCCTCCCCCCTCTCATGTGCTCTCTCTCTCTCATTCTCTCTGTCTCAAATAAATAAATAAAATCTTAAAAAAAAAGTTTAAAAAAAAATAAAATAAAAAAATAAAATGTAAACTATATAGCTAGAGTAAATACACATCACATTGTTTCTCCTCTTTTCATTCATCTATAGCAAGCCAGATTTTTTTTTCCACACCTGTTTTAAGAACACTTTCATTGGACTAATTGAATGAAGCAGCATTTGTGGCATACTGTTTCTTTAAATCCTTGAAAGACTAAAAATCAGGAATAAGAACAGAACATTCATCAGAGTTTCCCTCCAACACATGCACATTATTTGTGGGACTTCCAGAGGTTCTCTAAAGTGCCTGGAGTCCTCCTCTTGATATTGTCCTAATTGTGCAAATTATCAACACAACTCAGTATTTACATCCAGATTTTAGAAGCCTTTCCTAACTATTAGCCTTATTTGCTTAAGAGCTTGTTACAAGTGTGTATTTGAGTCCAACACTGGCAAAGCCTTGTAGGAGAACTCTGGGGAATTAAAGACTACAGTACAGAAAATTCCAGTTGAAATTGATTAAAGAAGGTTGTTAAAGAAAGAAACCCACTGTTTTGTTCACTACTAGTCCTGAAGCTAGAGCACTGTATGTAAACCCTTCTCATCACCACAGTGAGCAACAGAAAAAAATTATTCTGATGTTGATAATATTGGATATGAAAACTATGGCCACTCCTTATTTTTAGCAAAGTCCATGAGATTGATATATCAATAGCTCTTCTTATTAACATTAATCATAATGCTACATAATATGAAAATATGAGCCAAAATAGTTTGTTTTACTAGTTTCTGTAATTAAAAGTCTACAAATAAGCCACTACTTTTTAAATACTTTTTTCCTTCTGATTAATATTTTAAAATTATTTCTAAGGAATTTAATTTTTAAAATAAGAGCTGTTTCTGACTAGGCATGAGAGTCAGGGATCAGTTTAGTTTCTCCTTAATTAGAAATTCTCTCCTCTGTAGAATGTATTAATTATTTTTCCTTAAAAAATATTTTTGCTCCAGGCAGATGATATCAGAGTATAAAGAGCCTTGAAAACAGTTTCATTAACGATGGACTTAATGGCAGTATTTGATTTATAAATATAATTCATACAAGTAGTCTTGGAATGGTTAAATTGCAAAACTACAGAAAGAAAGGAGAAAAACATCTGATTGTGAAACACAAGACCTACTAGACAATGATTTCTGCATGGAGAAGAATTTTACTTGACAGACAACATAGGCATTGTTCTCTTCCAGTCCTAAAGCTAGAGCACCTTTATATAAACCCTTCCCACCATCACAATGAATAATGGAGAGAAAAATTATTCTGATATCTGACTTGTAGCAAGCATTTTACAGAGCTTATAAATTTGTATTCCAAGCATCTCATGGAACTGTAGCATAGAAAATAGGAAAAGGAATAGCTATAAGCATACAGGATATTTAAGATAAAACTATTAACATTTGCAGAAAGAGAGAGAGATCTTAAGAGTTCTACGACAAGGAAATGACTGTTTGGTTACGTCCATCATGACCACAGAATTAACCAAGACCTGGATCAGTGGACAACATAGAATAACATAAAAGTGTAAAAGCATCCAAGTAAGGATGGAACAGAATAGTCCTTTAGCCATACCCAGTCTTATTCTCCCACCTGGGCAATAGGGTCTCTGCACTAGGCTCCTGCTTTTTGAGCTTTTCTGGCTGTATTCCTTTTCACAACGTGTGGAGTCCACAGGACTGAGCAGGTGTATCAATACAGAGATGACACACACACATGCTCTGGCACTTGGGATCTGGAATTCTCTGCCCAAATAGCTCTGAACCTGCTTCCAGAGCTGTATGGGTCTATCCTTTTTAGAGTAGAATGTGTCATCAGGGTACATAAGAAGTAGCCATCAGTTGGAGAGCTGGTGGAAGAAGCTTGGGTGTATAGCTCCTTGAGATAAAAGATAGAGCTGGGGATAGAAAAACAAATGGGGCAGCTCTGGGTTGCATGCATGTGTTGGTTCTCCTTCAGCTACTCCAAAGTGACTTTGAATAATCCAGTTCAGTAATTTTATTTTACAATTAGGGAACTGAGGCCCAGAATGACATCATTTAACACTAACTGATAATCTGTTCTACACCAAAATAAAAGTAATTTAGTTGGCCTAAAAGATAGTTCTTAATAAGTGCTAGAATTTTTAAAAAGTGATTTTCAAAATTTTTATTCCATACATGTGTTCTGGTTTTGAGGTAAAATGTGTATTGATTATCCAGATGCAGATATGTCTAAGAGATATACAGATTTATACATTTTAAGCTAAGCTGGTTGATAGCTGAGAACTTCGAAAATGAATACAATCTGTAAGGCTGTGGTTTGAAAAGCAGTAAGTAGGGGCAGGGTGAGGAGGTGTGCTGGTAAGTGAGCTGGGGGAGATCCAAAAAATTTTGCATACTAGACAGTTTTGCCTAAGGCCAATCCTATGTGCAGGGAAATGCTGACTGGAGAAAAAGTGGCCCAGTTGTTGAAACTGCAGCATAGAACATGCTTTGTGGCAAACAGGAAGTGACAAAAATAACCACCTTTTCAACAACAGCAGCAGATTTAAATGATTCATGATGAATTTTTCATCTATCAATTATATTGCAAACTAGAAAGTCATGGATAACAAGGATGCTTCCGTATGTCACTTCAGGGGACTGTTTAAAAATAGAAGACTGCCGGAAAACAGGAGAAGCATAATCAATACTGTGATTAATGGCAGTAATTTCACACAAACATCTGGGCAATTAAAAATGCTCTTTAGGAGGTGTTTCGCATGTGACTGGTGAAGGAATGAATGAGTTTCAAATCAAACATCACTGTCAGTGTATTGAATAATTCACAACCACAGACAAATTCAAATTGGAACAGTTCCAGCTGTCAAATCCATAAAAAAGTCCTCTTTTATTTAGAAGAAAATACACCTTCAGTCACTTTTTCATTCTACAATCCTTGTTCATTAAATTAAAAGCACCTTGCCAAATATGTACACACCTATATACTATCTGTTGTGTCCCCAGACTTTGGCTTGGCATTATGGGAAATGATAAGACTGTGTCACATGGCCCCTGCTCCCAGGAAAGTTAAGATTTTTATTGGCTAAGCAATTAATATTCTCAGGGAAGGATTAGCCAGCAATAGCAAATGACTGTGTTTCTAAACTTTGGCCAAACATCAAAAATATTTGAAGTGTTTGTTAAATTTAATTTAGCAAGCCTGAGGTGGAACTCAGGAATCTATGACCACTCAGTGCCTTAAATGTTCATTATAATTAGCAATCTTTGAGAAACACTGCAGTACCATATTTAAGAAAATATGATGTGAAATCAGTCTCTAAAATGTGTGATTTAAGGGATGAAACTATTTTACTCCAAAATAGCCCCCAGAAGAACTGTTGTAATAGCAGCTTATCCATGTTGTCATATAAATGTTTGTTTTTTATGAAGCCTTGTCATCTTAATAATCCTCTCATTCAGTCATCTTTAGAATCCTGGAACAGAAAAGGACTAGTAAAACAATAATTTTGTGTAGATGGAGAACAAAAGGATCAGGGAGATGACTTGCCTGATTCCCAAAATTTAGTTAGTGATTCACTGGACTCCTATCCAGCTCTACTTACCACACTACACTACCCTCTCAGGAAAAAGTGAGAAAAAGTGAAAGTGGTAATATTAGTTAAAATATTTTAGTAGCTTTGCTTCTAGTTTTTTAAACTTTTAAACTTGGATATCTACGAACAAGCCAGATGACAATGTCACATCTCTGATATTGTTCAGAAAAAAAATGTTCTTACATCTAAAGTATCATATTTTATAGTCAAAAATTCAAACCATGAGCAATGCCATTAGTTAAGTAGATATTAATTTTAATAAGGAGAAAGCATTGTTGTGAAAATGATTACTCTGTTTCAAAAACTGAGACAATGAAGAATGTCCACTGACAAGCTGGTTACTGTGATTCTCATCTTTCCCCTTCAACTCCCAGATCATCCAGTGAAACTATTAGCCACAGTCTGTGTATCAGTGTAGACACTTCAGACCATCTCTCTTCTAGCAGAGTGAAAATTTATCCCTGGAACAACTTCTTTTCCCCACTCTCCTTCAGAGCCACTCCTGAGTTGGACTCCTATACTACAACAGTCCTCTTCTGTTGGTACCAGCATTTCAAGTAACCCACAAAACAAACTGGAAATTTTTCCTCCTGTTTGCTCCTGTAACTTGAGGGAGGGGTGATTTTGCAGCAGGTACAGGTAAATAGGGAATGTGCATTACTTTTTCATGCAGCTTGTGTATTTGTGACTTTCTTGGACCTTATCCAGTATTTACCACTTCCCCTTGATAATGGAGTCCTGCTTTTTGGCATGGTACATCCGATATTCAGTTCATGAAAAGTGCCAGCACTTGTGGTTGGTGGTCTAATATCTAATACAGCATAGTAACAAGTCAAGAATTATTTTTCAAAATGAGAATAGTTACTTGATTAAAAGTACATGATTCTTGTTACAGAGCTCTAAAGATTTCTCTTATCACAGATTTGCTGTATGTTGAGTCTTCTAAAGACAGTTTGAACATAAGAAGATGCACTGGATAAAGATAGCCAGATAGCAGATTGTTTACACTGTGGACAAATACCTCTTTCTCTGAGCTCCACTCAAATTTAGCATTCTTAGATTATTGAGTAAATGAGTTAAAGAGCCATATCCACAATAGTACATTGCCTCTTGATGGTAATGTCAAGCAACTTATAGCAACTTATTAATAATTTATTATTATTAATTTATAGAGAATATTCTGACATGCCCTGAATAATTAGACATCTAGAAATTTCTTTGTATAGGGCAGATGTCTTTGTCCCATAATCACATCCCATGTGTTGACATGTAAGCATGTGCATCTCTTGGCTGTTCTATCAGCATTCGGTCATCAGTGTAGTTGACAAACAAGAATTCTGTGTAAGGGTAAGAATGATTTATCTTCTTTCAAACCAAATTATAATACAGTTTTGACATACCATGGTGGCAATATGGCAAAGGTATACTGCTATTCTTGCCAAGTGGAACAACTGAATCTGATATTCTGTACTAATTGGAATAAACAAACAAACAAAAATCATCTGTTAGATCAGTAACTGCAAGTTAAGTGACAGGGACTGTAAAGTTTATTCCAATATGAGATTCTGGAATATCCATGACAATTTAAATCATCATCTGATTATCATCATGACAATCCACCATCATTCTCCAAAACCCATTCATATTCTTCACTGGCTAAGGCAGAGTATTAAATGGTTATGCTTTGAATTTTTCAAATCTTTGATGATGGCTCTAAATTTTTAATGCATCATTCCAGAGATATAGTTTTAATTTTTATATGAATAGGGTACCCTGGGACCTTCCACTGGGTCCTACTTATTATAATCACTCTTAACATAGATGGATATCCAAGAAAAGACTACGAAATACTAAAGGTAGTGTTCCCAGTTCATTAGGTAAATAACCATGGTATATGTTAGGATCCTTTAGGGGCTACCTTGAATCAAAATCTCTCTCCATAAGACACCTGCCTAGAGGATCAGAGTTGCTATTTCGATCCCTAGGAAATCGAATTAGAGCAAAGTCAGTGTTAAAATATCCATGAAAAGACTGGCTCTTTATCTTACTCTGGAACATGTTTATCCTGGAAAATGGCCTTTAGGAAAGGGAAAAGGAAAGATTCACTCTCAAAATTGTGATAATATTGAAAGGTTCTTTCTCAAGGGTAAGCAGATGCTTATTTTTATTTCAATAGATGTTGACTCTGTGAACTATTCAGGCCTGATAACTGATTCAGGTCAACTGAGAAAGCTCTAGATCTCTAATGAGGCTTTAGTCAGGCCTCTGTTCACCAGATTTATTATTTTTATCAGTTCTACACTTCAGATAGAACTTTATGGGATGCTCTTTATTTTGCTCTCAGGGGATTTTATGACTAAATAGCTACCTCCAGAGATCCACTGATTTTAATTGTAACCACACACCCCTTATGGCTCTAGTGATCAATTACTGTTACTTGGGCTTATCCATTCTTGGAATCTATCATTGAAATAGTAATAGAATCCTCATTGAAATAACAAACTCTTTTCATCTGTAGTTTCTGTTATTAGCTTTCCGACTTAGCAGAGAACAACCACTAAAATGTTCTTTCAAAGTGGATGATGCTCCTCCTCCTATCACAGAGACTGGCTTCTGGGCCCTCATCTGGGAATATGATTGGGTGTGGTTGGGTGAGTGTGATATATCCACCCCAACATTCCAGCTCACTAAGTCTTCAGATCCTTCTTCTTTATCATACCAAGGAATTTTTGGCATCTCATCAATTATGTGAACCAGTTTTGATTCCAGTTGTACAATATCCCCTGCTGCTTGACCTAGTTCATTTGTTACAGAACCTCTAGTAATTAAACCATATTGCTAAATTTAGCCAGTTAAAAAATATGTTATTCCCTTTTTGGTCTGGCACCTTCAGAATACATTCTCATACATATTCCCTAGAACCTGGATGCATAAAGTAGCTAAATTTTGTAACTTTGGTATGTAAGCTGTTTCCTCCTGTGTTTGACATTATAATTAATTCCTCCTCAGGGTATGTTAGAATGTGACTCTAGCTTTTAGATCTGGAGACAATTAAGGCATGGAAGGAGATACTTAAGCTCAGAGTAGACTGGAAATTTGAGAATACTCTGAATACTCTAAATCCTCCAATTTCAATGACTATAGTTCTGTTCTTTACCAACCCAACCCTCCATTTTATGTAATATATCTAATGAAGCTGTGAATTAATGGATACTGAAATTTGGCAATATATTGAATCAAACAAGGGTTTTATTTTAGTTCACTCAAACCTGTGGTTGCAAAAGTTAAGAAATTCATAGGAAGTCCTTGGTTTTCAGTAATTGTTTAAGCCAAGAAAATATGAATTTAACTTATAATTTTCATTCTTTAAGCTTTCATATGTTATTACAAGTAAGATCTTTAGCTTATAGTCTTTAATGTCCTCATGTCTTTCATACAGCTATGTAGCAGTAGCAACTGGGTCTTCTGAAGCCTTGACTTCAGTTGTACCTTATTCCAGGTAATGTAGGTGATAATTTGATTGTTTTGCCTCCATCTTCCATTAGGTATCAAATATATATATCTCTTTAAAATAATTTTCACCATTCATTGTCTAATTAGGGCAGATAAATCATTCCCAATTCTATCTCACTAAGCTTCCCCTGCCAACAACTGTTTCAGTCAAGGGTCTTAGTAGCATGCCTGAGAAAACCACTGTGGAGAAATAGACAGCAATACAATAGTAGGGAACTTTAATACCCAACTTACATCAATGGACAGATCATCCAGACAGAAAATCAATAAGGAAACATAAGCCTTAAATGACATGTTAGACCAGATGGACTTAACAGATATTTAAAGAACATTTCATCCAAAAGCAACAGAATACATATCCTTCTCAAATGCACATGGAATGTTTTTCAAGATCATATGTTAGAGCACAGAAAAAGTCTTAATAATTTTAAGAAGATTCAAATAATATCAGTATCTTTTCTGATCACAGTGGTATGAAACTAAAAATTAATAATATGAGAAAACTGGAAAATTCACAAATGTGTGGAGATTAAACAATATGCTACTGAATAACAAGTGTGCCAAAGAAGATATTAAAGAGAAATAAAAAAAAATTTGAGACAAATGAAAATGGAAATCCAGCATACCAAAATTTATGGTATGCAGCAAAAACATTTAAGAGGGAAGTTCTTGCCTATGTTGAAAAAAAAGAAAAATCTCAAATAAGCAACTTAACTTTATATCTCAGGGAACTAGAAAGAAAAGAACAAATGAAGCCCAAAGTTAGTAGAAGGAAGGAAATAAAATAGAGCAGAAATAAATGAAATAGAGACCAAAAAGACAATGGAAAAGATAAATAAAACTAAGAGCTGGTTCTTTGAAAAGATAAACAAAATTGACAAACTTTTAGCTAGACAACTCAAGAAAAGGAAAGGATGCAGTTAAATGAAATCAGAAATGAAAGAGGAGATGTTATGACTAATACCACAGAAATAAGAGACTATAATAAATAATTATATACAAACAAATTGGGCAATCTAGAAGAAATGGATACATTCTTAGAAACATAGAACCTGCCAAGACTGAATCATTATGAAATAGAAAATCTGAACAGACAAAAGTCAAGGACCAGATGGGTTCACTGATGAATTCTCCCAAACATTCAAAGAAGTAATACCAATTTCTCTCAGACTATTCCAAAAATAAATAGGAGTGGGGGGAACTCTTCAATTACATTTTGTGAGACCAGCATTACCAGAACTAGACAAGGACACCACAAAAAAGAAAATTACATGCCAATATCACTAATGAATACAGATGCAAAAATCCTCAACAAAATATTTTCAAACTGAATGCAACAATACATATTCAAAGAATCATACACCACAGCCAAATAGGATTTACTGCAGGGATGCAAGGATGGTTAACTTCTGCAAATTAATGTGATACGCCACAGAAACAAAATAAAGGATAAAAATCATATGATCATCTCAATAGATGCAGAAAAAGTGTTAGACAAAATTCAACATCCATTTATAATAAAAAATCTTCAAAAAATGGATATTGAGGAAATGTACCTTAATGTAATATAACATAATGAAGCCTGTATGACAAGCCCACAGCCTACATCACACTCAATGGTGAGAACCTGAAAGATTTTCCTCTAAGGTCAGGAACAAGAGAAGGATGTCCACTCTTGCCACTTTTATTCAATATAGTATCGGAAGTCCTCACCAGAGAAATTAGGTGAGAAAAATGAAAAAACATCCAAATTGGAAAGAAGAAATAAAACTGTTACAGTTTGCAGGTGACACAATACTATGCAAAGACTAAAGACTCTATCCTAAAGACTCCATCAAAAAACTGTTGGAACTAATAACAAATTCAGTAAGGTTGTAGGATACAAAATCAATACACAAAAATGTGTTGCATTTCTTCACACTAATAACCATCAGAAAGAAAAATTAAGAAAATAATCCAATTTACAATTGCACTGAAAAAAATAACCTAGGAATTAATATAACAAAAGGAGGTAAAAGACATGTATTGAAAAGAAATTAAATTGAAGAACACACAAATAAATGGAAAGATATTCTTTGCTCATGGATTGGAAGAATTAGTATTGTTAAAATGTTGGTATTACCCAAAGCAAACTGCAGATTCAATGCAATCCCTATCAAAATTCTAATGATATTTTTCACAGAAATAGAATAATCTTAAAATTTATAACACACACACACAATAGAATATTATTCAGCCATAAAAAAGAATGAACTCTTGCCATTTGTGACATGGACAGACCTCAAAGGCATTATCCTAAGGGAAGTAAGTCAGGCAGGGAAAGACAAATACTGAGTGATCTCTCTTATATGTGGAATCTGAAAAACAAAAAAGCCAAGCTCATAGATACAGAAAACAAATTAGTGGTTGCAAGAGGCAGGGGGCGAGGAGTTAGAGAAATTGGTGAACTGGTTTTTTGTTTGTTTTAGTTTACATACGGTGAATAAAAATGGAAAAAAAGAAAATAATTCTGCCTGACTTTATCCAAAAAATGCATTAAAAGTGTAGTGGGTAGCTCATAGAATCACCAAGTAGGCTGGGCAAAAAGATTTAGAGGCATCAAATCCTTTCATGATCTCACACTTGCCTAAATCTTTGAACTTATCTTTTTTATAGTTCTCCTTCAAGTACATGGGGCTCCAGTTCCAGAATAATTAATTTTCTCAAATGTGCTATGCTCTCCTACACTTGTATGACTTTCTATAAATTATAGCTTTCGCCTAAAATGCTACTTTCCTGTTGTTCACTTGTTAACCTACTTTTTTTATGCATTACCCTTTTTATAAAGTCTTTCATGATAGTCCCAAATAGAGTCACCATCTAGATTCTCTCATGATTTTGTTATACCTATAATATTTTTCATATTACCTATCAGATGTTATGTTACATTGTGCTATGTGTCTTAGGTTATATAATATACTAATTACAATGAGGTACAATAATTTAGAAAATTTGACTCTCCTACTTAACTTTGCACATCTTTTCCCTGCCCTAGGTAATATTCAAAATGTAGTAAAGATTTAATACCAAAAGAATGGACAATTTTCAGAAAGAGTAATTTATAATTTCACTGTAACACCATTAAATTGACATATAACATGTTAAAAGTTATAAGTATTTCTTTAGAGCCTGCAAAAATTTGTGTCAGATCTTAAATCATTTCTTCAGGATTCTTATTTCTGGTAGGGCAGATGGCCTAGAGTTGGTTGACATTTTATTCCAGTTTAATTTTACTATTACTACCCCACTAACCCTTCCTTTGAAAAATACTTTTTACACTCAATGAACTGAAACATCTATCTTTCCTAAGCTGTCATCATCCAAAAACATTTGACCAAATATCTTCCTAAGGCAAAGGTCAGGTGTCCTTGAAAAGGGTTGCCAAGATTTTCATTACTCCCTTTTTTCTCTGCCAAGTGAGGGACCACAAACACTATAAAAGAAGGGTGGAGAATGGAAGTGGGTGAAAAGAAAAACTGCAATCAAATTAATATGATTAATGTCCAGAGGCAGAGGAAAAGCAGTGGAGTAATGGGCAGAGCATCCTTATGTTCATGCAGATTTTGGACTTGCTGACTATAGATAGTTTTTGTGTTTTAACTTAAACTTTCTATTAATGGATTAATACAGTTAAGTCATTTAAAACATCATTTAATGCTGAAATAACACTATAAAAATTACAAGCATTCCCACCCTTATCCCCCACTCCTCTTCTCTAAAACCTCTTTTAATATTTTTGGCTTTTTTTTTTTTTCCTTCTGGAATTGAACACCTCATTATTTCTAAGTAATACATATGTACTTTAAATAAATTTTAGACATCATCTCTTGATTTCCCGTTATGTTAGATGAAGACTGAACTGTCTTCCTGTGTCATCTCTTCTGCCTCCCCTCCTTTATGCTCTAAATAAGAGTTTATTACAGTTTTTGATTAAAGATTCTATTTTTACATTATCATGCCTATAGCTATTCAGAACTGAGCACTGACTTGGACCTGTATTTTTTTTAAAACTGTTCCTTTAATATTTGCCTAGTTTTTACAACTGCTTCATTTTTTATCTACTGCTAATTATCATTACATCTTACATAAATCTCTAGGTACAAGTCCCCACAAGGTCAATCACATCAAGTAATCTATTGGTTTCATTTTGTGTTTATTTATGAATATATGTATACACACACACACACACACACACACCTACTAGAGTCATCCATTCTCCTATTTGGACTAGCTGCTCTCTAGGCCTGTTATTCCAGGATTTATCTTTGTGTTATTGTAGGAAATTTCTTGGAATTTCTCAAAAAATGGAATCTCTATTCCTCAGACCTTTTTTTTTTTTAAGATTTTATTTATTTATTTGACAGAGAGAGAGAGAGCACAAGCAGAGGGAACGGGAGAGGGAGAAGCAGTCTCCCCACTGAGCAGGGAGCCTGACGTGGGGCTCGATCCCAGGACCCTGGGATCATGACCTGAGCCAAAGGCAGACGCTTAACCCACTGAGCCACCCAGGCACTCCTATTCCTCAGATCTTATGTGTTAGTATTCTTCATTTATTTTCTTGTTCTAATGGAGCACATTTCACAGTAGCTTTATGGGTTGAAAAAGATGGCACAATGACAAAAGTCATGAAGATGGAGTCCTTAACATGCTTTTCTCTCGGCCTTGCTGCTCCTATCTGAACTGTTTGTCTTTTATGACTGGTGCACCATTGTAATCCTACAAGTGTCCTTCACCACCCTTTTGGATAATCCCTTTACTTCTTTCTTCCTTTTGTTCAAACTCCTGTTTTTCTGAATTCAGTGTATCTTGGATCTTTCATTATTTAGTGAAGTATATTGTATATCTGAGGAATGGAACACGGGAAGAAAAAAATTCACTTTGTCTTCCAATCTATTGAGTTTTAATTGTTCCTATCAATTTTTAATTTCTTTGCAAATGATTTAAAAAAATTTTCCCTCTAAGAGATAATAAGGATTGTTTTAAAACTTTTTTAATGATGCATAATGTTTCCTTCTTGTTATTTTTGTGTTTCTTTGGGTCACTGTGGTTGTTTGAACTTTTCTTTAGATGCCTAGAAATCCTCAGTTGTCTGATTCTGTTTCACAGGAGGAAACAAAAAGCTAATTGGAAACACTGACTGCATGGGTGGGACTTGTCAGTACGAACTTTAATAAAGGGTAATCTTGCTGGCTTTTTGTTGGAGAAACCCTGATTTCATATTTTATTGTTTTTCTTCTTGGATTGTCAGATTCACCAGAGAAGAGTTATTCAGTTTTTTTGGCTAAAGAAAACAACAACAACAAATTCTCCCCAAAACTACCTGCTGACATCCCAGTGATAAAGCAGAGGAAGTCTGGGAGGTGTCTGTATTAACATTCCAAACATAGAAGTTCACTTAATCCTCTCTTTTTGGTAGAGAACACTGGCATTCCCCAATTCAGAGACCTTCTTTTACTGTCTCTATAAAAGAAGGGAAAACCTTGAGTTACTGGTTGGGGAGAGGAAGAGCAGTTGCCCAAAGGCAGGGAGGCTTGGACAGGACCTAGAGTATTTAACTGTTTCCTATAAACGGTTTTCAGTTCTTAATTTATACAGTTCTGTTCACCCCATTTCCACAGGTACTTGACGCTTCCATTCCCTGAGCCTTCTGCATTTTATGTGATGTACTTTGAGGTTGTTCTCTGATTGTTCCTGCCAGTTTATGACTCCTTGGGTCCGCTAAGCCAGTTACCAGATGTCCACTTGCTTCCAGCTTCCCAAATGTTGGTGTTGTCTTCTCTCCTCTATTCCCTTCTCCTAAGTCTTTTGGAGAAAAAAAGGAAAGGGAAGGAGAGGAGAGGGGAGGGGAAGGAGGAAAGGAGAGGAAAGAAAAAAGGAAAAGAAAAGGAAAAAAGAAAAAGAAAATCCATTTTCTATAGTTTTAGTAGGGCTTTGGAGGAAGTGAAATTATATGCCTGTTCCTGATCCATCATTTGACCTGAAAGTGTTGCTATTGCTTTTAGACACATGTTACATGCCAGGTAAAATCTATAAAGAATTCTCTGGTGAAACCTCTTGTTAGTGTAAAGGCCAATAACTATTCTAAGCAACAAATAATTTTTTTTTGCTGTTGAACTGTTTATATGTGTCGTCCCTTTTGTCTGTGACTTGAGTCTTTCCCTTTTGAACCCATCACCAAACTCTTACTTAAAATCTTCCAGATTGAGCACTATGTCAACATCCTGTCCTATAGACCCAACACTAGCCCTTGCAAGAGTTTGAACTGCATTTTCCTTTGAGTAGGCAGAATGATTACTATTTCAAAGTCTTTTCACATTGTCTCTTTTGTAAGGTAATATGATAAGAAAATGAATAACCATTTCTCTTATATCTATGCACACATTTAAGTAAGCAGACCTTGATATTTTGAATATTTTATTTTTATTTAAGTAGGCTCCATGCCCAGTGTGGAGCCCAGCATGGGGCTTGAACTCACAACCCTGAGATCAAGACCTGAGCTGAGATCAAGGGTCAGATACTTAACTGACTGAGCCACCCAGGCACCCCTGTTTTTTTTAATATTTTAAGTCCTGATAACATTCTCTATTCACTGATGCCTCCCGAAGAGTCTTCCCACTTTTACTTGGCTACTGTTCCTGGACAATTTCCTCTGGTTTAAAAGGTGACTATTAGAGGTAAAAGGTAAATATTAAAAAGAGATTAGCCTAAACTTGAGGCTTTCTTTATGGTTTGATAAACAATATTTAATGAGGTCTGGAAAAAAGTAATGCCTTGGAAAGAATCAAGGTCAACTCCTTAAAAAATTTTATCTTGGAAACAAATACTTTAAAATATCTTTATTCATAAGACTCCTAGAAAACAGGTTAGAGAATATATAACAAAGCAAAATAAAACTTCTATAATAACAAAATTTAAAAATACAATTTCATTTAGTGTAGTAAACATTTCTAGAGCTTCTTCATTGAAGGCACTGAATTAGATGCTGGAGGAGGGACCAAAAAAAACCAAAACCAAAACCAAAACAAAACAAACCAAGAAGAATGCGATTCCTAAGGGCTTAGACATTCACAAGAAATAATGGTTTAAGTTCATGTAAAATTATAGATTTTGTGTAAGACGTTTCATGAGTATGACCATATAACTTATTATTAAAAATGGAAGACTTTTGAAGAGCAAGAGGAGGTGCAATGTTAATAATTATACTGGGATCATTCTAAGCAAAACAAAATGCAAGGAGATAATATGAGGTTTCAAAGTTGGTGGAATTTTATCTGTTCAGTGAGATCAGGGAAGATAAAGAAGGGAAAAATTCAAAGTAGAGAGAACAGCATGAACCAAACTATGGGTGAGGAGTGGCACGTATTTGGATGGTTTAGGTATAAAAATATATACTGGTGAAAAAGTTTGAAAAGCAGGTTAAAAATAGATTTTTAAGGGTCTTCCTATAAAATCTTTGTTTTAATAAAGGATTGATATGATTCAAACTCTAATTTGAGAAGATTGTTCTGCCAGGAATGTGTAGACAGGCTAGAAAAGAAAGAGTTTGAATTAGGCAAGAAGATTCAGAAGGGAAGAAGTTATGAACCCTAACTAGGACAAGAATGTCAAGGAGAAATTAGATGCCAATAATATTGTTGAAGTAGAATTCATAGACCTGGTAAATATCAAAAGGGGGGACATCAGAGGCAAGGGAAAAAGGAAAGGCCAAGAACACAATATTTTCATGTAAATAACCAAGAGAATTTAGTGTATTAATAAATAATTCAGGAGGAAGCATGCTTATTTTGGGGGGAAAAAGGGATGTTGATGCTTTATATTTAGGAGATTGAATCTGGGAAGCAGAGGAAAAATCCAGATGTTTGTCCAGCAAGTGGGTGAAATTGTCAATCTGGATTTTGTGAGACATCATATCCACAAAGCTAAAGCCATGCTTGTGCAGAAGGGTCCAGGAGACAGTATAGAATAAAGGAGGTTAAGAACATATAGGGGACTTAGGTAAATTCACAAGAATTAGTTTAAAAAGATAGATATGGTGGGGGAAAAGATTTTTAAGCCCTAATATCTAGAAGCCAACATTTTCCTGAGCACGGACTATGAGCTAGCTTCTGTAGCAGCTCTAGGTATAGGAAAGGAATAAGAAATTAATAGGTCCTGACCTGAAGGAGCAGAAGTACTAATGGCAGAGTAACTGTCAGTATTAAATACTCGTAAGAAGCCAGGTAAGATAGAGAATTAGACTAGGTTTAGTTATAAATATATCATTTAAATTTAAAGAAATGAGTGGTGAGGAGTGCCACAAAATTTTAAAGAATGAGTGTAAAGAACACATGAAAGGAGTGAATTATATATATATATTTTCAAGGAATAGAATAATTAAGGGGGGCAGAGAAGAGAGAAAAGAGGTGAAGGTGAGGAAAAGGAAGAGGAAGAAGAAGGAAGGAAGGGGGAGAGCTAGTGACACTTTGAGGTAACTAATTGAGGGGGTGGCAGAGGGCATCAAACTGGGTTGAATGAAGTTCTGCCCATTCAAATACTTTGTGTAAAAGATTTAAAATATGCAAACGTTGTCATTCACCTCAATGGTATTTGTTTCTGTAGCGTGCTATATAGTATCATTCTAGTTTGGTCCTTGATTATGGCAACAATCGTGCAAGATAGGTCATATAATGCTATATTTTGATATTAAATAAATAAAATACAGGTATGTAAGAAAAATACTTTACTGGGTTAGATCGATATTTCTCGCTTTTTTCCCCCTCTTTGATAATAAAAAAAGATTTATTCTTGAATTCTGCCTGATTATTTATGGTTTCATATTGCTGACAGCCTTATAAAAATAAACATTATCTTTTGTTTAAAAGCCTTTTACAAATAAAAATACAATATATTGTTGCTTGGCTAACCTTTTAGGTTCTTATGGGCTGACATGTTTCAAAAGTCCAACAACTCTTATCTATGAGTCTTCCTTTAAACTCTTTGAGATAGATATGCAAGTTCTCAGGGATGCACCTTAGAAGCAGATTTCAAAGACTGAATACAAACAGTTCTCTGTCCCCCTAGTCTACAGTTTATTACTTCAGACAATGAAATCCCTTATGATTGTCTTAGGTACCTTGCTTCAGTGCTCCTCTTTTATGTGTGGATTAAAATTTATAAGATTAGTTTTTTGGTGCATAGATGAGTCTTGATTTTTGCATGAAAGAACGTATTTTTCTTTATTACCAGTATGCATTCCTAATTCTTCCTAAAGTTCAGATGACCATTTGGAATAATTGATACATATTAGATTTGATTTTTAGGAAACTCTTGCTTCAGCACTTGATTACATGCAAGTATTTGATATTGTAAGAGATTTCATAGTTGATCCTGTGTTCAAGATAATTTATGAAAATGTAGATAAGGAAATGTTTATCTTTGCTTATGTTTTCTACGAGTCAGTTCTTTTTTCATGGTTATTCATGGCCATCCTTTCCTGTAGTCCTATCATTAAAAAAAAAAGTTCTTGAATGGGATTCTGTCAAAGACTTTTGATATAAAAATTAACTCCTTTGATTCAATTTACCTAGACAGTCATGATGTGTGACTTTAAACAATAAGTTATACTCACCTATCCAAAAATTACTCTTTATTCTTATTAGGTAGTGATGAAATCTTAACAAATCCTATGTTCATGGCTACTTGCCTGATATATATCTGATGCAGTAATGCTTCCTGCTCCTGTCCTTGGCCCGTCACATGCATCTAGTTAGTCCATAAACAATTCTCCAGTTGATATGGCCACTTTAATATACTTGCTCATTCAGGGAAACACCGGAAATCTTGGCCTAAATTACTTAAGAATTTTCATTTTCTGTTTCATATTGATTAGGAAGGAATATATAGTAAAGTCTACTGCTATAGATCACAGCCTCCATATTAGTTATAAATGTATGTATATCATTCATTGAGTAAAACCACAATGTATATGAACTGTTTTTCTTTTCTCTTATTTATTGACAGTTTTTTAAATTACAACACAATGAACTGATGGTAAATACAGAAGATGCAATAGTATAAAAAGCCATTTAACCCGTCCCTAGGTTAAGACACTTACAGCAGACAAAAACTGCCCCACCCCAAGTCCCCTCCTTGAATGGAAACAAAATAAATATAAATTAATAAATACAAAACAAATCACTGCACAGCCCTTAACTCTTTGATTGCCATGGCAAGAACCATGCTGATGATTCTAGCTTGTGACATTTGTGTGGTTAAAGGTTGCCGCAGCAGTCAAAGGGTTATAGCATTGTAAACATAAGTACTTCGTGGAAAAGTTCAGTCATGTTAATGGTCTACAGCGATGAGATTAATAGCATGACCCCTTGACCTTTAATGACGCAACATTATAAGGAGTTGAAGAGATAGTAGCTTGGTGAGCTGTTACATAGACTAGTCAACCATTTTATTTAACAATGTGCTATGAGGCCTTGATTTACTAATAAAAGACAACTTGTGAATAATAAACACTGTTCGATGCATTGATCAATAAAATCAATGAAAAAATTAAGCACCACAGAATTTTGCCTGATTATATCTGACAGTCATAATACACTTTAGCACCATTTATTTGCCTTATATTTGCACACAAACAAGCTTTGTGTTTGTCAGTAGAAGCTATCTGAAAAAAAATATATATATATGCCAGATTTAAGATGTTAATAAATGTATAGAATCCTGTGTGGGCAAAAAAAAACCACTAACAACTTGCAAACCTTAAAGCTCATTCAGCAAATAAATGAGTTATTTATTTCTTTCCTTGCACATAGAAGACTACATATTATCAGAAACTTAATGAAGTACTGTTGAATGTAATGTGAACAATCCAGAAGTTTAAAGTTAGATTTTAATATCCTCTCCATTACTGAAAATATCATGGGGAATTAAAATAAAGGCAAGTATTGTCAGACAACCAAGAGATAATAGCCTAAATATTTAATTTCTTACTGTTTCTCTCTGCTTCATGTTTTAATATATTTAAATAAAGTCTGCATTTATTTTATGCATTACATTCTTTTAATTTCCCATAACCACAATATAGAAAGGAAAAGTGATTTTCATAAGAAGCTATAAAATGTCTACTGTTTACCCAAGAGACAACTTTCCTCTGCAATTGCTTGCATCTCATTCTGGCTCTGAAAGACAAATGTATGTGCAATTATTTTTTTAATATAGCATATGGTATTTATTTGACAAACTAAATTTATGGGAGCTTTTTCCCCTTAATCTGTTAAATATGTATGTGTGTGTATATATATACACACACATGCATACATACACACAGACACACCATATATACACACACATATACACATACACACTATATATATTTCCAAATCTATATTACCATATAGCTCATATGGATGGCATAAATTGTGTTCATTATCATACTGATCCACTACTGGAATCAAGATAATGTTTATATAGGTATACAGATTTTAAAACATCCTGAAGATAGATTACTACACTGATGAAGCAGGCAATTTTCTCAATATCAATAATTGATTCTTTTTAAAAATCATCAATAGACTATGGACTATGTTTTTGCTAAAAATTAGGTTTATTAAAAGTTATAGTAGCACAAATTTGAGCTAGTAAACTCCATTTATTTCCTTCCTATAATATAAAAACAAAATATATTTATTTAAAATTATATACCTAAAAAAAAATCTTTCAAGACTTTTAAGCCTGAAGCAAATTTTTATGGGTGAGTCTCTAAAACCCCTGAAAATAGAGGTCCACAGTAAAAATGCTGATGCAGTCAAAACCAATGCAGCAAAAAGCTGCCACTATAATACCCCTTATTCTTTCATTCTCTTTCTAATATATAATTTATGTAATTTACACATAAAGGGAAACATACAGAATTGAGGTTTTAGGCATTCATGTACACATGATGTACCTTAAACAGAACACTATATTATGGTATTTACTTTCCTGTATAATTATTTAAGATACATTCTCCAAAAGCAAAGTTCCTTAGCTGGCTTATCAACAGACAACAGCCTTCATACTCAGCATTTCACTTTTCTCAGGGGAATAACTCTAAAAAAGTTAGAATCCAATGTAAGAGATTGGAAGGTGTGTGAAATTGATTGGAAACTCTTTGCATGAAACTTGTGAAGGAAATTACTGAGGAACAAAAATATATTTTCTGGGCCCATGTCTGATATATAGTGCTGCTCAATTCTGGTTTTCATAAACAGAAGGGAAAATCAAATCTGTAAAAAAAGAGGGGCAAGGTGGAAATGGAAAGGAATGCAAATACGGGCACAGACTACATAAGACAATACAAAATAATATATCCCTCCCAACCATCTGTATTCTGGGGTGACACACAGAAAGCAAACAAATAATTTCAGGATTGGAGGAGCAGAAAAACCAGATACCCAATCATCCTTGTTAAGAAATCAGGTTTGAAAGTAACAAAGTAACTAAGATTGTGAAATTTTGTATTTATGAACATAAAAAAGAATAACGTATTCCACTTCGGATAGAAAAGAAGTAACAAAAAACCAAAACCAAAACCAACCCTAATTTTACCCAGGCAGTAGGACCTACTAAAGAGCTGTGAGAAGACAGGCAATAATGTGGCCTCTGTGGTAGTGTTTCAGTGGTAGCAAAAATTATGACATTGATTTAAGGATTGAATCAGTCATTCAAGGAAACTATGTTTTACCTTCACAACTGGGTTATCAATATATAGAGAGGGAAAAAGTTCAAATTGGCATTACGAAAGAACAAATGAAACATGCATTCTAGTGACTTTGCAAATAGACAGCTCACACCAGGCTTTATTCATCCATATCTTAGCAAGACAGGCCAACATAGAAACATATATTCATACAAAATGTGGCAAGAACAAGCAGCACCATATCCTATCCTAGAAAAAAAGCAACCTACCATGCAGTCACATCTCACCAAAGCTTCATCGTATATGAGGCATTTATAAAAAGGCCTGTGTCAAAGTGTTATGCCTGGGATCAAATCTAGCTACAGACCAAATGCTACAGATATGTCTGTATTTTGTGTAATTTTTTTTTTCATGGAGAAAAACAAGTAGATAAAATACTCAAGAAACATCTTCGTAAGTCGAAAAGTTAATCATTTTATTCATGTTCACCATTCTCTCCTTCCGGTTTTTCTATGTGAAATAAGGGTTAATGACATCTTACTCTGAAGCTAAGTGGCCTAACATGATACAATTATCATATTTTCATATCTATATTTTATTGATTTTCTTCTCCCTTCTTAAGGGCATATAAATTCAGCTCTATAGCAGAGCACGTGGCAAAGTTATGTGAATCAGCACAACATTCTAATTTATGATGTATTTGTCTTAAAATGCCCAGTGTGCCCTTGAATGTAAGGCCACATTGAGTGCAAACTTGAATATTAACCCCAGTCCAATGTTAGTATAAGACAGATTTTTAAGACGCACTGCTCTTTAAATTGGAAGGGCATATAATCTTTAGAAATCTTCATAAATATCTTTCATATGTTTTTTATACTTAGGCACTAACCATGAGTTAACTGGGTATGCCCTCATTTTCCTTTAAGAGCTTTAGTTATGTACTATTTTACAGTACTCATGATCTTATACCCTTACTTCATATAAAGAATTAGCATTGTTCTAAAAAAAGATACATGTTTCTGTCCAATTATAAGCTCACAATTGTGTTTAAAAATCGAAGGCTGCTACTTCAGTATTCTACCAGAATATTGACAAGTTTTATAATATATGTTTTTCACTCAATTTCTGTGACTTTGTCAGTGTGTGTTTGGATCAGTGTTCATTCTTAGGCTTTATATACTATTGGTTTAAATTTCACAGTAGAAATACGTATAAAATGTTGAGATATTTGAAATTGATGTTATTCATCTGACCTGAAATATCTCTGAATCATTTCAAAATGATACCAGTGGAAACAAAAAATGATTTGAGTAGGACAGAAAGACAAAGGTTACAATTAGGTGAGATTAGAACACTAAGGCAATTTCTTTGCTACTATGCCAAGTGTTTATGTTATGTGATTACTGAGGTAAATTTCTATCCTAGAGAAATGGCTTTTCTCAGGAGATTCTAACATATATCTTTCCAATTGTGGTTACTGAACACCTAACTTTTGACATTTTTAGCCTATAAGGCAGTGCATTAGTATCAGATGTGTTTATGCAGGGTAACATCTAAAAACCACTGGCTAATTATATACATTGATATATCACATACCCATTACTAACATGAAGAGCCTGAAGTTGCATTTTTCTCTATTTTTATACTTGCTAAAGTAGAATTTCCAGTTGTATTAAGGAGTGCTGTAGTATGTTTTTATATTTTACAAAACACTCATTTTTCTTTTTCCTCCATTTCCATTATATTTAATATATATAGTATTTAATTTTCATATTTATGGTGTGGTGCTCCACCTGGTTGCTGTTTTATCATATAAAATTCTAATTTTTAAAATATAACTGATAAAATATTTCTGATGTAGCTTTGGTTCCCTTTTCAGCAACAAGGAACCTAAAACAAAGATACATATCCTTTCCCAGTTATATAACCTGCAGTCAAAATAAATTAATATCATGAAGGTGCATGAGATGCAATGGAATGATTAAATCCTCTAATACTATTGACTTGAAACCTTTTGTGATATCATATATTGGCTGAGATTATATTTACAGCTATTTATAAATAGCTTATCTGAATTTAACATTTTTGGTTTAGATGGCATGTTCTTTTTGACATCTGTGATGTTTTGGAATGTGCTCTTGAGAGCATCAAAAATTAAATGAACTCTTTGCTATGTTTGCTGAAAAAGATTTCACCGCCATCCACGAGGTTGTTTCAGTATATGTTACAATCTCACAGACTCAATACTATCAGTAAATCACCGCCTTTATTAGTTTCTGGAAATAATTCCAAAATTAAAAAAAAAAATCTTTTCATGACTCTTGTGTTAGCTCAGTCTACTTGATTATAACATCCATTTCTCTTCAGATAGCACATTGAATTTAGTCAATATGGGCACATTTGTTACTCTATGTAAGATTCACAAAGTGTGGGCGTGTATTTGATACTAGAGATATCAGCATAATATGCAGAACTTGGAAGTATTATATTACTATACCTAGGATCCAGTATATACAAATCATCCACATATTGGAACTACCAGTGAAGTTGGGCAGTGTTCTCATCCACCACATTGTGTTTTTTTAATCACCCACAGAAAGGGAATAAAAATAAGTATATCGTATATGAAACAAATTGTGTCAATAGAAAAAGATTACAACCAATCTGACTAGTAAAAGTAACATTTGCTTATTTCAGTAAATCAGTCTCTATCCTTTATTACTTAGTAATTATTTTCTGTAAATTATTACTTAGTAATTTATTACATCTGATTCAGAAAAGCCTTGCCCTCTGATTTATAACAGAAGTTGTCTTTGCTAGTATCATATAATGTTCTCTAATTTATCTATGGTATCTCTGCAGTTGTAAAGAGTTTGTATTCACCTGTTCTGATTGCCATGTCAGCAGACACTTTGTTCTAAAAGGGGTCAATAGTTAAATTCACAACCTCCTCTATGGTCTGATGTAGATTTACTGCTTTACAGGGAATACAGACTGTTTATTTTAATACTTCATTTCAGTCCAGTTAATAATATACAGAACAATAATATTTGGCTAAAATTATAGACTATAGAGTTAATTTATGTAAGGAACATTACGTTGTTTACATTTGTGTTTATATTAAAGTATTAAAAATGAAACAGAAGGAGAATTACGTTTTGTGATCATGAATGTGTTTTTCAATTTGAGAAACCCTAGGTCTGAACTTTCCATGCTATTAATGATGTGTGATGAAAAATATTTGATAGATTGTAAGTTTCTATTGATACTGAACTTGGTATATTATGTTGTTGACCCATGGAAATTTATTCCACGTTGTTTTTGAATCACTATTCTTATTTGCTAGACCAATTGGTCACTCTCCCTTTCATTATTCCAATAGGATTGAGACTTTTTTTCCCCAAACCGCAGTGGAAGAGGAGTCAGCAACCATACTCACAAAGTGCCCTGTGTACAATAAACAAATAGAATCTTGATGTTTGTGATTATATGGAACTTAATATTTTCTTATCTCTTGTAGTCTCACAGCCTGAAAATTTAACTATTCTAGTAAAGAGAGAAGCTGTATATGCCTTTTCTTATCACATAAATCTCATTTCATATTGAAGTAAATATGACCCAACACTTATCCATGACATTTTCAAAATGCAAGCATAATGATAGGGTCTTTCCTTTCTTAATGCTATGATTATTTTCTAGCCCTTATATACTTATAGTCTTATGATGGATCAGGATATTGTGACAAATGAATAAAGAGGCAAAAGATTGCTTCTTCAGTTTCTTTCTCATTTTAGAAAAAAAAATAAAATCAGTGTTTAATGCAGGTTGATGGAATTCCTCAATGATTTACCCATGTCCCCAAATGACATAGTTCCTCATTTCTATGTTTAGCAAAATACAATTTCCAGTCATCTTTTCTCTTGACATCAAGGTCCTAAAAGGATTAAACCCTCCCATAAGCAAACACTGTATAAGTGAGCTTATGTATATAGTCCTCCATGCTCAGTAGAAGTGGCTAACTCTTTATAATATCAGCATCATCTAGAATGGAAGCACTGAAGTAAAGCTGTGGGACTGATTTTGGTCCTCTCCCCATGCTTTCTTTCTTGGCCCTCACATACATAATCTCTGATATCTTGTCAAAATACAGTTTGCATTGCATAATGTTTTGCTGTAAAGATACTCCTCTTTTTTAACTGTTCTTTTTTCTTATCCTTACATTATGTATGTTCAGGTTGTAAGAAATAACAATCTGCAAAGGCTTTGCAGCATGCCACCCATGATTACAAAATATTTTCCCAAACCAATTCATAAACATGTTGTTTAACCAAAAGACATTCTAATTTTCATGCTATGTTGAGTATAAATATAAATTCAAGGCAGCCAAACTATCCATTTCCAAATAAGAATGTGTACCTACACTCATTAAAAATCATCTGGAAATGTGTATTATTAGCAAATGAGTAAGAAATTTTCACTAGTATAAAATTCCTGCTTTGTATAAAAGCCACACTGGCCATTCAAGTATTTTGAGGTTTTTTTTTTTCCCCTATAGTTTTATATTTGTACTTAAAATGATGAATTTAGACTTGAAATTATATTAAAGGAAAATTAAAAGTCACTTCTACCTATAGGGCATTTTTCGAGTGTGCATGTAAATAGCAAAGTGTCCATCTGCAGATCCACCATCAACACTCTTTCTCTCTCTCTACTCTAAGGAAACAGCTCATGCTTACTAGGGTTTTAGAGTACAATTAACACTCCAAAGGAGAAGCAATACCAGATTTCCTTCAGTTTGTGCCAGTTTGCAAGTTAAAGGTCAAAGGGCAAAGACATAGAACAGGACTCTTCAAGGAAAATTTCACAGAAGACAATGTTTAAGTTGTTGTTAATGACAGTCAACAGATCAATAATCAAGTTCAAGGCAAGCTGTTCATTGTTTCAAAAGCTAATCCCCTCAAAAGCTGGCTTTCACACAAAGCCAATGTCTGACTCATGGGGTGCATTCCGTCTGACCATCTCTAATAAGTTCACAGCCCAGTGGCTGTAAAGCCTTTCACTGCAAGAAGCAGCTCCTAAAAATCAATAAAGAGGTCTGTCAGTTGCTGACTTTTCTCTAGGAAAAAAATATTGATACAAACCTGCTCTGCAGGTCACATGAAAATGACAATACTGCTGTTAGGACAAATTACACTCAACAATGAAATGCTTTGGTGGTCTCTTGGCTCTGTCAGTGATCAAATGGATGGCTAAATGCCAGAAGCCACACTAACCCTTTGAGAACTATGGTTGACATGCAATAAGTAATGTACTGGAGGATATTCATGCAATCTCAGAGTCATCATTTTAAGTCATTTTTAAAATGGCAATGCTAACTGCATGTACCAAGGCAAATTGAATTTTCATGCAATGGATTTTAAAACAAATTCAATATGTCTAAGGAAAAAAAGACTTAGGCTATTATAATCAGTTCTTCAAATAAAATTTCACTCTTACATTTTCTTAATAAAATACCTTTTTATTTGCCAGAAAAATTTTTGGCAAGTAACATTTCTGTTTACTATAAACGCATTTATGTAGTACCGCAAATTGCTTAAAAATTACATGGGGTTATAGGATATCTGTTTTAAAAACCTGAACTTCTTGAACCTGTGCCTGTTTTTACCATTGCCCAGTTCTATAATTTACTAGATAGCAAGACTGACAATCCTAAGACTCTGAAAGCTGGTCTGATAGTTCTCAAAGGGTTACACCAATGTATTACTAGTGTCACATATCCTTGTAAAATAACTGTCACTTTAAACCACTTTAGAGACATACTGCTTCTTGCTCTTAATGAATATTCCTGACAGACCCATGAAAGGCCTGGGGCAATGGCCTAATACAACTTGGGGAGATTATCACAATGATATAGGGTCAGGTGGCAGGAAGGGGATTAGAAACACTTCAAAACAATCAAAAGGTCCTGTTTGAATATAGCTATGAATATAAATGTGATGAAACATTGAGGACATAGCTGAGAACAGCTGTATAAAACGAAAAATGGATGTATTATTAAGGCTGTTACTATATTGCAGATATTTTGGCCCCTTGTTTGTTGGAAAATGGCTGTCCCAACAGTCTAAAGTCCTGCATGTGTATTCCAGATCTCCCACCTGACAAAAATGAAGTGTAGGAGACTATCCATAGCAGTCAGAGAGCTATCTTCTTTGGAGACAAAGCTGTTTTGGGTCTTCACACTTTCCTGAAAGTTCAATTGTGGGTTTTTTGTTTAACCTTTTTTTCTTTGCTTTAAAGCAAAAAATTCATGGGTTTTTCCATTTTGCTTTTTTCCCCCAGATATGGGCTCAGACTTCAGAAGGAAAATAATATTAGAAACCTTTAAGAAGAATCTTTTCTTCTTTTTTTCCTCTTCTTTAGTTAATCCTGAAAATTTACTGGGCATTGAGCGTGCAGAGGAAAGGCCTAGAACTGAATGACAAAGAAAGACAAAGGACTGAAGAACGGCAGATACTGTGCATCATGGAAGCTTCCCCATGAGTGTATTTCCACTCATGTGCAGGACCAGCAACCCTCTGGGTTTGAAAGGTCAGCCCTGAATCAGGCTGCCACAAGCCTGCTCCTAGCTAGGAAACAGCATAACAGCTCTTGTCTTGAATCTCAAGTTACCACAAACTCCTGGAAAAGAAAGAAAGAAAAAAAACCCTACATCACACCCACTCTTGCATAGAGCGTTTACAGTACAGTATGTGGCGGGGTGTTCCTTTCCTCTTGAACTGGAACACAGTGTAAACCAATACAAGGAGGCATAAGGCCAAGATGCAGGGAATGACAATAGCTATGGCTTTCACAGTGCTGGCTGTGTTGTCCAGTTTGATGACAATGTCTACATCGTCTGGTGGGCTGTGTCCTTCTTTATCTCTGTCTGTTGGTCCATCACAGCCCATAAAATCCTTGAGGATGGATCTGGGATATCCAGGTTCTACTTTGAGTATCTGGTTGTTGAATTTCCAGTACTCCTTTCCTTTGTAGAAATACGTAAAGCCTAGAGGGGGAAACACACACACATAGGTACCACTTATTTTGAAAGTGTATATGTATAGAAATTCTTATTAACTTACATTAGGCTACTTTTTAAAAGATGTATTTATTTTTTTAAAGATTTTATTTATTTGACATAGAGCACAAGTAGGCAGAGCGGCAGGCAGAGGGAGAGGGAGAAGCAGGCTCTCTGCTGAGCAGGGAGCCCGATGTGGGGCTCGATCCCAGGATCCTGGGATCACGACCTGAGCCGAAGGCAGTCGCTTAACCAACTGAGCCACCCAGGCGCCCCTAAAAGATGTATTTTAAGGCCCTTCCATTTTGGTAGCAAGAAAACATTATCTTCAGCTTAGCGCTCTGTTGAAATAAATCTGGAGTTGTGCCCTCTAATGCTTATCTATGGAAAACTTCGCCAAGAGTCAAAATATCTATAGAGGACAGTTGAAAGATCATGCTGAACACATCTACTCCTAGTCTGGAAAGAGAGCTTTACCCTATTTCTTACTTGTAAGGTTGCAGTTTCAGATTTACCTATCAGGGTGATAATACCAACCTATACTGAAATATGCTGAAACAGCCTTATGAGTTGAAGCACTAGGTCCCCGCAGACTGCTGTTGAAGACATTGTACAATGCATTATGAGGAGGCCACTCCAGGAAACACCTCAGGGGAAATTTCTAATCATCTTAGTATTGGGAGCAGTTGTACTTAAACACTAGGTTTGCTTTTGTCATTTGGACAAGAAATCATAACAATTCATAAGTCATGAAACTATAGAGATGTTTTGTCTGCTAGGAATCTTAATAAGTAAATAGGTATTTAGGGTATTTTCTGCACTAACCTTGTTTCTGACTCTAGATCATACCCATTTTGTCCCTACTCCTTTTGCCCTTTTCACTTAACATTCTTATTTACTTATATAATAAAGGATTAATAGACTATAAATAAATCTATAATTCTGACTTTAATAGTTCCAACTAACATATTCCATGGGGGAGGATGTAGTATGTGGAAGGTTCATGTAACTAGCAATACATATGACTTATGTTTCAAAATTATGGATGCAGATAATAGACTTTGAAAGCTTGTGACAAACTACAAATATGTGTGTTTTTCTTAGGACTATTCCCTAAATTGTTGTTTTTGTTGGGAGAAAAAAAAAGTTTTTCTTTTCATCCAGAGCTTCTTCATGTCAAGTTTCTTTGTGACTGCACTCATTGGACTTAATTCCTGCTTTGAGACAAACTTCAAGAAACCAAGAAGAAATATTTTAATGTTATCATTACTTAAAAACTATATTTTGGGAGCTATTTTGAATAGTATGCCTACTTTAGGGTTAGTAATCATTAATGAGGGTTTTCTTTATCCTGTATTATTAAACACTTATTATGGAAGAAGTATTGTGTTTAAAGCTCAGTAAAGACATATTTTAATCCTCATAACCACTCTGTCAAGTAGAATTATTTACCTATACTTTTCAGGCAAAGATACTGAGGCTTAGAGATAAGATAATATATCTAAGTCCTGGTGAAAGCAGAATTTAAATCTTGATCTAGTTCTAGACCTGAACACTTAATGATTTTTCTAAAAACCGTGTCCTTTAACAAACGCTTCCTGATTAAACATCACAGGCTGTGATAGGTAAAACCCATACAACAAAAAACTGACACCTTTCAAAAAACTTCATCTAGGCTAGACCATCACTTCAGGTCACTTCATTTTGGAAATCATTCTGTTCAATGCCATAAAAATCTGCTGTTGCTTTTCATTTCGAAGGGCAGTTTTGCAATCAGAGTAACATGCCAAGTGAAAACAGGTGATGTAGATTCAAATATTTCAGCAGGGAGCTGGTATTTGATCACACTAATGAAATCCAATGTAATTACTCAACAAGCTTGGATGAAGAAATGTTGAGGACTTGCCAAATAATAGTACATTAGACAATCACTGTTGAATAATGGCATTGATTTAGAATTAAACAGACCTTCAAAACAGGTGAACATACTTCTTATATTTATAAACTGGAAACCAACAGCTGGAAGGGTCCTCATCTTTAATTTTTAGTCAAAGCTAATTACTGTGAACCTACTTGGTACCGTACAAAAGTTCACAAGTTTCCATTTTCATATTTATGCAGGCCAAATTTTATAGTAGCACACTCCATATACAGGAGTAGAATTGTAGTTTACTGAATATACTTGTTAGAGATAACAAGTCTAGTCAGCAGAAGTTAAATAATAAAAGTATTTGAAAATAAGTGCCCTGCAATAGAAATCTGTCAAACCTTAATCCCACAATATTCATCTCATTCAGTAATGAGAAATATGAAATAGCCATTGGTGGAAGAAATGTTTATGTACTCATTTTTTTTTCCTTTTTAAAAATAGCTTTGATGATATACTCTTGTAGATGTTATGCTTATTAAGAATAGCAACTTCAGATGAATTCTTACCCGAATTATTACTTTTTGAGAAATCCTGAGAAGGAATTCAGGGGGGCTGTAATGTATTATGTGATCACTTTTTTTCTCCGATATTTGACCAGATTTTACTGGTGACTTTTCTATTGTGTAGTCCTAAAATGTAATGAGACACTGTCCATCATAATTGTCTTGTTCTAACTTACTAGATGTCCCTGGATGACAATGTCTGTGTGTTCTCTGTCTTCCACTTTTATATGTTTATTAGTAAGAAGTTAATTAGTATTTAATAAATGTGAATGAATAAACTGACTCTTGTGGAAATATGTGTTTAAATCACACTTGTACATTTTAACAGAATGAGAGTGGGGAGTAGGGACTACAGCAAATCAACAGAATCAAGAGTCAAAACTAATTTAATAGGTGAAAATAGTCAAAACTATTTTAACAGCAATCAGCAAGATGAAAGGCAACAGTTTGAAAAGTAGAGTCTTGTATTTGCCTTAAGATTGCATTTTCTAAAGAGGGAATATAGAATACCTAGGTGGTATGGCTTGACAGCAATTAACAGAAACAATTTGAAGGAGAGGGAATGAAGCAATTCTTTACTACAACTTTAGTATATGTTAAAAACTCACTGTTGCTTAAAACATGGTCAAATAATGAGTGCTAAGAAGAAATCATTCCACTATATTCTGCATGAGTCAGATCTCATTTAGATTGTTGTATTTTCAAGGATTAAAAGTAAAGAGAAAAATGAAAAATACTTAAGATGGTTTTACAGGTGAAAAGCAGGAGGATGATGGCTCAGGAAGCTACATTCTGAGAAAGCCTGGATTTGTGTAGTATGACAAGATGAAAAATTTAACCAGACATGACAGATAATCAGTTACTTTAATGATATACTGTAGAGAAAGGTGTTAACTTTTCCTCTTTGGAGATAGTGCATTACAGCACATTCAGTAGGGCTAGATTGTTCTAGTTTCAAACCTCAAATATATAATCTTACCTTTTTTATGATTATGAATAAGTTACTTAAACTAACTGATGCCAACTTCCTCATTTATATATAATAATAAATGACATAAAAAGGTATTTATGTTGGACAATTAAATTAGATAATGACTTTATGTAGTATATCTGATATATGATAGGCATTCAATAAATAGCACAAGAATTCATATTTCATTTGTAAAGATGGCAGAATTAATAGCAGTAGGTGTATATGGAGGCACATTCCACTTTAATATGAAAAATACCCTTCAAAATTCTATAGCTGAGTTGCTGAATTTGTGGACTTCCATTTGTTTGTTTAAGATTATCACTAGGAGAAGATTCCAAGGAAGAAATTCCTGTATCAATAGAAGGATAGACCAGAGAAAACCTTCAGTGTTCAATCATCTCCAACTTTATGACTATCAAATTTCATGTGTATAGAGTTACAGGGGATTACTCTGAGTCAAAATATAAATATAAATGCATTTACTTAGTAATTTGAACTTGTTATCTTTCATACACAAACCTAAGGGAAGAAATTGTGTAAAGTATGAATTTAAGGTAAAAAGCTACAAGCATGAAATTTGTAGATAATAAAAAGTGGAGAATTTGCTGTTGATAGACCAAAGCCTTCCAGATTCTTTGATATTGCTATTGTACAGAACAAGGGTTTGAGACAGATGAGAGATCGCCTCCAGGGAGGGAATTTTTAGAATAATGGGAGGGATAAAATTATTTATACAACTAATATTTATTGAATGTTTAGTATGTGACTGCCTTCAAACAGTTTGCACTAGAGGGGATAATGAGCATATAAGCTGATCATTGTAATATGAGATTTGAGTACAAGGGATAGGGTAATCACAAAAGGATATTCAAGGAGAATATTCTGAAAGATGAAAAGTGAGCTCAGTGTTGAGGGATATCAAACAGGGGGCTGGAAAGGATCCGGAAAGGTCCAGAAGACATAGATATATTGCAGTTTCATCTGCAGTTTGTATTCATTTGTAAGCATTGATTTTCCCAAAATGCTTCATTTGTCAGTATTTTACAAAGTTATTTTTTGCTATGTGAAAATAAATCATGAAATTCTGAATATAAGAAAACTGTTATTTTTTTTTTCTTTTGTAATTGACCCGTGAGGTGGGAAGATCTTGGGGAAATGCTCTTGGAAATATGATCTTGGAAGTCTCAGTCCTGTTTTGTACAACACATAAAATTTTCACTTTTGTGAAAATTGATGGTATTTTGTTAATTGTATTAATATAACATAAAGAGAATACAATTACATAGTCTAATTTAAAAATTTTGATATGTTGCTTCATAGCTGTTCAGAAACTATTTATGAAAGAGTTGATTCAGTTTAGAATATACTTCTCGGCACAATTTCACTGATTTATATTGAATGAGTATTATTAAATATTCAGATGGAAAAGAATATGAAATATCATGGGGCAAGGGTAGCAAGATTTTTTTTGTTATTTTTATATAAATATGATTTATTCCCAGAGAATCTAAATCAAATCTCAGATATTAGTGGCCTTGTATATAGAAACAGGGAAAATGAAAACCATTAATGTGGTAAGGAATTAAGATTATGTGTATTATGTCTACTTTTTCAATCTTTTGAAACAATTTATTACTTATTTTAAAAGTTATTTTTATCTTAAAAGATAAACTCAGGTTAGAAAATTAATAAAATAAAGACAAGAAATAAGAAACTGTTACCAAACTTCCTAGAGTTAATAACACTGCAATAGATCTTGGTTGAATTTTCTTTGCACTATTTTTGTACGGAATGTGATAACTTTTATTGAAGACAGTCTAGAGCAGTGCTAAGACTTCTGTAAATATTAGCTAGAGTTGGTTTTATCTGGGCTTTAATAACCCCTTTATTCTAACCTCAAGAAATCTCCTCCCTCTAGTTTCTTCCTTGGTGACACCTATAATTTGTAGGGGTTATCTCAATTTTCTGCCTCCATGTGATCATTTTTCACTTTTTTTTTTTTTTTTTCATTTCTTGGTCCTTTTCATCCTCATCTGCATAGTTGGGAGTTTTGGGCCCTATTTTGATCTGATTAATTGCCTCCAATGTGACTGCAGTGTTACTTCCTTCATTTTCTTATTGATATCCTTTTGACAGATATGTTTTCTTCTTTATCTGTCCTCTTCTATGGATTTTTGCTTTTAAACACATACAGGCTCTGTATCTTAACTTGGTCCTTTAATTTTCTGAACCAATAGAATATACACAAAATCTATTAATTCTCTACAAGTGCTATGATCAGGGCTTCAAGGTTCTTTTTGACTTTGCCTCTCCCTACAGCATGTTACTTGTGGGGCACTATCATACAGAATGTAGTATGTGATTTCATATAACAAGGGTCAAAATACAGTTTGTGTACTTTGACTTTTCTGACTGGTGTTTATTGGTCCTGGGTCACAGTTCCTTCAGGTTTACACTCAGTGTATAGTTGTCTTAAACTCTGGCAAGATGCTGATCGTTAATTATAATCTTCAATGATGGTGTTTATTTTTCATTTTCCTATTTCTTCAGTTAACTTTTTTGTTCTTTCCTCACCTGATATATTTAATTTTGTTTTTGCAAATGATGTTTACTTTATTCTTATTGCATATGTTATAGACTTCATGCTATTGAGGACCAGTATGGTATGTAATTTTCTTATGGTTCCTATTATAAATCATTTGATGGATCAGGTATGTTTTTTCTATGTATTTCAGAATGATTTCTTTCCTTTGTTCTGGAATATTGTGTATAAATCCTATTTTGAATTATTATTATGGTTTATTCCTATTTACTGCTTTCTGAATGAGGAGAGAAATGTTGAGACTTTACATATGCCAACAGATAGGAGTATATGGGTTTTCCCTCACTTGGCTAACATTCCACTTAGGATCTGGCTGAAACTCAAATCTTGAGATGGAGAGCAAGGAACGTGGGCAGCTCTCTGCTCTGCTTCTGGCTATTAAGCAATCATACAGTCACTTAGCCTGATTGTATTCAGTTGGGATCTTCCCTGTTTGCTGATACATGAAAAATTAAAATCTTCAATGTGCACAATTGCCAGGTGTCTTTGTGTCTCAGCCCACACTTACAACATACCTTCCTTGTGACCAGCTCCTGTCCTTATGTATGTCTGTTACTAACTTTATAGGAATTTTAATAGAAAAATAGGTGATGTTACTTTGAAGGTATCCACACCCACCATTTTTAAAATTGCCTTTATTTTTTTCCCATAAACTAAAATAAGCTGAGGTTAAAAAACATCTAGAGCATAATATTAAACATAAATCTAGGATGGAAAGTTCATGTAAATATAATACATTATAGCCCTAGTGTGGTACTCCCTAATGATTTAATTTAACATAATGAAAAATTAGAATTCATTGTTGAAATATTTAGTAAACTCATGAAAAATATAATGCACATGCTGCATACCATTTTCTTTGTGCACAAAGGCTCCTTGAGGAGATTCAGGGATACCTTTCCAGACCGTGATTGGTTTGGGATAGCCAGGATCCATGGTCTTCATTTCTTCACTGTATCTCCAATACCTAAAAAGGATAATAAACAAAACAAAACAAAAAACACGTGCGTAGGGAAGGAAATTATGTATACACAGTAATAGCTAACATTCATTAAATCCTTGCTCTATGCTATCTGTTAATGATTTACAGGACTGATTAAAAATGCTAGAAAGACATTGGACACAAACAGCATTCATTCTGTTTCCTTTCTTGCACATGTTAAAAGTGGGTATTGTTATTGTATATTTATTCAGTCTGCTAAAATTAATTTAAAAATTCTAGCTAAATACATTGTGTTTGCTAAATATATTTACGATTCAAAAAGGTATCACCAACCTATGGATAAATAAGAGGTTTCATGACTTTTTATAAATCTTTCTTTTTTTTAAAATTTTTTGAAGACTTTATTTATTTATTGGAGAGAAAGAGCAAAAGCAGGGGGGAGCGGCAGGCAGAGGGAGAAGCAGGCTCCCTTGCTGAGCAAGGAGCCCGATGCGGGGCTCGATCCCAGGACCCTGAGACCATGACCTGAGCCGAAGGCAGACACCCAACCGACTGAGCCACCCAGGCGCTCTTTTATAAATCTTTCTTAGGCAGCAGAGCACTTTTGTTTTTTTGGAATCATCTTTAGCAGAATCTTGATTCATTTATTCATTCACTTATTCATTTAAGAAATATTTACTGAGTACCTTTTATGTTCCTAGCATATTTTAGGTATCAGAGATATAACTTTGAACAAAACAGATATTCTCCAGCTCTCATCAGTCTTGTATTTTAGGATATGTACGGATTATAGATAATAAAACAATTTATTAGTAAATACATACTGTGATAGGAGGTGGTGAGATTAAGAAAACAAGCAGTTAAAGTTAGCTAGGAATATGGAGAAGCAATTTTAATTAGTGGACAGAGAGGTCCTTTCTTTATCAGACATTTGAGCAGAAAGAAGTGAGGTACAACATTTATAGTTTTTGGGAGAAATACTTTCCAGGTAGAGGAACTAGTTAATGAAAGTTACTGTGGCAAGCACAAACTTGGAGTACGTAAGCATCCACAAAGAGGTTGGGGTGACTAGTTTATTCTCATAAACTAAAATAAGCTGAGGTTAACATATGGAAGAAAAGGTCAGAGTGGGAACCAGAGTCTAAGATTAGATAGACCTTTATACAATAGCAAAGCCTCTGGTTTTCCACTAAGGGATATGTGAAGCCAACACAGATTTTGAGCAGGGGAGCTTCAAGATATGGCTTATGTTTGAAAGGAACATGCTGGCTGCTGTGAGTTAAATAGACTTAAGGAGGTAAAAATAGAAGCAAGGATACCAATTAGGATGTCACTGCAATAACCTTGAACTAGAATGTAAGCTGTAGAGTTAATGATAATTCAAGAGATTGAGATTGGGATATATTTTGAAGGAAAATCCCAAAGAGCTTACTAATGGATTGAATGCAGGATGCGAGAGAAGGAAGTTGAGCATAACTCAAGAATTTGGGGCCTGAACATGTGGAAGAATAATGTTGCCATTCAGTAAGATAAAGAAATGGGGGAAGGTAAGTTGGGTTGGTTTGAAGAATCATGAGTTTGATTTTAGATATGTGAATTTCAGGTACCTGCAAGACATCAAAGTGAAGAATTGTTGATGAGGCAATTGGGTATATTGTAGACTTCAGGGCAGGTCTTGACTGGAGTCCTTAGTGTATAGATAGGAGAACAAATAAAAGGAAAACCTGCCAAGAGTCAGAACACTCAGAACCCCATGCCTTCACAGGGTGGCCCATGAGCCACTCTCACAGAACTGCTAGACATCCAATGAATAAACTGTAATCAGACCTACTTTGGATCACTCATTATTATTTAAAATGTTCTAAGAATTAAATGAGTTTATGTCTTGAATGTTCAAAAGGAATGACAAAACTGGGGTGAAACCATAGACAGTTTCCTGTATATTGCATACTTTAAGGCAGGCATATGATCTATGCATTATCTATCTCATTTAATCACAACAAACATATGAGATAGTCATCATTGTCCCCTTTTAAGAGAGGAGAATTCTAAGAGGACAATGAGGGTTAGATTTATAACCAGTTCTATCTGATTTTAACAGTTCCTATTCTTGGGGCACCTGGGTGGCTCAGTTGGTTGTGTCTGCCTTCGGCTCAGGTCCTGAGATTGAGCCCCACATCGGGCTCCCTGCTCAGTCGGGAGCCTACTTCTCCTTCTCCCTCTGCTGCTCCCCCTGCTTGTGCTCTCTCTCTGTCAAATAAATAAATAAAATCTTTTTTTTTTTTTAAAAGTCCCTACTCTTTCCTCTGTGCACACCAAATATGTTTTCCAAATTTAAATTTATGTAACAACCTTTTGTCTTTTTTCCCACTAAACATCTCTTAACATCTGCTAAAGCTAGTGTTTTACCAACACAGGTTTGGGAAGTGACATACTTAATGCATTATCTTGGGATTAGGCACTTTGGCTGAAATCAGAAAAAAATAGTTTTTATGGTCTTTTCTGGATTTTTTTTATTCTAGGCCTACGGAAGATTCTTTATCTACAGAATTGTGGGGTTTTGTACATTAGGTTTTGCTATAATTCCCTAGAAATATCCACTCAAGTAACATTGGAATATTAGCAACTCTTCCATTTTCAGTGTTTAAATGGAAAAGAGAAAAATATTGTTTCAGAAAGTATTCCGATAAGTAACCACAAGGCAGATTTTATCCAAAAAGATAAATACCCTCTTATAGGTATTTGTTGCAGATTCTTATCACAAGAAGATGAGAACAGATCTGATGGAAAGGTCAGGAAAAGCTTCATGGAGAAGACTGAGCTAATATAAAGGTAACTGGGCCTGTCTTTCTGAAGACAAGTAGGCAGAATCATTAGCGTATTGTTCTACCAGTTTTGAAGTATATTTCTTTCACATTTAGTTCATGGGATCATCTGCTTTAAAAATATTTGTGAATAATCTTTTTCACAGAACATTCTGTGATGAATATAGAATGGTTAATGTGGTTGAGATCACACTCAAAATTTCAAGATATCTTCTCTCAAGTAAATATTTCAGTGGGGTTCACAGTATACGGCAACTAGTTCCTGCACTTGACCACAAAGAAAACCTCTCAGAGAGAACTAGTCAAATGCCTTATTTTTGGATTCTAAGAAACATTTTTTTCCACATTTTACATCACTAAAATCAGAATGCACTTTACAACAGATACTGTATCAAAGTTTACTTGGTAGGGTTTTTCCCTCCATGATAGATTAAATAATGACATATTTTACAATAAAAACCATTTTTAGATATAAGCTATAACTTAAAGTAAGCTTTTACATATTGTTAAGCCAGAAATTTGGAACAATTAAAAATCCTGGGGACAATGGGATCACACCCTGTATGTGATTTAAAAAGATTAACTACATACTTAGAAACCAGTGTTGTTCTCTGAGGAATAGTTGTAACAACGTTCTTGTAACAATACCAATAATTTATGTAGGTTTTTGTAGCTATAAAGTAAATTTATACACATACATTGTTTTATTTTTCATTGAAATCCCTCAACAATCTTTTATATTGCATATCACAGTGTTTTCTATGATGACGTCCTAAACATAGATTTAGTATGTATGGTCACTCAACACAGTCAATGCTAGAGCATTAAAAGATAATGACTCAATCACATTTGCTCTTTTGAAATGTTGCAGAGTTGAGACCCTAATGCTGTTGGATTCATAGTTTAGCATATTACTGTTATTGTTTCCCTTGGCGGGGCATTCTTACTCTTAGTGCTGTCTCTCAAACTCTTAAGATATATTACTTGAGTCTAATTTCCTTCTTTTCTCCTTCTGTTCATTCATAGATCCATTGACCCATCAATACTTTTGTGAGCCAGGCACATAAGATTCATAGAAATCACATTTCAAGAAAATATAAATGGAATGTGAATTTTATTACACTCTCTTGTAGGAACATAATTCTGGTATGAATTTATCAGAATTTTTCTCTTTCATCACTAACAGATAATGCAAAACTATAATTTGGGATCATTTCACAATCTCTGAAATACTCAACACAGGCTTGGACCCTCAGGTTATCTGCTGTGTGGCAGCTTTGATATATATCCAGTAAACATGAATGTGATTAGAATCATCTAACTATATTCAGAGCTGCGTTATAAGAGGTGCTGAGGCTTATTCATAAATACAGGTTTGCATTTTAATTTCCAACATATTTGAACATATTTTGGTATAAACACAAAGCTCATCCCACTGATTTTTTTTCTTCCTGAAAAATGAGCTTAGGGGTTCATTGAGAAGCATATTAACATATTCAGATGAAACCTGTGTAAATGAACCATTTGGGGGGTTACAACTTGGATATTATAATGGAAAAAAATTGGAATTTTGGCAGGAGAGTCAGCAAATGATAAAAGCTATTTTAAGTTCTTTTTCTTCTCATATATCCGTTATCTCTACTGTAGAATTGACTTTAAATTGCTGATTCTTTGAGAAAAGCACTGTGAATCAGTGCTTCAAAATAAATTATAATTAGAAATGAGATTTATTCATCATTTTTTTGACTTGATCATGGGTTATATCCGTAAGAGACAAAAACTGTCCATGTAATGGTATAACGTTTTGTTAAATCCTTTCTCTGCTAAGAAAAAAAAAGTTATAGAAAATTTTAGAATGCCATACTTTAATGGGATGTTGCTGGATACTGAATTCATACTGAACAAAAAGTGGCTCCAAGGGTTATTTCACATGACACAGCCATTTCTTCATCCTACTTTGTCTCATTTCTGTACTACAGAGCCAAGACCACTTGCTTCTCTTAAGTTACACAAAATATAGGACCATTTCTTTTTTTTCATACCCAAGTAGTTATACAAAAATCCCACTTTTCAGAAACATTCTTAAACATGCAACAGAATTGGAAATAATAATTTACACTGTGTTGGATGATTTTAAAAACATATTGAGTAATTACTTCATAAACACACAAGTTAAGCTGGGAGAAATAAATATGTTTTTCTGTTTGACTGTTAGTGGTAATAATAATAAAAGCCAAAGTGGATCTAAATTTTGTCTTTTGTTGAAAATATCTTAAAATTCAAGCTTAGAATGAAATATGGCAATAGAGTCCTGTATATATTTGTGAGAAGATGCTGAGAGATGATTTAGAAACATAGCATTTTAGAGTTAAATGCTAGGAGGATCCAAAATGTATCCAAGTATCAAATTATAGTGTATTAAGAAAAGGGCAAGTAGGAATCTGAGGAACTGAGTTCCAGGCTATATGTAAAATAGTGAAATACTGGAAATTTTAATCTGACTTTATAGATCTATTTATAAAGAGCCATCATTTCAACTATTCTTCTTTAGCTAGCTCTTAAATACTTAGGAGATTTGATGTAGGCCCCTGCTTTTAATACAACTTGTATCAATCATTGCCAATGTATATCTCAGACTGATCTTTCCACTGAGAAGCAAACTCAATTATCCAAATATCTACTTGATTCCTCCAGTTGGTGTGTAAAACCGGCATCTCAATCTAAAGATGAACATTTCAATCCTTTAATCCCTTTTCCCCAATACTCCTTCCCCTGTCTGCCCTATTTCCAGAAATGGCACCATCTACTCAATTTTTCAGGTGAAAAACCTAGAAGTTATCTTTAATTTTCTTTTTTCTCACCCCTAAGATCCAAGCCATAACAAAGACTTGTTCTGATTACATTCAAAATATATCCTGTACCCACCCTTTTTGCTCTATCTCCACTACCACCATCATATCCCCCTGTACTACTCCAACAACCTGCCAGTTACCCTCTTGGCTTCCACTCCTGAAGCCCATTCTTCACACAGAAACCACAGTGATGTCTGTGAATACATAAGATCATTTCCCTTTCCTGTTGAAAATCCTCCAATGCCTTTCCATTGTACTTAAAATCCAACATCTTTGTTATGGTCTATAGGGCCCCAAATAATCTGGTCCCTGTTTACCTATTTGACTTCCTTTACCACTTAACTTGCTATTCTCTAGCCACAATGTTTTAACTGATTTAAACATTGCAGTATTATTGCTTTTGCACTACTGTCATCTGCCTACAATATATTGTTCCAAACAGCTTCATGTGGCTGAACCTTCACCCATTCAAATCCCCACTCTAGTGTCCCCTTCATAAGTGAGGCCTTCTCTGACTTCCACACTAATTTTCTAACTGTTCCTTACTACCCATGAGTCTCTATCACATTATCACTTTATTTCTTTGTAGCATTTCTCAACGTTAAAGTTTCAGGCTCATTTACTTGTTTACTGTTTACTGTTGTCTCCTTTAATAGAAGTTAAGTGCCATGGGAGCAGAAGCCTTGTGGTCCTTTCTAGCACAGGTCACATCATATGTGCTCAAAATATTTTTTTGAATAAATGAATGAGGGCTATGCCAGGACTACTATAGAAATCTTAAGGAAGTAGGAATTAGAGCTACTGAGAATGGAAAAGGCTGTCTCACAGTCATACTGTCACCATGGGCAGTTGGGTTAGAGTAGGATGAATTCCTGTGGAGTGTAATTGAGTGTGTCTACACATTGGGTGGGACGTGAACAAGATGCAGGGCTGACATATGGTAGCACTTGGACCAAATCTAATTTAAAGCTGTGCTTTGTTTGTCTAGAAAATTAAATAAATGATTCTGGTTTTGAATGCTTTTCTAGTGTATTTGTACTTTCTAGCTCACTACAGTACCCATCACTCCCTACTATAGCGTTCCATATTATTGCTATATCGAGTAGTTTATTTCTTATTTGTCCAGCCCTTTAAAGCAATTGAGTTTTTTACACCTGGACTAGATTATCTCTAAAACCCTTTCTAATCTCAGCCTTGGAGAAATAGAAACCTATTAATCAACACCCACCCCCCCCAACCCGCCCCACCACCCTTCTTAAGCAGAAAGAATGCAGTGGGAGAAGGAGAAGTAAGGACAAAAGAATTTTCAGTGTTTTCTCTCAAAAATATACATAAAAATAAATAAAACATTAAAAATTGGTAAGTATTAAAAATATAGAGTATCTATAAGGAAGAAAGATACACTGAATTTGTATATAAAAGTCACAGCCAAATTGTTGTTTATATGTTTCAGTTAGGTAGTTTAATGTCTTGTCCATATACTTTTAATCTAGAATGAATATATTGATAAATTGTGATTTTGGAATTATAGAATTACGTGAATATGAAGTAAACTGCTTACAAAACATCTATGACTTATGAAATCTTACATAAGATCACACACATGGAAATTAATTGGATTCCTGCTTTTAAAGATTTTTAAACCTATAAAACCAATTATTTAGGCAGAGCTCAAAGTATTTCTTCTATATATTTTGTTATATTTGCATGTAGCTTCTCAAGTAGGAAACAAATGAACTAAAACTCCTTTTCCCATTTACTATTGCCTTTATTTTAGTATGAATTTGGTATCTAACCTTCATTGATTTCACTGATTTGAGGCAGTGCACATTTAGTTTCTAAACTTAATTTTTTCAATAAGTCCTAAATTTTTATATTGGAAACATTTTAAAAGTAATACCTACATGTGTGAAAAAAATAGGCTATCTGATAATAGAGTGGCAGTTTTTATTACCATCTGTGAAATCCTGTGAAAACTGTTGCATGAAAGCTAAGCTTCATGTTCTGTCCTGCAGAAGTGTGTTTTGTCAGCCTTTTGTTTCTACACCTTTCTCCAAAAACAAACAAAAAAACCCCAAACAATAAAAAACTGTTTATTGAACCTGGTCCTGAAAGAGTACATTCAAGCAATTAAATCAGCTGGGGACTTAAACTCTAACAACCTTCAGGGTTGTTATTTTAAAGAATATGTTCTAAATCTGCAGATTTATTTTCATTAGTGGTCACCATGCTGTAGCCAGCAATTTCTTCATTCTTCTATCATACTCTATTACACTTATATCTTGCTGAGAATCATATACTTTCTTGTGGCTATAAATAGCATCTTCTCCTTTAATAAAATTTTTGTTTGATAGACCTTTTTTGTTTTGTGATTTTGTAATCATTTAGCACCTTAGTTTCACGATCGTGTATTAAAACATTTTGTTACAGAAGTATATACAAATCAAATATATAGAGAGCTAGCAACAGAATAAATTGAAAAGTATACATTCTTATCCATGGAGAAAAATTATAGGAGTTTTTGGTTCACAGATAAAGCTCAATGTTTGAAATCAATGTTAAAAATTGCAAATTGTAAAATAAAGTTTATATACTTACATATTTTTCTCCTAAAGTTGGAGACATTTTACAAGGTTATACTATGCGAAGATTATAAGGCAAACTCAATACTAGGTAGATGGGCATTAAAGCCTGTTGTTCATATGTGTGTTTATGTGTAAGGGTGTGTATTTTTAATTTACTATAAAACGCAGTAAAATGCATACTTAAGTTCTTCTACATACTAATAAAAATTATATTGAGTATCACATTTGACCCAGCTAGTAACTGTGTAATTAAAAATTTATTTTTCATCTCTATTACTTTTTCTAATATTAATTTAAATTATAAAAAATATAGACTTCAAGTTACATTTTATGTGTAATTTATATCAAAGGTGCACAGGAGTGGAGCTATGTATGCCTAGTAGATGCTACAAGTCATAAGACTAACAGTTCACTTAATTTTTACTAATGCCATAAAAAAAAGGAAGGGAAAGGAAAGGAAAAGAAATGAAAGAGAGTTGCAGGGAAGGGAGTTTACACTTTAAGCTAAGTGATTGTTTGACTTGTTGGTACCTAAATAATTAGCTTCTTAAGAAATAGAACTCATGACTAAAGTGAAATTGTTTGAAAACATTTACAATTAACAGCATGCAAAGTATAAAAATTTAACTTTCAATATGAAAGCAAAAAAAAAAAAAAGCCTGTGTGAAAATGTGTTTTTTAAATAAAGTTAAGTAAAATGACAAGAAAATGCATTGCAAGATTACATATACATTGCCTACACAGATTTATAGGCATGTTAAGCTTATGCAGAAGAGGAAGAATATATACATTCATAAGAAGGTCATATTATTTAGGTATATTACAGGAAGATTTATCTTGAATATTATTTAAAAATATGTTAAAATATTTTTGATTTCATTAATTCTTATCTTTATATTCACAGATTCTTAACAGTACATGTCTATTATAAAGTAGAAATATTAACTTCTCTAAACATTAACTATTTTCCTCATGTGAAATGTGTACTGACCTGTCCCCCTTGAAGAAATAGGTTTTCCCAACATCTTCCCACCAAATGGCTGAATCAATACCATGCGGGGGAATTCCACTTCCAAGAGTAATCAAGTCATGAGGATAACCAGGTTGAAGAGTTGTATCCTTAAACACCCAGTATTTGTTACCTGTATGAAATAAGTGCAAATGCAGAATACAATAATTTAATATCAGAAATTAGACTATATCTATTAATACAGTGAATTTAAAGTTATTTTACATGAAATCCACAAAATAAGTAGTAATCACATTTGGAATACAGACGTTATTATTAGAAGATTATCTTCAAAAGTGGATAAAATGAGTATTTAATAATATAATTAGAATTTGTGAATTAATTTAAGAAATAAAAAAGATCTACAACTTGCCATAATACAACAATTCTGAATCAAGAATCAGGATTTTTCCTCTAGGAATTAGACATGTTATTTTTATTTAAGGCTAAATCATTACTGTGTTTTGTGCATCCTGTATACACTCAGGTTGCTTTATTGTTATAACCTCTACTCTGTTGAAACACATCCTCTAAGCTGGTCCTCTCCTATTACAAACATTCACAAGTTCCTTTAATCTTAGAAAGTCATCCTCCTTTGACCCTATGCCCTTTTTTAACTGTTATACTATCCCTCTCTTTAATTAGAGTGATAACCTAGGGGAGGAGAATTTTAACCCTAACCTTGTTTGGAATTGCTAGAGCATGGCGATATTAAGAAGACAAACTTTAGTCAGTTTTATTGCTGTTTTGAAATTACAATACACTTCCTCAGGTCCTATACCTCTGGCAGACTGTGCCTACCACTCTCCTCTTTGGTATGCCTCTCAAGTAGTCTATAACCATTCCTCACTCCACTGAAAATTGATTTAACACCTACTTTCCACTGAAAACTTTTGTTCTAGAGTCAGCAATGTCTTTCAAGGAAATAATTCTCTACCCAGTTGACACAATTGCTCACTTAAATCACTTCTCTCTCTAAGCTGCTAGAAAACCATTTTGGGGGGGTGGGCTGTCTTTTTTCTCCAGCTGCTCCATTCTGGGCTCCCCCCCACCTCAGTTCTTATAATGTTGACATTTCCTAGGGCTTTGTTCTCTGACCTCCTCTCTTCTTATTCTAAATCAGGAGGTAGGAGGTAAGGGTAGGGGTCCCAAACTTAAATACTTACAAGGGCCAGGTAGGAGTGGAGGGAGTGGGCTGTTCAAATATTGAGACACTTCCATGAAAGTCAGCAAATATACTTTGCCCTAAATGTCTATCTCCCCTCAAGCCCACACCCCAAGTCTTCTTCCCCTGGTCCTTCTGGATCTTTCTGCAGTTAGTATCTCTTATCACTAACTCCTTCTGGGATTAGCATCTGGTGAAGTAAAACAGTTAATATCTATTAATATCTGACAAAGTATCCTATGTTCTTTCTAATAGATATAAGCCTTACTTGTTAGAATATTTCATTACTACCCCTAGATGAGGACTATGATAGCCTGTAGCATTCATGTTACACCTTAAGGAAATAAAAAAAATTAAAAACATGTTCCTGCCTAAAACAACACAACACAAAGCAAAAATATCATGTTTTCAGGCTAAATTTAGTTAGGTGTCTCTAGTTTGTAACAGGAGTAATCTTATTTACTTCAAGAGCTTCTACTACCATTTGATATCATTTTTAAAAAACAACATTTATTAACTACCTTCAGTGTCCCAATTATCATGTTAGGTACTGAGGATACTAAAGAGAACAAGACAGACCTGTTCACTATACTGATCATCCTGCATTCTAGTGGATTGGGCAGATGAAAACCACATATACAGAAATATAATTGTAGTAGTTGAAAAAATACTGAATGCTACAAAGGAAATACATCAGGGGCTGAGAAAAAAGAAATCCCAAGGGGGAAATTCCTTTAAGTAAGGCGATCAGGAAAGCCTCGCTGAAGAAATAACACTTAAACCAAAATTTAAAGAGAGAGAAGGATATCTATGCACTGAATGTCAGGAACAGTATCCCAAGCAAAAGAGTTTGGTATGATTAAAAATGAAAAGATCAGTGGAGTATAATGAACAAGAAGAGAGTGGTACTGCAAACGTGTATGGTAGGTTTCAGTCTTATTTTGAGTGACTGGGAAACCATCAAAGAGAAAATTAATGGAGGGATATGATCTGTTTTTTATTTTCAAAACATGACTTTTGTCTTTTGTGGAAAATGGACTATAAAGAGAAGAATGGAAATGAGAAGATCCATCAATGGTCTTTTGCAAGAATTAATTGAATCATTCATCGACAACTTAGTACACTTACTAGAAAGTATTCTAGGCACTGGAGATGTAGCAGTGAATAAGAAAGGCAACATCTTTGCCTCTTGGAGCTTAAATTCTAGGGAAGGGGCATGGGAAAACTGACTTTAAACAAGAAAACAAAGGTAATTTCAGAGAGAAAAGTATTTTAAAGATACATAAAAAAATACATTAATGTAAAAGTGATGGGATTGGGTGGGTCGGGGGGTTGCTTGTACTGGACACAGGAAAGATCCCTTTATTCAGATGACATGCGAGTTGTAACTTACATAATTCAAAAAAGCCAGCACAGTGAATATAGTTTGAAGGGGTAGAAACACCAAGGACAAATGCCCTAATGGGAAGAACCTTGTTAGAGAGCTAGACCACAATGTTGTAGGAATGTGCTAAGGACAGAGGTAAGGATCATGTGATCTTTGTCAAAATCTAAACTTTATTCTAAGTGAAATAGGAAGCCACTGAATAGTTAAAAAGTTCTTTGCTAATAGCCTGTAACAAGGTGACTGCAACAGTCATGGAAGAAAGAAAATGGAGTCATGACACATTTTGGAGATGGAATTGATAGACATTGCTTTTGGGCTGGCTGTGGGGAATTAAAAAAAGATAGTATCAAGGATAATCTTCAAGTTCTGACTTTTCTAAACAAGAGAATAATAATGATATAAAATAAGCCAAAGAAGACTGGGGTGTATGGGCTATAAGGGATTCAAACTGAAAGTTTGAGATGTGAAGTAAGCAACCGGATATGTGAGTTTGAAGATAATAGTTTGTAAGTCACAAGCATAAATATGGTATTTATTAATTTAGGATTTGAAGAAATCCAGTGAAGAATATATAGAAAAGATGAAGAGGAACCAAAACTGGGCTTCTAGAAATATATGGCCCTCAAAGAGATCACAAGGGAAGAGGGAAGAGTAGGCAAATGCAAAGGACGTAGAAGAGGCAGGGAGGAAGACTAAAGTAAAAGAAAACCTTAGAAGCCAAAAAAGAGAGTGGTCATAAATGGCTATCTCTAATCCAAATAGCTCTTGAGAGCCAAACACTATATATAGCTACCTACTGGGATTTTCTAAGAAGTTGACCCATAAGTTCAAATTTGGACTCATCAAAGGACTGTTCTTCCTGTTTTCCCTATTTGGGTAGATGGCCTGCTAATTACTCAATGCATCACATCTGAAACCTCCCTGTTTATTATGTTTCATATCTGATGGATCATTACATTCAGCTGCTTTGATTTCTAAACTTTTCCTTAAACCTCTCCCCTGCAGTTCATTCTTATTGCCACTGATATAGGTAAACTTTTCAATTATCCCTTCTAAAGGTAATTGTTTTTTTTACAGGCTCTGAAGTAGGTCCCACTATTCTCCATATCTTCTCTATATATTACCATCCAAGGCTAGAGCCAGTCAAAATTCTGCAAAGTTATGGATCATAGTTTAGGCAGATGAGCAGAGATGAGCAGAGCCATTCATTTTTCTTTCTTGGGACTGTGACCCAGGAAATACTGAGAGACATTCCACTCAGCAGAAGGAAATGCCTATTCATTATATAGTATGAGGCTTGAAGAGCCATGATGGCCGTAGGCAAGCATGCATTATGAGGATATATAAATTGAGTAACCAGAGAAAGGAATTGAAAGAGAAAAGAGAATGGAGTAGATGCAAAGAGCAAAGCTACAAACAGGGAGAGACCAGGAGGCTTATTAGAGAAATGGCAAGTGTAGCCAGTTCTTGAATGGCTTCCTGTCACACACCCACCCCTAAACCCCTAAACTCAATTAATCTGGTTGGGTTTATTTTTCTTTTAACTGAGTAATTATTGTTCAGTTTTAATTTTTGGCCATCCAAAAATCACACAAGGTATTAGATATGCTTGAGCCCCAAGTCTGTTAGCCAAAGTCCTGGCTTTTAGCCAGGGCACCATACTGTCTTCCATCCATGTGCCTTAAGAGCAACACTTTTGTTTTCTAGCTTGTATTATTTCAATAACCTCCTTTCTTATCTCCTTGCCTTCAGTCCCACTTTCATCTGTCTTCCACAAGGTCATTAAAGTGATCTCTCTAAAATGCATACCTGATTTTATCTCTCTTTTGTTTAAAATTTTCAGTGGTTTACCATTGCATTCGGCATAAAACACAAACTCATCTATATGTCATCTCAAGGTTCTTCTCAATATGAGTCTCTTATTTCATCTACATTTCATTTCTTTCCATTTCTGGAAAATGGGTATGACTTTTTCAAAACTTAGCTTAACATCATTTCTCTGGAAAGCAGTTCCTATCTGAATAAGGTGGGCCTCTTACATTGACAGAGTATGTAGTCTTCCCCTTTACCATATTACTTAGTATACTTTTAGTACATATAATTTGTACTTTAATGGATCACAAGCCTGCCACCCGCTGTAGGCTGTGAGCAACTTGAGGGACAAACACTGTGTCTGACACCATTATATATAATGCCTGGAAAGTAGTAGGTGCTTAATAAATGGTTATTAATTCAAAGATATATGTTTAATTTTACATGAATAACCAAATATAAGATCAAAACAAAAATGAAAAGCCTACATAAATAACATTGTGGGCCTTACTCTTGAATCTTGTTAGTAAAGCAGAAAAAAAAAAATGAGTTTTCTAACCATTAACAAGTCAGAGCAAATAAAAAGGCATGTCCCAGTATTGTGTTGGAGGGCCATTTAAGTAATTATATTTAAGTGCATGTTGGGAAATACTATCATAAAAATATACCCCTATCCTGAGCCATTGTTTAATCTGAATATTTTATAAAGAAAAAAATACCCCAAGGGCCCAGATCACTTCCTTGCCAGAGTTAGTGAGACGGAAAATCCAGACAACTGTTTCCCAGCTTGCTCTATATTTTAGTTGTATCTCTGTAGCATTTAAAATAGAAAGTCTTAAAACAATACAATAAAAAGAAAGTCCTGTTCTATGTTAGCCTCTACCTCAGTGACTACTGCATTCTTTCCTTTCATCTCAGTTTTATTTAGGAAAGGATAATGTAGTTCCAGTGCCCTCAATGCTTGCTATTTAGAGTAAACCTGTTATCTGCTAAACTCGGTTGGTTATGTCTTCTTTTAAGCAGCAACGTTCTATTATGCTTTATAATACTTCTGTTTATAGTTCCTTATCTCTATCCTATCCATGAAAATTTCTTCATACTCTTTCCAGGCCTTGTACAGTGATATCACTAGGCTCACGGATACCCAGGATGCCCTGGTGCAGGTAGCATGAGAGTATGTTCACAGAACCCTAGTTTATGTTTTCCAAGGTGTCTCAGAAGGGAATAATATGTGAAAAAAGCAAAAGAGTTACAGTTCTTCCAGGAAGTTCTTGTTTTTTAAAAAAAAAGGAAAAAAAACTTAAAAAAAAATGTGTTTCAGAAGTACTTCCCGGGCGCCTGGGTGGCTCAGTTGGTTAAGTGACTGCCTTCGGCTCGGGTCATGATCCTGGAGTCCCAGGATCGAGTCCCACATCGGGCTCCCTGCTCGGCGGGGAGTCTGCTTCTCCCTCTGCCCTTCCCCCCTCTCATGTGCTCTCTGTCTCTCTCATTCTCTCTGTCTCAAATAAATAAATAAAATCTTAAAAAAAAAAAAAAAGAAGTACTTCCCTATACTGTTGGTCAAGAGTTTTCAGTCAATAAAAAGGAGAAACAATGAGCCTCTCACTGTTAATAATCAAGGCCTTTGTACAGAAGATTAGCATTCAATTAGCATTTTTCCCCCTGTTAGGAACATACAGCAGGGGATTTTTTTTTTCCTTTTTAATGCACTCATATTTCCTTCAAAAAACAAAGCAAAACAGAAAACTCATCAGCAAACATTTCCTATAGAATTATATGATGAGATCCCAGCAGTTATACACAAAAAATTTAAGAAAAAAAACTGAATGTAGATTCCTTAATCTAGTGTAGTCTTTAGGCATAATTTTCCATTACCTCCTATAGGGAAATAAGTAATCATTGCATTCATCTATTTATAGTAGAAGATCTTTTAGGTTATCCATTGCACTATGTAAGAAACAGTGTATTTCTACCTCAAATGAACTTCATTAGCACACCCTAAACCTTTCAAGAGTGAAGATTTGCAAGCAGCAAAAGGAAACTGCTAGTTTATAGGAATATTTGAAATAAAAGAATAATGCAAGTTACATAAATAATTTTTAACCAGTTATTTTCTTTGCCACTTTCCAGTGCCACATATTTTAGACAACTCCTCTTTTTTGATACACATCTTTTGTATGCCTTCTTATTCCTAAACTTTATTACTCTGCTCTTTAACATCCCAGATATTTTGCTTCCAGTTCTATAAATGATTTTTGCCTCTTGAAATGAAACTGTCAAATAGGATGATAAGTACTGCTTGAAGTTATTAAGTGATAGCAACAATATGAATTTTGAGACCTTTCAACTACTTGATTTTGACTGTTACTGATTTTGACAACACTGGAATGTTCATTTTAAAAATTATTTTCAGTTCTTGAGAGAACTGTACCAACTCAATTTTCAAAATTCATTTTTGATATTATCTCATAACCATTCAGCCTGACCATGACTAGTAATTGAGAATATAAACATCTGGGTTGATTGTGCTTACAAAATGTTACTCTATTTGATTTACCTGAGTGATGTTAAAATAGCTGACTAGCTGGAATTGTGTGGTTTGTATATAGGCCTCCCATTCAAATATAAGCAAGCTACACTAAGGGGAACCCTGATTAGTAAAGGGAGACATTATATATTTGCTTCTTAAAAACAGCACACACACATATACATATGTGAGGCAGAATGAAAAAATTCCTTAAAATATGTATCTACTTACTTATACCTTGCTTTATTACACAAAAATTTGAAGGCTCTTAAAGGAAAAATATGTGATAACATAGTACAACATAACTAAAAAATAGACAAAAATAAGAGTAGGGAAATTAGAATAGAGAGTAAAAATAACATAGATAAGCAATATAAAATAACAATGATGAAATTATTTCAAATGAGGGCATCAACCTGTATTTTACATAGTCATTCCAATATAAATACTTATTAGAAAATACATTAATAATCATTGTAAGCAGTAAATTCTAAGACTAAATTGAAATTATATGTTTTAAATATATCTTCAGTAAATGGATTAATTCTATATTAAGATTTAGTTAGTTTCACATTCTACTATTCTCAATGATACTAGAAATTCAGCCAAGAAGAGAGGTTGCTGGGAATGAGGCGTCTCTGCTATATGGGGACACTCTGCTTAATTATCACTGAGTTAAAGTAAGGGACTGAAACCAGCATAGTGTTAATTTGGGTGCTCATAATTAACATGCTGTAGAATAATGCAGGAGTAAAATTTTACTACCCACAGTCGGCAGTCTATTAAATTTATGAAATAGTTACTTAAACTATTCCAACATAAACTGACGTCCTTATTAAAGCTGTTTTTTAGTAAAGCTGTGTACTGTGGTACCATTAATATGCAATAAATAGCACCCATTTCAGTATATAATATATCTGTCAAAATATAAATATATCAAAATAACGAACATATTGATCACCCTAAAAGTTTTCTCATGCTTCTTTGTATTCCCTCCTGCTCAATTCTGACCTGCCTTCAGGCAACTTTCTGTCACTATACATCAGTTCGCATTTCCTAGAGTTTAATATGAGTACTCTTTTTTGTCTGAATTCCTTTACTGAGCATAATTACTTTGAGCTTCATCCATGTTGTAGTGTAAATTAGTAATTCATCCTTTTTATTGCTAAGTAGCATTTCATTATATGGATATACCAGCTTGATTATCCATTCACCAGTTGAGGATATTAGAATTACTTCTGATTTGGGGTGATTACAAATACAGCTGTTTTGAATATTTGTGTAGATGTCTTTGGACATATGTTCTCATTTGTCTTGGGAAAATACCTAAGAGTGCAATGGCTGGATCATACAGTAACTATGTATTTAACTTTTTAAAGTAACTCTCAACACTTGGCATGATCAGTGTTTTTAATTTTACCCATTCTATTAAGTAGGCAGTAGTAACTCATTGTGTGGGTGTGGGGGTGTGTTTTAAGATTTTATTTATTTGAGAGAGAGAGAGAGAGCTCACGAGCAGAGTGGGGAAGGGAGAGGGAGATAATCTCAAGCAGACTCCACACTGAGTGAAGAGCTCCATGTGCGGCTTGATCTCACGACCCTGAGATCATGACCTGAGCGAAAACCAAGATTCGGACCCTTAACTGACTGAGTCACCCAGGTGCCCCTCTCATGGTGGTTTTAATTTACATTTCCCTAACGATTAATACTGGTAAGCATCTTTTTGTGTGGTTATTTACCATCCATGTATCAACCCTGGTGAAGTTTCTGTTTAAATCCTTTGCTCGTTTTTATTGAGTTGCTTGTTTTCTTTTTCGGTTTTGAGAGTTCTTTATTTCTTCTGGATACAAACCCTTCATCATATATATGGTTTGCATATACCTAGTCTATGGCATATCTTTTTATTAAAAGTATTTTTGAAGAGTAGAAGTTTTAAATTTTGATAAAGTCCAATTCATCAGAATGTTTCTTTTATGGATTGTGATTTTGAAATCAAACAAGAAATTTTGCCTAAACCAAAGTCACATATATTTATTTCCTATTTTTTTCTAGTCATTTTACAGTTATAACTCCTACTTAAGTTAGGACCACTTAATTTCTGTATATGGTACAAAGTTTGGATTAGAGTTTATTTTTTATTTTTTTTTGCATATGGATATCCCATGGTTTCAGCATCATTTGTTGAAAAGATTATCTTTTTTTCCCCTGAATTTCCTTTGTACTTTTGTCAGAATTACTTGTCCATCTGATTTTTTTCTTTTTTTTTCTTTTTTGTTTGTTTTCTCTTTTTTCTTTCTCCATTTTTTTTTCATCTCTCTAATTCCTTTTTTTTTAATCTTTATGACAATGCCACACTGTCTTCATTACTGTAGCTTTCAAATAAGACTGCAAGTCAATTAGTGTTTTAGAAATGGTTTTGTCTATACTAGGTCTTTTGCATTTTGCACATGAATTTTAGAATTAAAATTGTGATTAAATTAATACAAAAAGCCTTGTGGGGATTTTGATTGTTATTGCACTTAATGTACAGATAAATTTGGTGAGAGCTGTAACAATATTGAGTTTTCGAACTAATAAGACATATTTGTTCATTTATTTGTCTTCTTTACTTCATTTAGCAAAATTTTGTGTTTTTAGTGTAGAGGTCGTTCATGTATCTTTTGGACTGATCCCTAAGTGTTTAATATTTTTTGATGCTACTGTAATTTTTTTTTAATTTTTAATTCTTGACTATTCTTTGCTACTATGTGATGGGAGACAATTTTCCATAAGTCACTTGATTTTCAGCATGTCTGATAAACAGAGGCAATGACTGCCTTTGTTCTGGACTATATTTTGAAAGATATTTGTATAGCAAGAATCTTGGGTTATAGAGTGTGTCTCCTCCACAGCAAAGGAAAATGATGTGCTTATTGTCCACTATAATAAAGAAAATGTCTCCCTTTGGGATAAAATTTAAACAAGCTTACTGCTCATTATGAAATATTCAGGTTCTCTAAGCTTGTGGTTCCTCTCCTGCAATGCATCTGATTACATGTACAGCATTCACCTGGTCCTCTTCACAACACCCTTTGAGAATCGGGGGCTCAGGGGACTCATACAAATGCCTTTGTCTCTGTCTTCTTCTCTGACTTAGGAATCTTGTGTTTCTACCAACATCCATGAAAGTGAGCTTACAAATAGGGTAAAATCTCAGACCCTTCACCAGTTTTTGAAAATATAGAGAAATACAATTACTTTTTGTATAATGGTCTTATATCCTGCAACCTTGCTAAATTCACTTGTCCGTAAGAGATAATGCATTGACTGCATCTAATTTTCAACACGGAAAGTCATACTGTCTGTGAATATCATTTTATTTATTATATATCTTGCCTCATTATGCTACATAAAATCTCCAGTACAATAATAAATAAAATTGATATGTGACATCGTTGTCTGTCCCCACGCTTATGCAAGAGGTCAGATGCTGTGAATTTTACCTCATTGGGTGAATATTTTTGTAACCTTAGAAATATTCTTGAGCTTTGTCCTAGGACTGTTACTTGGAAACAATTTGATTGCTTCAGGTCATTGATTTTTTAGGTAGGAGTGGAGCATTGTAGGATAAGCATTCCCACTACTGAGGTAAGACCCTTTTCGGTGTTCTATCCAATGGCCATGGAGAGGTAGCTGGTGGGAATCAGTACTGTTAGTGCTGTGTGAGTGTCAGGAACTGTCCTATTTCATCCTATTAAATGATTCTTATTCTATACATCAGTAGTTTCCCTACATACATATGCTGACCAATTCTTCCTCCCATACTTTAGGGGGTTCCTCGGCTAATTTCTGTGTCTGCACTCTGTGCAGCTCTCTCCTCCGCATTGCTTTGCTCTGTGCACTGAGGCCACCTTGTTATCCTTTGATTCTCAGCTCTGTTCCTCTCAACTGAGACAGTCTTCTGAACACCACCTGGATTCCACTATCTTGTTCTATAGCCTGGAAACTCTCCCCAAACAGGAAACTGGGACAATTTCCAGGCTCATTTCTCTTTGTTTCCTGACTCTCAGGTTTACTACCTTTTGTTTCTTGCTGTCCAGTGTCATGAAAATCATTGTTTTATATGCTTTCTCCAACTGTTGGTGGGTTTAGGTGGGAGGATAAATCTGATCCCTATTATTACATTGTGGCTGGAAGCAGAGGACACATCAATATATTTTGATATACTACACTTTAACATACTGAAAAGCAGTAAGATTCTATTAAGAATATAGAACTGATCACATTTATAGAGGACAAGTTGCTTACATTTTCATGTTTTCATAATTTACATACTGACAACTCCCACTGCATATGACATATATGCACACATATAATTTCACCCGAAGTTTTAAAAATTATATCAATTAAGACAAAGTATGAAGTTTTAATTGGATCTGTGGCTTCCCATTTTTCTTAAGATATTTATAAAGATTCATTTGAATATAACATTATGCCTATTTTTATATTACTAAGATAGTATTTAGACTTTATAATTAAACACTCATTTTTACTTATATTGAAATGCATACCTTCAAATTCTTAGGTAAGATGAAAATAAGGCTAATACTGAGTACACTTAGGGAATGCATGATTAAATAGGTTTATACCCCAACATGGACTTTAGTTAAATAGGGTGAATAAAAGGCAAAGCTAACGTACAAGTACTATTGTATAGTATAGACTAGAAGAAGAGAAGAAACATAAAGGACATAAAGGGAAAGAAGGGAAAGACAAAGAGAAAGAAATTGAAGGTAAAAAAGGCTAAAGGAAAGAGCAACCTGAAGAAGAGTAATGTTTAAATCCATTAGTAGCAATGGTCCAGTATGGCCAGGACAGGCTGAGACTAACTTTGATAGGGCTGTCTGTGAAAATGGTTCAGATTAGGGCTTGAATTTTATTTTTTATTCATTCAATAAATCTTTGTCTACTGTTTACTATATTCTAGGTATTGTTTAAAACAGAGGGCAGCAAACTATGAACAGTGCTTATTTTTGTACAGCTTATGATCTAAGAAGAGTTCTTACATTTTTGAAGGTTAAAAAACAGGGTATGTAATAGAGATGGTATGGGCTGCAAAGCTTAAAATATTTGCTATTTGGTCATTACTGAAAAAGTCTGTCAATCCATGGTTTAAGATATGGGGAATACAACAGTATAAAAGAAAAAGAATGGGGGAGAGAAGACTTTGCCCTTATGGAGCTGATAGTCCAGTAAGAAGAATACAGATAAACAATAAATAAGTGAAATATATAGGTTTGAGATGGTATGTAGAGATTTAGAATAAGGAGGGGAAACTGGACTGCTAGAGATGAGGTTCAGGCTGCTTTATGGCCCATATAGCAGAATGAGGAGGATAGTCTTAGGATGAGGAATGATTTGATTCCTCAGAAAAGCTGTACTTTTTGATGTGACAAAGGTCATACATAGATAGTGGCAGGCTGAGATGGTGTCATTTTGATTGTGATTGTGGTGTTGTGGTGGGGGAAGTGAAGGGAGTGGTGTATTAACTCAAGTCCCACGTTCTGGAGCTCTTAACTCCCCTGCCAGTGGTAAGGTGGATGCTAGAAGAGGGGGTGGTCTTATTGGATTACCCAGAGCTTCGGGCTCCCTCTGGAAAGGCAAAGATATTTGGAACAGGTGAGCTGCATATTCATGGCTGGGTTTGGAGAAGGTTTACCTGAAAGAACTGTGGAGAGAAAAGTGGAGGAAGGAAGCATCACAGCAGGATCCTTGGAATGACAAGAGTTCTAAGATTAGGCATTTCCTGATACTAGCAGTATATCAGGAGAGACCACTGACAAGCACAACATTCTAGAAGTTGAATAAATATGTAACAAGAAACAAAGTCACTCCTATTGCTAGCATCATAACATAAGAAACACCATACCAAGTCAAATCATATTCACCCGTATTGTTTTGGTTAAAATGGTTGTTAAGCACCTACTATGCACCAGCACTCTTCTAAGAACTGAAAATACAGTAGTGTGCAAGAAACTATGGATAAATCTCTCATGAAATTTACATTTGAATGCTGTAGGTAATTTCAGATTTTTCCATGTGCTGTGTTGGAAGTTGTGGTTTCCATGTGCAATTTGGAAGGTACTATTTTTTTTTTAATTTTACATTTTTTAAAAATTTCATTATGTAATCACCATACATTACATCATTAGTTTTTGATGTAGTGTTCCATGATTCATTGTTTGCGTATAACACCCAGTGCCCCATTCAGTACGTGCCCTCTTTAATACCCATCACTGGGCTAACCCATCCCCCCACCCCCCTCCCCTCTAGTTTAAAGAGGATAGGGAGAGGGACATTCTGAGGAGGTGCCTTTTCTGTTGGCTCTTGCAAAATGAAAAGGAGCTTACCCATTCCACAAGCGAATGGGTGAGAGGAGCAAAATGAATGAAAGTGAGAAGGCCCTAAGGCAATAAAGAGCTGTTGAACACTGATTTATGACTATGGCAGTTTCTGCTCAGGCAGTTTTGTCAGAGAGCACTAAGGATCCTGTGGTGGGACGGTGCCTCCTGGGATGGCCTTCAAGCTGAAAGCTACCTTGGGCTTATTCTTCCTTTGTTTCTGTTGCTACTGCTCATAGGACCAACAAAGAGTGTAGGGAGGGTAATTTCATTCCAAATATCACGCCCCTAAGATTCAGAACCTTTATATGGTATCCTTTCTTTGTCCACAGTGGTACAATGCATGTCCACTTCATTTATATGCTTATTGTAGACAGCAGGAGGGCAATAAATTACCAATAACCATACTAGTAATAGCAATAGCTGAGATTTATCGAAAACTTGTATGTGCCAAGCACCTCACATGTAGTAATTAATTTAGTCCTCAAGCTAATCCTGAGATGGGGAGTAATACTAACCCCATTCCCAGATGGGGAAACTGAGACAAAGAGAATTAAGTGATTTGCCCAGTTCATACAGTTATTAAGTGTTCAAAACTGGCAGTATGATTACAGAATCCTTATGTGCTTAAAACTAATGTACTACACCCCCCTCTTTCCTCCAGGAACAGTCTGTAAAGATAAAATAAATCCCAGGTATACACTTTCATTTTATATGGATAGTTTGTATCTCACTTAAAATACTGCAAGTGTTTCTCATACTCTATTGTTTTCATTATCCTCATCATTACTATAAATTCATCTAGTTTGAACCTGGGAATAATTGCTTTTTTTGAGGTGTTAAGATCCCCTTTTCTTTCCTTCTACCTCCATGCCTGTTTAAACTTCTTTTCAGCTCTTTAAGTTCTTGGCTAATACAGTCAATCAATCAATCAATCAGTCAATCAATTGATATGTTCTGCACTCTAGTTCTCAGTTTCAGCTCAAATATCTTTTTTTTGCTTGTTGTTTCAAGTTTTTATTTAAATCCTAGTTAGTTAATATACAGTGTAATACTGGTTTAAGGAGTAGAATTTAGTGATTCATCACTTACATGTAACACCCAGTGTTCATCACAAGTGCCCTCCTTAATGCCATCACCCATTTGGCCCCTTCCCCACCTCCCTCCCTCCATCAACCCTCAGTTTATTCTCTATAGTTAAGTGTCAATCCCTGGTTTAAGATGTGGGAAATACAGCAGTATTTCCTCTTTTTTTTTTTTTTTTGCTTTCCTTATGTTCATCTGTTTTGTGTCTTAAATTTGTTTTTATCTGACTGACTTATTTCACTTAGCATAATACACTCTAGCTGCATCCACATCATTGCAAATGGCAAGATTTCATTCTTTTTGATGGTAGAGTAATATTTTGCTACACCCGCGCCCCCAACATCTCCTTTATCCCTCCATCAGTCGATGGACATTTGGGCTGTTTCCGTAACTTGGCTATTGTTGATAATGCTGCTGTAAACATCAGGGTGCATGTGCCCCCTCGAATCAGTATTTCTGTATCCTTGGGTAAATACCTTTGGGTAAATACCAATTGCTGAGTTGTAGGGTAGTTCTATCCTATATCTTTTCCTCACAATTCTGTCAATCCTCCAACTCACTCTCTTTCTTTTTCCTGCGTTTCCCCCCACAGATTTATGACTTACTGTTTTGAAGCAAGTTTTGAGGATGGAATACCAGGCACTTGACTAAGTTCACTTTTTAAAAAAACAAATATTTTATTTATTTATTAGAGAGAGAGAGAAAGCACAAGAAGGGGGAGGGGTAGAAGGAAAGGGAGAGGGAGAAGCAGACTCCCTGCTGAGCATGGAGCCCAATACAAGGCTCAGTCTCAGGACTGAGATCATGACCTTAGCTGAAGTCAGCCACTTAACTAACTGAGCCACCCAGATGCCCCGAATAAGGTCATTTTACCAGGTAATCTCACTTTTGCATGCCAGGCAGTTAGTATTTGTGCAATTAAAATTTGTCACTTAGCTAAATAACAACCAATAAATTTTATTGGGTGAAATTAATTGGGTGAATTTTTTTCCTACTTACGAGTTTTCCTTGCCTTTATGAGCAATTTCTTAGTTTACTGGAAACTAACAAACATAATAAATCAAGTAAAGCTTAAGAGATTATACCGTATATGAAAAGAAGAAGTAAAATAGATTTCATTTTATAAAAACAGAAAGTAATTCCAAATACTCTAAAAAAAAAAAACAACCTCAAAAACCTTTAGTTAGTGGAAAAATGGCTTTTTATTATCAATTCGTTCATTCATTTCTTTTCGTATTTTAAGCCAAATCTAAAAAATTCTAAGAAATCACACAATGCCTTCTAAATTTGACTTATATATGAGAATGCCATATAAGAAAACATAAATTAGAGAGCTAAACATTATCATTGACTTTACTTCATTTATATTTCTTTTTTTTCCTTTTCATTTATATTTCTAGTCAACATATGCAGTTCCTTTCGTAAGATGAATTAGCTACCTAACTTCACTCAACAGGTTTTACTTATTCATCTCTATGTGTGCTACAGAGCCCTGGACAAAATGACCAAAATACAACAGAGCAAGACATGTGAAAAATTCCTTACCTTTAAAGAAGACAAAATTCCCATCACTGTTTTCATAAACTGCATCGATACTAGGAGGCAAGCCCCGCCAGAAGTAGGTAATTTGCATGGGGTATCCATCCATCACCCTGTTGTTTCTCACTCGCCAAAACCACTGGTCCTGCAAACCAAGCAAAAGCATCTCTCAACAAACATGCAGGCCTCCATGGCATTTCCCTGTGCAATGGTGTAACCCTTCTAAAACTAAACTAGTATCATTTTCACTGTCTCACACCAAAACCATCAAAGAAACAGCTAATCAACTTGCTTACAGTGATCACAATTGTTTTTGTAGCTAACCGCCCAATCTTTAATCCATACAATGTGATTAAAAGATAATATAAAAATATTTAACCTTAGCATTTTACGTTATCTCCAGGGCTTTTAGATGGAAAAAAACAGAAGTAGCACAGACAAATCACTGCCAGATTTGTGGATTAAGTCACTTTCCTGAATAAGAGAGCAGCATTGGACTTGTATACATTTACAGACATATACAAGATCTCCACACCATTTTAAAATGTTAGGGATGGAATAAAGAGGCCATCCCTCCTGCTATGCCCACATTATACCCATTATCCCCTGTAACTGTAAGTAGTGTCCTCTTTCACCCTCAAATATATTTTGGTCTGGATGATAAATTATATGGTCACCCTAAATGAACAAAGTTATCTTGAAAAAAATCATCACAGTGATTCCAATCTGGGTCAACTGCCTCTCCTATATGCTCTCACAATATCCTGACTTTACTCAATCATAGCATCAGTCATTTTATGTAAAAAGTGTCTACTCTTATATCTAGTGAAAATACATGACTTGCCCCATAGCAAGTATTTTTTTTTTTAAAGATTTTATTTATTTATTTGACAGAGAGAGACACAGCGAGAGAGGGAACACAAGCAGGGGAGGTGGGAGAGGGAGAAGCAGGCTTCCTGCCGAGCAGGGGGCCCGATGCGGGGATCGATCCCAGGACCCTGGGATCATGACCTGAGCCGAAGGCAGACGCTTAACGACTGAGCCACCCAGGCGCCCCCATAGGAAGTATTTATAAATGTTGTTGAATTAATCACTAGCTTGCATACAATATGTTTCACCATAAATTCTTACTAATGGCAAAAAAAAAAAAACTTCCAAAAAAATGTTATTCCTGATGGCATTCAGTTATTTTCTATGGAAAATTTCAGAATAAAGACTATCCAAAGTGCTTTAGTATTAGAAAAACTCGGTATATTTTAAAATATACCATTTCACTTCATTTCAAAATTTTGTATTTACAAACAACATTTCACTTGGAGATCACATATTTGTACTACTTAGGTAAGTATGTTTCACGAAAATACTTCCAATTTCCCCTACTTAGACATTAATGAGTGATTTATTATAGGGCTTTCCCAATCTTTTGGCTTACAATTTGTGAGTTATTCATATAGTCATTCACACACACACAATCAACTGGGAATTCTTGGATTTCAGGTGAAATGATAAAAATGAACCTTTTCCTGTCTAAACCAATCCGAATATAAAAATTTTCTTAGGAATCTTTGGATAGTTGTACTTCATTCTAGTTATCCCGAGCTGTCTTCTCTATGAAGTTTTTTATAAAAAGAAGGAAGTAGCTTAATTAACAGCTCTAAGTTTGTATCCTATTCTTGCTCTGTCCCTTAATAACAGTTATCCTGGTCAAGATACTAGTCATCGAGTTATTACAAACTAATAACTGACTCATAGTATAAATACTGTCTTATTTTATTTACTTTATTTTATTTTTATGTAGGCTCCATGCCCAGTGGAGCCCAGTGCAGGGCTTGAACTCAAAACCCTGAGATGAAGACCTGAGCTAAGATCAAGAATAGGACACTTAACGGACAGAGCCACCCAGGCACCCCTAATTACTGTTTTAAGGACTTTCTGAGGACCTGGCACACAGTTGGCTGTTATTATCATTAAAATTATATTGAAACTAGTTATTTTATTTTCCTTCACAATCCTGTTTACAGTTCTAGCTGCTGTTCTTTGTTCCCTCTTCAGATTTAAGCCATATTATGGCTCTAGCCATGCATCTCTTTTCTACCAATATCTTCTTATGTTATTAACCTTTTCTTGATAATTTTTATGGTGCCAGCTAACCTGGAATTAATACATATCTTGATTCACATATAGCAGACACATTAAACTGATTTTAAAATACAAAGTTATTCTATGAAAAAAATTGATCCAGGAAAATTAACATGGGCATGAAGATCCAGGGCTTACTGCTAATAGTATGTGAGCAGATGATATTCTGATCTGATTTATTTTTATTTTTTTATAGGCTTATTTATTTATTTGAGAGAGAGAGAGAGAGAGAACATGGCAGGGAGGGGCGGAGGAAGAGGGAGAGAGAAACCCAAGCAGACTCTGTATTGAGTGTGGAGCCCAACACAGGACTCCATCCCAGGACCACAAGATCACAACCTGGGCCAAATCCGAGAGTCAGAGGCTTAATCAACTGCACCACCTAGGTGCCCCTATTCTGATAATTTAAAAGAAAGCCAGCATCTTTTTGTCGAACTATGAGAGCTTTTAACTGGGTATTAAAACTATGCCAATCTCTACCTAAAATACTGTTTTGTTTTGTTTTTTTTAAGATTTATTTATTTTAGAGAGAGAGAGAGCATGAGTGGGAGGGGCAGAGGGAGAGGGAGACAGAAACTCAAGCCGACTTCATGCTGAGTGCAGAGCCCAATGCAGGGCTTCATCTCAAGACCCTGAGATCAGGACCTGAGCCGAAACCAAGAGTCAGATGCTTAACCAATGTGCCACCGAGGTGCCCCTCCACATAAAATATTCTTAAGTTATTGTAATAGATATCCAAAAATTATAAAAAATGGACTCGGACAAAGAAATAACTGACCATCATTATTAATGGAACAATGAAACTGAAAGCTCTCTGAGCTGAAAGATCAGAAAAAAATCAGGTAAAAAAAAAAAAGCCTGAACTATATTCCAGTTTTTCTCAGAGAAGCATTTCACATTGTTCTATCTCCCTAATACTGAGACAAGGCCAGTGGCTTCTTTGGGACAGACATATGCTGCTGTGTGAAGACAGGAACACAACCTCAACTTGCCACTAATATGGGAAGAAATGGAAATTTTGCCTCAAGATAAGCATAGTCAATTTGCAAAAATTCAGAAAGTAATATGGAATCATAGGTGAATTCAGAATGACTTCTCATTTACAGCAGCCTTGGCGGAGAGTGATATAAATCGTCAATATTCAGGTTGTGCTTCTATTCAACTTATCCACACCTTCTCAAGAGTGGTAGAAAGCAATGGTACGAATAATTTAGCAAGCACTCTGTCACAGAGGCTATAAACATATCACAGTCACTCTAGATTGCCATTTCAGAAATTGAGCTTGTGAACGATTCATAGAGAGAGGATATTTAAAATGCTCTTTAAGTCTCTATGCAAATTTTCCTTCTAAGTGAAACCTCCTCTGACCACACTATCTAAAATTGAATTCCCTCACTCCACCCACCCACATGTGCTTTCAATCTCACCCTCCCTTGCTTTATTTCCCTTCACCATGTTGATTACTGTTTAACACAGTACACGTTTTATTTATTGTTCATTCTCTCTCCACTAGAATATAAGCTCCACAATGGCAAAGATATCTGTCTTTGTTCATTTGTGGTTCCCCATTTCCAGAAAAATGTCTTGCACATGGTAGAAGCTTACTAAATATTTCTTGAAAGGAAACACATTTAAGGAGGAAAGGACAAAGTAAAGGTAAGTTATCCTTTTAGAAGTCAAAAGCTATGCAGATTTCACAAGAATACACAAGTTCCACTTGAACAGGCAGATGTTTAGTATATATTCCATTATTTAGAAAGGTATGATATATAAAGGTCTTTGAACCAGGCAGGAAAAAAAAAAATGTTTCACTCTTCCAAACAATGTAGGTTTTGTTTTGGCATTCGGTGTAAAGGGAAAGAAAGAAGAATCTGAGCTCTAAATCTGTTGTTTCTATCTTGCTACTGGCCTTTTTTGGCTACAGCCCTTATAAAAGGGGGTGGGAGGGGTGAAAGCATACCCTAAAAATAGTCAAAACTAGCACATTTGCAAAATCAACTCATGAAAAAAATAGTGCTTAAAAACTATCAAAGAGGAATTCCTACTTAAACCCCAATATTTCACTTTAGATACAAGTTTACACAGATTTCTCTTTCCATGTAGCAAGAGTCCCAGGCAGACCACTTTGTTCACAAAGATAACAAATACAGAGTACTGCAGGATGTACACCATGAGACAATAACATACAAGAGAAATTGGTTTGCTTTTTTAAATTCCCTTTAAAATTCTGTCTTACTACAGGCATATTGTTTGCTGACAACTCTAGAGAACAAGTATCCTCCTGCTGTCTGAATACGAAGATCGGTTATGGATCTACTCTCAGGAGAGGGTGCTATTTTCAGACTTCTTTTTAGAAGCCAATTAGTAGACCTGATCTACTTTTACTTCTCTTCTAATATACGTATTTGTTATTTAACCAAAAACTTGATGTAAATCTGTGAATGCCTCACGTGTCCAAGCTGAACATTTCCAGAAGGCATCAGTTGCTCTCTCAGCCCTCGCCTGCCATGCGACTGTGGGCTTCCTCCAGTCTTCCCCACCTCGGAAATAGCATCTCAAAACTCTTGATTCCTTGCCATCATCACTGTCACCATCCTACTCCGAGCCGCCACTGTATTTCACAGACTGCAGTGCCAACTCAAAGCTACTGATTTGCCTCCTACTGCATCTAAAATGGAATTTGAACTCGGCCCTTGTCTCCAGCCCCTGCACATCCATTGCAGGTCCCTTTTGTGCTCATGACGCTCTACCTAGTCTCTAGATCCTGTATTTAGAGATGCAGTTTCCTGCTATCAACAACTTTCTTTCAAATGTTTCACCAAAAAGTTGGGCATGATGTTGCATTGCTTTCTCTCTTTCTCTCTCTCTCACACGCACACAGAGAAAATACAGGCAAGCAGTTAAAATTGTTAAATCTAGATATTAAGGGTGCATGTATTCATTCTTCCAACTTTTCTGTATTTTTGGAATTTTTTATAATAAAATGTTTAAAGTATATACTCAAGTTTAAAAAACCTGAAAATACATAGGCAATTCCTTTATGATAAAATATTATTATATTATCACTAAGTATTTGCAATGGTTAAATAGTATTCTGGCTAGCAAATATAAGATTATTAAGTCTCCATTTGAGCCATTTATTTTTATTTTATTTTTTTAAAGATTTATTTATTGATTTGAGAGATGGGGGAGGGGCAGAGAGACTCTTCAAGCAGACTCCCCACTGAGCACAGAGCTAGGCTTGGGCTGGATCCCAAGACCCCTGCAATCATGACCTGAGCAGAAACCAAGAGCAGAAACTGACTAAGCCACCCAGGCACCCCCATTTTAACCATTTAAATTTGTTAGTGTAAGTAATGCTACAACCAACGTCTTTATGCTTTAAAAAAGAAACAAAACTATGTCCGTGCCATTTAATTAAGTGTAATTCTTGCTCCATTCAAAAGTAGCATATGTGAACTGAAAATAAAAAATCACACCTTATAAAACCATACAAATATATTATAAATGCACTAATTTGATTTCACACTATTGTATTCAAATTTACTGCCTGTACCAAGAATTATATTGTAGTGTTTAAAGAAAGAGAACAAGGCCATTTACATTTAATTAGCTATATTTCTTTTTCAACACTGGGAAAGAAAAAGTAAAATTATAACTTGGAGGAAAAAAAAATTCCAAGGGATGCTTAATAGATGTATCTGGCAAAGACAATGCCATTCTGGGAAGCTTTCATTATCTTATCACAAGAGCTGACACAAACTGGCTTTTGGTATATAAACTTTAGGAGAAAACCTGTTCAAAGCAACCACTAAAATACACATTCTCACTAAGACAGTCGAATTTCTGCAGTGATTTTTCAGGCACCATTTTCAGGGCTCATCACAATTTTCAAAGATTAACCAGATGTAATTCTGGGAGAAATAATGCTTCAGTACATCTCAAAAGATCTGAAGGGGAGCAGAATATGCCATCCCAAAATGTGCCACTTTGGCATGTGGGTATTTTGAGCTGAAGGCAATCAAGACCCAGCAGGTTCAAGAAAAAATTTTACTTCTCCCTGAACTACCTAGATAGGAGCCCTGGTGGAGAAATAGAGCTATTACCAGAGATAACTTTTTATCGGAACAACCAGTATGTATGGCAGGGCAAACATCTAATTACCAAACATCTGCTTTTCTTATGTCCTGTGAATTACCCTCTTCCCCTTTGGAGCCCCAGGTTCCTATCCCATTCCTTAGCTCATGATGTCATATAAGCTTCAACTGCCTGGCTTGCCTTTGGGTCTTCTATTTTTATTGGGCTCCATACATAGGGAACTAAATTTACTTTTCTCCTGTTAATCTGTCTTATGTCAGTTTAATTATTAGACCAGCCAAAGAACCTACAAGGAAAAAAGAAAAATTCTTCCAGCTCTATGGGTCAAATCACTTTGGATAGTGTCTACATTTTTGAAAAATGTTCAAAACACAGATTCACGATAATAGGGGAAGGAAGTAACATGTTAACAGGTGACTCTTCTAAATCATTTCAAAACTCACAATTCTGGAATATTCCTTAATGTCTGACTATTTTCAAGGAAGAATGAAATGTAAATTATTTTAATAAATAAAATATATTTGTGTTTCAAAGGAAGGGAGATATGGCATTTGCAGAATATTTTGTTTACTACCTATGCTAAATATACACAATAACTTTTATAGTCTCCAAATGTTAAAAAATCCTTTGTTTTTAGATTAATTTAGATTGAAAAATCTGGACACCAAAAGGTTAAGTGATATGTCAGATGTGGATCACTTTCATGTTAATTAACATTTATTAAGTCCTGACTTAATACTAATTTTTGAAACTTAAAATTATTCATGCATAATATAACACATAATAACATAAATATTTATGGTTTTTAATCCATTTATATATGTGAATAATGAATGGTAAAGAAATGTTGCTTAGGTCCCAGAACAGAAAGATCTGAGGAGAAAGAGAAAAATCAATGTGTGTATGCTGACCCTGTTTTCTTTTTAGGTCCTTACCTTTTTTCTTGTTTCTTCTTGCATCCACTCTTGTTCAGAAACCACCTTGTGATGGTTATGATGCAGAAAAGAATAGTGTACTAAAAAATGCTTCATCAGTGCACTGCACTTAAGGTAAGGAGCCTCAAATTCCAGATATAATTGCACCACACAGTACTATGACATTTTGCTTTTTTTCCCCCTCCTTTGGGATCTGAGGATCATGAATATTGGCAGAGAGATCTAAATTTCAATTCACATATCATATAATTAAGTGTTGAAAAATACGAAAGGTTTCATTCCTCCCACTGCACTAGCAGTTCTGGATTCCAAAAATATGAACTCTTTAAGAGTGTACATTCAGTCTAGAGGGGAGCAGGCAAACAACTAATTTCAAAAGACTGTGAAATGCTGTTATTGCTGCCTCTATAAAATAGGAACTACCATGTAGTGGATATAATGAGCCGGAAAACAGCTGTGTCATAAGCACACCTATCAAGAATTACCATCACTTTATTTTTGACCTGAAGAAAGATGCTTCATTTACAATAAAAACTACGTTCCTGCTGAATAAAGTTTATGGCAATTTTTACTCAAGGTACATAGGGCAGTGTATTCAATTTAGTTTTTAACCACCCAATCTAAAGTTGTCTTTCTTCAATCTTTTTCTATCAACTCATCATGTTTTATTTTCTTCATAATACCTACTGTTCTATGAAATCATCTTGTTTATTTGCTCCCGTCTCTCATCAGAATATGCACCTCATCTATCTTATTCACACACTGTACTCCTCCTCAGCCCTGCCACAATGGCCAGCACTAGGTGTTGAAAAGTGTTCAAAGAGAAAATCAGACAGTGAAAGAGAGAGGACATGGCAGCAAATCTTTTCCTTGGCCCGGATGCAGGGGGATTGGGCTGTGTCAATATTTAACTTAAGCATCCGCACAGAAAGGCTTTCTCAGGCCCTCTTTACTGCCCCTGTAAGCACCGCACATCTACCAGTGTACTTAGACCACTGTATGGAAACGATTCATTTGCCAGCCTGTTTCTATGTGTTACCCTCTTTCCCATGAGTATCATTATCATTCTTTGCTTCCTCTCTCTCTCTCCACCCCCCCCTTTTTTTAAAGACTCAATTCAGGCTTCACTACCTCTAGGGATATTTACTTAAAACAAAGACTATTCTCCAAGGACTCTTCCTGCCCTTTAGGTAACCTTTCCATTTATTCCCATTGCATCTTGTAGAGTGGTGAGTGGTGATCAGGGTGCTGCACATGTTCATGCCATGGAGGGTAGAAAAGAGATGTTTCATGATATCACATAGGAAGAGCCAAAGATTGAGCTAGTGCTATGGATTATTATTTTTTTGGCTTCTTCTTCAATCACAATAGGAAACTCACCGAACTCAAAGAAGTGGATAGTGCAGACAACCAGAAATAATAACAACACACTGAACAGAAGTAAAGAGTCATCAATAGACTCCACTTTAAGGCTGTGAGCAAGTGCAGAGGCTTGGGCCGTGAGCGGGGAGGGCACGGAAGAAGGCAGGCAGAGTCCCAGGAGGGAGATGTGCCAGGGGGAAATTTTTTTTTTCCTTTCCAAGGGACACAAAGTGAGTTGTCAACAAATTAGGTGTTAAAGGCCTATGTTGAATTAGAGGTTTGCTCCTAAGAGATAAGAGTAGATTGGGCAGAGAATTCCCAAGAAATTACAGAGCAAAAAAACCCTGAAAGATTCCTAAGTGACTCTGTTTCAGGGTTAGGGAGCAGTTGTTGCCATAACAGGAGAGACTAATCCTCATTACCATTGCCTAATTGCTTTATGCTAATATGCTCTTGAAAACATTCCTTCTGTTGCCAATGTTTTGCTGTGGTTTATTTAACTGCCCTTCCTTAAACTCAAAGAAAATCGTCAACAGACAACTCGATGTACTAGTGATGACTGAGTTCTCAGGCAGTCCTGAAGGAAATCAGATTATCACCATTAACAAATGGAAAGCACTTGTGCTACTGGTTCATTTCTAGCAAGTGCAACAAATACAAATAAGCACTGTTTGCTTACCGTTGGGGGGGGAGGGGAAGGAGAAACTTCTCCAAAATAACAGTAAGTAAATAACTTTCCTAATCATTCAGTCAAATAATGGAGCCCTGAACAACTACTGATGGCCAAATAATTTATGAAAAGTATTCTAAGCAATAAGGAATCTAATAACAGAAGATTAAATTTAGTATTTAGAATTTGATGTTTTGACAAATTACAGAAGTTTAACATGGTAATATTTTTGCATTAAAGAGACAGAATATGTCTTTCACTTGGCTGGAAGATTCACAATTTGAGAGGAATTTCAGAAGCTTCTGAAGGTGAAGAAGGATGTGTTGACTAGGCTTTCATAGGAAAACTTTCAGGGTATTATAGAAAAGGAAGTTAGCATACATCATACCAAAGGAGAGTACAGAATAATCTATGTTCCATCAGGCTGAGGGTGATGATGGGCAGGGGAGGACATATCTTTTTGGGAGAAGAGGAAATGAGGTTTGAAAACCAGAAGTTTAAGTGGCAGATGATGGAGATGGGTGCTCTAGGAGGGATGGAGTAGTAACTAAGGAAAGAGAGGCAATTCTAGAATCAACTTCACAGAATGCAGTATGAAATGAAAAGACAGCAGCTTGATGGGGCATCCAATGCCAAGCCAATGAAATAGAATATATAAGAAAACAGGTATAGAAATGAAGGACTAAAATTAGGAGGAAATGAAGTAAAAAGAAATGAGAATTATGGGGCGCCTGGGTGCCTCAGTCAGTTATGCGTCTGCCTTTGGGTCAGGTCATGATCCCAGGGTCCTGGGATTGAGCCCAGCATCACACCGGGCTCTCTGCTCAGCAGGGAGTCAGCTTCTCCCTCCCACTCTCCCTCTGTGCTCTCTTTCTCTCAAATAAATAAATAAAATCTTAATTTTTTTTTTTTTAAAGAAATGAGAATTAGAGGGCTCTGACAGAGATTATGCTATACCTGGGGAGGTTCAGAAAAGAAAGCCTAGGGATTTTTTGGAGGGAAGCACGTTGGCAGTGCCTGGAGAAAAGAAGGAATTTGAGTTAGGTAAAGTGGTAAACGCTAAATAATGAAACAGATTCCTGAGTGAGGGTATCAAGTGAACAAAACAATATTGCAGATAATAAGTAATAAGCAAATTAGGTGTTAAAGAGTAATAAAAGAAGTGTTAAAAAAGATGAGTTTATGTAAAATATTTAAGTATGTGGAAAAATTCCTCTGCTCAATGTAGCATGTATTTCAAATGCTCATTTTTGCTATGCCCATTTCAAACTTGTCTGTTGGAGGAGATAGATGAAAGTTCCAGTATAACTGAGACTATGTAATCCTGCTTGCAACTCTTCATGAGGATTCAAATTCACATGGAAGTGAAGAGAGGAAACCTGATTATTTAGTTGAGCAATTTAATTTTTTCTGTCTTCTGCTTATATATGAAGACCAAAATAAATTCATATTTATCTTTTTTGCAAGGTTTCAGAGCTTTTCAACTTTTCTTGAATTTTATTGTGTGGTTAAAAAAGAATTTGCAATTGTAATTCATTTTACAGCATAATGAATATAGATGAATCTCACTTTATGCCACATATCTATTCCTGAAAATTTGGTTATTGATTATTGTATGAAGAAAGTACTATTTTAATTGAACTAAAAGGGTTAATATTTAAATGAAAGTTAAAAAATGAATCCTTTTACTTCAAGTATATAAATACTCTATGCAAAATTAAATAAAAACAATATAAAAAACCATTGCTATTGATACAATGTTTCTAAATGTTAGATATTTGTGGCTCAGATTTTTTTGTATCAGGCAACATTTACACCATTATTTTCTGAAAGGAAAACTGAGTTAGTGAGTTATCTCCTGCATAATGTGAGTTGGTGATATATGGTCCAGCTCACCTATTTTTTAGTGCTCAAACTCTTTAACAGAAATTATCAATTATTTGACAATTTAAAAAATTACCTGTATATTACTGATTATAACCAAAAATGTGTCCTACAATATATTCTTATAGAACTTTACAAAATATGCATTGCTTCATTCAATTCCAAAGCCAAAGTTGAAGACTAGAAAAAAAAAAAAAAGATGGCCTTGGGTAATATTGTAATTATTACTAGCTTTGGTGGTTTGAATAGGTCTCATATGATCCAGTTTATACAAAATTAATGTGACTACCAAAAGCCATTCTCAAATATTATATATATTGAGTTCAATCTGCCAAGCTAGAATAACAATCTATATTGTTTCTGGAAAATCTTGGAAATGGGAAAGTCTTTCTTCCTCTTTCCTATTAACCTTCTTAAATGCACTTCCACCTATAGTAATTTCATTTTGGGGCTCAGTGAACATTATTACTTTCATAGCTGATTTCTGCAGGTGTTTGTTTTTTTTTCTGAGATTAGTAACAAGCAATCATACATAAATAAAATATTCATTGCTACGATAAAAATGAGATATTTTCTACTGTTAATGACCAACAAATATAGATTATCTATTGCTTTGCAATATTTTTATGCTATCATTCATTCATTCTTTCTCTCTCTCCTTTTTTTTTTTTTTTTGGTACACGAGTAATACCTACTTTTTCCCCAGAAGATCCTTTCAGATTTTTCTTCTTCAATCAGATTCTATCACTGCTTTTTCTTACTAGTCAGAAATGGTGGAAATTATGACTGTGAACACAAAATATATCAAGGGAACAGAAACTAATGTGTTTTTCAATTTAATAGCTTTTTGTACACTGTTCTGGTTCAGTTTCTCCCCTATGTAGAGTATTGCACCATTACCTCTAAAGTCAAGGAGAGAAAACTAGATTTCAGCCTGTGCCAAAGGAAAAACAAATGAGAAGGTGTGGTGGCAGCAACATGACTAATTCATTATAAGTATACTGTGTTTAAGATATGCTTTTAATCAATAAAGTATAGATTAAGATATATTTCATTTTATCTCTTATAATACTCCAAAGGTGTGGCTTCAGAATTTTAAAGAATTAATTAACTTGTATGGTCCAAAACACTGATCAAGTATTTAAAATTAATTCTCTAGACCTGTTTTGTCAATATGGTAGCCATTAGCCACATGGTACTATTTACATTTAAATTAAATTAAATATAATTAAAAAAGCAGTTCCTCAGTTGCACTAGTTACATTTGAAGTATCTAATAGCCACATGTAACTAGTGGCTACCATTCTGGACAGCATATACACATAAAACATTTTCATCACTGCAGCAAGTTTTATTAAAGAGTGCTGCTTGAGTGCCTGATGAACGTTAATGATTTTTTCCACATCCTGATTTGTTTTAAGGCTCCTGTATTGCCAATAAAATAAATGCAGTAGTGGTCCCAGACTATGTGAAAATGTTGACTGAGATAATCCTAAGGCACCAGTGTTTCTAGAGCCAGTCTTTAGCAGAAACACTATAACTATTGATCAGGAACTTGGAATGTTTCTACAGCTCTGCTGGGACAGTCCGTTGAAATGCTAATTGTGGGATCATAGGTGGAGGCCCCATAACCACAACTTTCGGGAACAAAAACTTAACGTTATTTCGCTGTGGGTCTAACTGGAATGCTATTTCCTCATATCTTTGCATTGCTGGTTAATTTTGCTGTTTAAACCTGCACTAAAATGTCACCCCTTCAGAAGATCCTTCTTGACCACCCAAACTACAGTAGCCCCTTCACCCCTGTTTCAATCCCTAACTTCTTTCATATTGCTCTATTTCATTTTCACCACTGCAGTTATTGAGTCCTTCCATATTTGCGTATATTTATTTGATTTTGACTGTCTCTCCTCCACTAAAATAAAGCTTGTTGTAGGAGAAGGATTTTGTGATGTTCACTGCAATATCCCAAATCCTAGAAGGCTGCTGGGCAAAGGCAGGAGCCTTATAAATATTTATCACACAAATAAATCAATGAATGCATTGGACAGGAGATGGGGATTAAAGTTATTCATGGTGGAAATGTGCTTTTGTAAAATATAAAGGCATTTTTTTTCAAATAAAAAATACATTTACTCTTTTCTCCCATTTGATCTTTATTATTAATCTTCTCCAAACTTTGTATTTGAAATGTAGTAACTTCAGAGACATATATTATAAACCTAATTTACCTTTATGAAAGTTAAATAAGGAGTTAGCTTGTAATCGATGAGATTGGCCATCTGGAGCAATAACACACTCAAGAGATGGAGGGTATCTCTTGGGGAAACTGGGGATGCAAATCTATTGAAGAATGACAAGGGTATGTAAGTCTCAGGTTCATCACTATTCTAAAGAAATCCTCTGTAAGTGGAAGTTTTGTTTTCTTTCTTTTAATTTTTTTTTCTTGCAAGATTTTATTTAAATTCAAGTTAGTTAACATTGTAAGTTGAAGTTTTAAAAATGGGTGATTCTGACTGTACATTGTCTAGAAAAGAGGGTACAAATAGGCAGATTTTGGTGAGGGGTACTTAATACTAAGGAGTGTGTATCTGGAAAACTTAACAGATGTAACCATGTACAATTTCAACTATGTGCTAGCAGTAAATCTGGGAGTATCAGGCTATCAAAAAATGATGGCTCCAAAGACACAAGATTTCCAACTGCTTCAGAAACAGCCTTCTGATTATTCTATGGCTTATAATGCAAAAATTTCTTGAGCATAAATAATTCATATTTTTCTTTGTGATAATTATAATTATTACTGTAAGCTGGTAAGTTGTCATTTTAGCTCATCCATCAGCCAGTCTTTTGTGACTTTAATTTGTTAACTGAATTCCTTTTTCTTTTTTTTTTTTGAGATTTTATTTATTTATTTGACAGAGAGAGACACAGTGAGAGAGGGAACACATGCAGGGGGAGTGGGAGAGGGAGAGAGAGAAGCAGGTTTCCTGCTGAGCAGGGAGCCTGATGCGGGGCTCCATCCCAGGACCCTGGGATCATGACCTGAGCCGAAGGCAGACGCTTAACGGCTGAGCCACCCAGGCGTCCCTGTTAACTGAATTCTTTAGAGCCTGAACCACTGAGGCAGCCTACCCATAAACCCAAGGACTATACATTGAAACACAGTGACTTTCACCACTGAATAACAGTTGGCCTCCATCCTAGACATTTTTAGCATCTCAAAGTACAAGGCAATTCTGATTTACACTACCTTAATTTTCTTCTATATCCAGATTTTGGTTGTTCTTTGCATATTTTACAAATGAAATTTAATGTAAAAGTTTTTAAAAAGTTAAAAAATAATACAAATAATTGTTGATATTTTAAAATAACTCCAAAATGGCATTTTTAAAGCAGAAGAGACATCATTTTAGGTCTTACCTGGATAGGCAGATTACAAATGCATAAGTTTTATACCTTGTTTCAGGAATGTCTGGGTTATAGCTAAACACAAAATACAACATTTAACAGTGTTTTTTCCCTTTTATTTTCATATATATACTAGCAATTCCAGTGATACTATATATGTTTCATGTCTGAAATGCGTAATTAAAGGCCTTTAAGAAAACAATCTGTACATGCTCTATCAGTCTCTGCCCAAAACCCACACTGAATTCTCACTTTAATATGAAGTACCATAACATTTATTTAGTATAAGGCAGGTCTGTCTTGGGCCTAGACCAGAGTGGAGTATGTTACTGGAAATAACAGAAAGAACTCTTTATTTCACATACAACATAACTACATACTGTGGGTCTTTGGGGCAGCATGATGGTATATTTTTAATGTAGGATAATTATATTCATTTCTTTTCCCCAAACATGCTTTAACTCTAAAATAACTATTCTATGTTGATTTCCCCTATATAACCAACAGAATCCTTGCAAATAACAAATACATGCAAGATAACCACAGGATTCCATTGACAAATATTATTACTACCAAAATAACTTAAGATTACTTTTGTGCCATTATTAATTTGTAGACTAATTTGTAAAAAAAATTATAATTATCTGAAATTCTTGATAGCAATTAGAAGAGTAAAAAAGAGTATTAGATAATGATATTGTTAACTAATTTTTAAATTTACATTAAATTGTTTTCAATGCCAAGTAAGAGGGGTTATTACTTCATTTTCAAAAGTTTTTATTGACCAAAATTGTAAAACATGAGGTAACCAAAAGAAATAGTACATTTTTCCCTCTTGCTATGTTCTGACTATTCTTTAGTTTATGTAGCACGGATCCAGGGTTCAAAATGTCTCTTTATTTCTATAATTTATAAAATATGTATGTCATTGCAATACACAGCTCTCAAGGAAATGAAAGAGGTAGATATTGACCAGCAACACATCCCAAAAGAAGTTATGTCTTTCTTTCCCTCATCCAACACTTCAAAAACATAATTTCAAACTGAAAGGTCAGCAATAGGAAAGTTTGTCCATTTTCTTTCCAGGTCTCATGGAAAACTGTTAGTCCCTTGTACTGGAGCGGCAGCTAATAGGTTTTACTTGGTGTGCTATGTAAAGCCTCTCTGTGTGCCAACATGAAAAAGCCTTTAAAGGAATGTCAGCAGCTTCAGAAACTGCTTGTCAAAAGGATTTCAGTTTTCTTTCTCTGGCCTTCCTAACCACTTTCAAAGGCTTATTTCATTCCTGTAGTTTCCATATTATTAATGCATATAGCTTGCAATGGTAATTCAGGGTGGGCCACCTGGTTACAAAATTATAGAGAGAGTTGATTAGGTACAAAAATAAAAGGCAGAGCTTCACAAATTTTACAGTACATTAATATTTTACTACAGGCAATGGTTAGTGGTATGGAGGAAAAGAAGGCAATAAATTGCTGAAAGGCATTTTAAAAAAAACTATTAATTTTGCCTTGAAAATTGCCTTAAAGTTTTTGCAAGTTTATTGTAATTATTACACTTGATCTTAGCCAAAAGGCCGAGAAGCGATTATTATTGTAATTATTACAATTACAGATAGACTGAAATGTCCAAAGGATTTTTTTTTTCTTTTGCCACTGGAAACAAAACCAAATAGCACAGTAAAAGGAGTACAGACTAAGAGCCTTGGGTTCTGGCTTTGGTCTTCTGTACATCAGGGTAATTCACTTATCTCTATGACCTAGAATCATAGAGATATATACCATAAACACCTTACAGAATGGGATTTCTGAGTTTCTCTTTCAGTTTAGACATAAAGTTGTAGGGAAAATGGGGATTGTCGACAAGTTCCAACTCTGCTAAAGCTTAATGAAAATTCATAGGAGTGACGATCCTATTTATAAATATTTTAAAAGATGAACAACAAAAACCCCTCTTGATGAATTAGTGAGTATTATTTGTATGATGATTTTCTGCTCTCATGAAATTCACTTCAAAATTGAGTATAGCCCTTAAACATGAATCTATGCTTAATTATCAAATGATTCTATGAAAATGTAAGGGTGTCCCTGAAAGTATCTTCTTGAATAACATGGTCAAGTTATTAGCTGAACATTCAAAAGACTTTTCAAGTAACTGATTATCTAGAATTCATTTAATAATGACCCATTTTTCACCTCCCAAAGCTAGGTGCTTTGCTAGGCACTGGGAACAGAGCAGTAAATAAGAAAGTGATATAAAAAAGCCAACTGTAACTTGTTAAACTTCTTACTGCACACAACTTCTTACTATTTGTACCTCATGAAATTTCCAAACACATAATGTTATTCCTGAAATATCATTAAAGGAAAAGAAAAATAGTCAAAATACCATTTATTTACATTATTGTACAATATTCATTGTTTATGTCTATAATCTCTTATTCACAATTGTAAAATTCAAACAGCTTGAAAGAAGAAAGTTGCTCCTTGAGTTTGGAACAAATTTATTTGGCAGAGAGACAGATGTGAACTGACATGAGACTTTTTAGAGACTTTTAACTCTGGTTTATTGGGACAATTTATAAGTTTCAATGAACAAATACTGAGTTTGATTATGGGTTGTTTCCCTAGATCCCACAGGGATATTAGGAAGAAATGTTTAATACACTGAATTATTAATAAAAAAAAAACTAAAAATGTCCTATTTGGCCGCACCATATTAAAATGAAATCAGTACTTCAAGTGTCTTTATTTCAAATTCAAATGCCAATGACATTTTGATCAAAATTGAGAATTTTATTTCCTGCTTTCTTGTTTATTCAGAGGATCACTGCTTTTGTTTTTTGTCTTTTGGTGTTTTTAAAAATAAACAAGATAAATAGAACTAGTTTAAAAAACAAGGAACTTAAGTTCTTGGTCTTTCATCTGAGGCCTTAGGTATAGAATTTACTGCTGGACTAAGTGTTATCCTAAGTTGCCAAGGATTGTTTCTATGTATAATTCATGCTACTCAAACATTCTATTCAAACTATGGGAATAGAAAAAGACTGGGGCTTGCGACATGAGAACGCCCCATCCTTCCAATCTGAAAATGAAAATCAATCATATGGAAATCTATAAATAAGTTTGCTGAAGAATTACAAAGCTATGTTCAGGTTCAAGGAGGCATTCTAGTAGAAAAGATGATACATTATAAGCTATTTAATTTTTCAAAACATGGATTTAAACTGAAGAATGTGGAGCTGTCACTGAGTTTAAGAAATTTTGGGGATTTAGATATTGTCAAATTCCTAGAATTAACCAAACTGAAGTTAAGAGCATAGTCCTCCAGATTGCCAAGACTGCCCAAGACTTCTGACCCCAACTGCAACAAGGTAGGGTCCAACCATAAAGTTAGATAGAGGGAAAACTCCACACAGGACCACCCTCACTTCTCACACCAACCACAAGTTCAGGGGTTCCCAAAAATATTCTAAGATTTGAAGACTCAAAAAAAAAAAAATCACTGGAAACTATTATATTTTAAAGTTTTAGTTCTTACAGGGAGAGAATGCAGATCAAAAATCAACCAAACGAAGAGATTTGTAGAGTAGCATCTGAGAAGCTTCCATTGTCCTAGGGGTGCATTACCATCCTGGTATCAGTGTGTGACAATATCCATGGGCTACTGCCAAACAGAGAAGTGCCCCTGAGCTTCAGTGTCTTGAGTTTTTATCAGTGCTTTATTTTGCAGGCATGTCTGATTGACTGGCTGTCCACATGGTTGGATTCAGTATCTAGGTCAATGGATACCACATAACCCAAAGCCCCCGCCCACCCTATATCACATGATTTTTTTTTTTTTTTTCTTGTGTAGCCAGCCCCCACCCTAAACAAAGACAATGCTATCAGGTATGACGGAATACTTCCACAAAGCCCATTGCAAAAGGCCAGACCTCCTTTTGGCCTAGGCCAACTCTTTATCACACGGCAAGTATTTAATTCAAGGGTCAAGGATAGATTTACAAATTTAAAAATAAAAACAAAACCCTGAAGCCAAATACTTAGTTGGAAATTCTTAACACTCATTGACTTTTAAGAAAAGGAAACCAAAGTAGGAAACAACTTTAGTGCCCAGTATCAACATGACCCAGCTCTAAGTTTGATGTGAAAGTAAATCCAAGTACAATATTACGAAAATCAATTTACCTATATAAAAAATAAAACCAAAATAAGTGAACAAGTCTATAAATTTGTAAAGAAAATTACAGGCAAACTTGAGAAAAATTTTAGATGTTTATAGAATTATATGACCATTATTTTGCACTCATTCCATGAATAACAAATATATGGGTTCTTTATGATGAATTGTTTACCTTAATCACCATAATTACAGCAAAATAAATTACCATTATTATAATATCAATTTTTTCTTAGAAATACTGTAATAAGGGATATGTTCAAAATGAATTATTTTCACAAAATAATTGAATGAAATAATTTCACAAGAGCCACTCTATATACATATTCTGAGAAGACTGTAAGAATCAATTTATCCACTATGGGAAAACAGAATTCTTTAAATGAAAGCCAAAGAGGATGAGGAAGATGGGTGGTATTTAGTTAAAACTTTACTTCCCAATCTTGATTTTAATTTGTCATACTTTTCAGGTTTCATAATGCTTCTGATAACTGTTACTTTGGTAACCACAGTCTTTAGAAACCTAGTTTTTAAGAACCCTGTAGCTTCCGATATAACATATACTGACTTCATGAAATTTAAAACTGTAAAAGTGACATATTGGTGTTATGCATTAAAAAAACATTCTAAAATCTGTGCCAATGATAATGTCTCACATTAGTGAAGCTCTTCTAAACATTCAAACACATTTCATATATTTTATCTCATTGTGAGAAGGATTATCTAGCTATTACTGCCTTACCAGGTATCTCTGAAATATAGAGTCCAAAAAGGAAATGCTCATCATGGTAACAATATCCTGACACCAGAACCCATGCCTCCTGACTTTTAGTCTAAATTTCTTTTCAGCAGAATATGTAGTTTTTCTTACATGAAATAGGGGATAGCTCATTGTTAGTTCAAGTATCTCTTCCTCAGAAAAGCCTTCCCTGATTTTAATCAGGTTTTAAAAACTAAAACAAAACAAATATTTATATGTGTTTATTGCACCATATACTTTCTTTTCTTTGAAGTTACTACAGGTACAATTTTACTTCTCTTCCGAGTCAGTGACTAATGTCTGTTTCCCGCAATGAGTTACATAAGCTCTTTAAGCAAGTAGCACTGGGGCAGGCATAGAGATTCTAATCTTAGAGAAGAAAACTCAGGCTTAGTTGTGGAATCCTGGTCGTACAAGATCCAAAGCCTGGGCTTTTCCATTTTTACTATAACCTAGTATATATTTTTTTCAAAGATTTTATTTATTTATTGGACAGAGAGAGACACAGCGAGAGAGGGAACACAAGCAGGGGGAGTGGGAGAAGGAGAAGCAGGCTTCCTGCTGAGCAGGGAGCCCGATGCGGGGCTCGATCCCAGGACCCTGGGACCATGACCTGAGCCAAAGGCAGACGCCCAAAGACCGAGCCACCCAGGTGCCCCAATATATTTTCTTAAATACAACAGAGACTCAATACAGATTTTCAACTACATAAATTAATTAAATATGACTATGTATCAATAACGCCTTCCTGTATTTTCCTACATAAACTATTTCCCATATCATATATTTATGCAAGGAAAAAAAAAATCTCCCAAAAATACCCGGGAGGGAAATAGAGAAATTGTCCTTACATGTATATTTAGTAAATCCTATGATTTTTTTCAACAGTGTTCAGAATTCTCATCACAAAATTTATTTTTAATCCTCTATCTGATCTTTTGTTTATGTGAGCAACAGAGAAACAGGGTTGTTATACATGATAAAGATATTCTAACACAATTATAGCACTACATGACAAAGTTTTAGGAACCAACCAGAAGCTTCAGCATTTCTATTTCTGATAGTAACTGCAAATGCAGTGGACAGCTTGGGAAATATTCTCTATTCCAAGGGACTTCAGGATTATGGATGCGGAGGTTTTGTATCAGCGGCACACAAGTGGCCAGCTCTTACATCAGCTCCTTCGAGCTTCAGCTCAAGGATATAAACAGTCTTTGCTTGCTTAATGTGTTCACCAGTAACTGCCACAAATAACTGCACTTCACAAGTAAAGTAGCGCAGCCCAATGAATGCAGAGACTCAGCAACTGTTCCAGGTGAGATGCTAGAAAGCAGTGGTTTCACAATAACCACATTTAATTCTCCATAAAAATGCTTCCTGTCCTGACAGATTAAGAATCTGATGCACCTCTCCTTGCGTGAAGTTTCAGTAAATAATATTTTTACAGAGAAAGGGAAACACTGTTACTTATTTTTTACACAAGTCTCAATATTCTCAATATTCTTGAAAGACCTGGTACTTCTCGTCCAATTCCCGATAGGACATCTTTTTCTTTGGCCCTCTCTGAGTCCCTTCATAATTTCAGCTCCCTGTGACATTTAAAGGCAAGCCTGCTAGCTTGCTTGCTTGTTTGATTGATTTATTTTTAAATTCAGTCCTGGCCCTCTGTGACTCATTGTCCAGCCACCCATTCCTTGAGCAGCCTTCTTAGAGCTGCTCCTTTGTCCTGATCTTCAAGTCCCTGTTTTGCTAGTTGTCTTCAATCCCACATTTTAGGAATGGGGCTCTATCTTGCTCTTAGCAGTTCCTCTCCCGAGAGCCAACATTTGCTCAATGTTTCGCATTAGCTCTGTTCCCTACATTCTCTTCCGACCTAGTCACTCCTGGGTCAACTCTGTTGGCCAGTTAACCTAGCCTGCAGAACAAAGCCTCGAGTTCTCAACAGGGCATGTAAGATCCTATATGAAGGAGTCCCACTTGTGTCTCTCCAGCCTCGTTTGTCAGTTTCCCTGCTTTGGTTTTTAGAACAAACTTGATTAGCCTACTGCACCTAACCCTTCTTACCTCCGAGCTTGGCTAACTTTACATGTTCTTACAGACTCAGATTAGATGCCCTCTATGAGAAGTTTTTCCCCAGTTTATGTGGCCTTCCATTGTGTCCCCACTGCACTCTGTGCCTTAGCCTATTACAGCCCATCATGATGCATTACGGTGATCTAGTTACTGAAACCTCCTCTGCTAGACTGTTACCTCCCTGAAGGAAAGAACATTCCCAATGTCTATTCTTTGGAAGCCAGCCAAAACTTCCTTAAAGAATAAAAAAGAATGAATAAAAGAGTACCAGTAGTTAGTTTCTTAAGAGCAAGGATTGTTGTCATAGACTCTTTTGCAACTCTTTAAGGTTGACCTCGGCGCTTTTCACAACACTGATAGTGCTAGTAATAATAATGTCATCAACAACTATGACAACGATATTAGCAGTTGCTGAAATTACTTGAACATCTGTTGTGTACCAGTCTCCGTGCTCAGTGCCTTACACAGCTTACAGTTTATCAGTGTTTGTTGAACTGACAAACACTGCTATATGGCAGTCCTCATGTTGTATAAATTAACAATACTCTCTGGATTAATTGCCAAATATCACTTCACTTTGCATGATTTTAAAGTATTTCTATAGTAAACTGAAAAAATTCTCACCATGGTGCCTACAAAATGGCAAAACTGTAGATAAACAAAATATTTAGTGAGCTTGATTCACTAGAGGCTAATCCTACTCAAGTGGGCACAGATCCTCATCTAACTGGACATCTTTGCTAGCCAGGTTAAATTATATTATTGAAAGTTGTCACTGTAATTTTGAACAAGGACATCTTTAGTCACAGTCCATGGTAAAAGTCATTCAATACTTTAATAGCTTTTGCCTACCTGTATTTTTTGAAAATGATATGGCTTCACTGTCCCTTCATGTTCTACAACCTTCACAGTTACCAAGCTTCTTTTATGCCACTATATTTTGAGCTATTAAATGTATATACAGCATCTCTACACTACAGATTTTTAAAAGCTACTCATAATTCCATCATTCTAAGATTTGTCTAGCATCATTTTTCTAGAATTTCCCTGTTTTGTCAATACATCTTTCAAATAATGCAATTCATGATATGTAAAATTTTAAATTTTACTATTTTATACTTGTGTATACATAATAATCATGTCCTATTGTTTCATACATTCTCCATAATTAACCTTTTAAATGATTATATTATATTTCTTTGAGTTGATATACTATTTATTTGCTATACCACTACCATTTTACTGGATAATTTGTGTTGCATGCAAATTTTTCTCCTACTGGCAAGAAAGCTATGATGAATATCATTGTTCATTTTACATTTACTTTATTATTTCAGGATGAATTACCATGCAGGGGATTGCTAATTTGGAAACTATGCATACTTCCCTTTTTTATTGTAAGATATACTAATACTGTAGTTTAAACTTGAAATATTTTTTTCAATCTTACTCATTTGCTATTGATAAAGTTTACCTTCTTTAAAATAGTCATACAAATAAACATAATATAATGCTCTGAAACTTTAAAGTATCATAAGAAGCACATAAAGAAGAATGAACAAAATAGTCAAGAACCTCCCTCATGGAAGTTAAATGCTAAGAAGATAGAGTGAGAAGTAAAACATTGTTCACTCTTTAAAAAGATATATTTTTTATTTGAGACAGAGAAAGAGTGAGTTTTGGGGAGGGGCAGAGGGAGTGGGAGAATGAGAAGCTCAAGTAGACTCCCCACTGGCACGGAGCCTGACGTGAGATCATGACCTGAGTCATGACCTGAGCTGAGATCAAGACCACAATCCTGAGATCATGACCTGAGCTGAGATCAAGAGTCCCACAATCCTGAGATCATGACCTGAGCTGAGATCAAGAGTCCGATGCTTAACTGACTGAGCCACCCAGGTGCCCCAAACCGTTGTTCATTTAATAAATATTTATTGAATGCTGCCAATAGGACAAGTACCACTAGTTAAGTTTAATCCTGTGAGTTGTTTTTTTATGTCAAGAAAAATATTTTTCAATTATATAGTCAAAGAGCTTATTAGAACTAAAGCTATATTTCACTGTTTTACTATGGTTCAGGACATCTTCCATAACATCATTAATTAGTCCCTCACCCCCCACCATCACCACCATTGACTTTCGAAGAATTTTTCAGGTAGACTGTCACATAATTTGCAAATAATGATAGCTTTGGCCTCTATTTTATGTATTTCTACATGTTTTATATATTTCCACATGCAAAAGATAAACAAATGCTTCTAAGAAATTCTGAAGAGCTGGCTGAATGTTTAAATAACTTTATATACTTCACAAAGCACAATGATAATCACAACATTGTTAACTGAAAGTTTAAAAAGGGAATGGAAAAAATAAAGTCTCATTTTTGCTTTACAGAAATATAAGAAGTCAAAACTGGCACAGCCAAAAATGCCAAATATGAAAGATAAAAACTGGAGAAGTGCTATTTTAAAAACTTCTAATATAAAAGAAATCTACTTTTTGTGTACAGGATAAATCTTGAACTAAACTGCTTATTAATCTTCCATTAAGGTAAAAGTGCTCTTGGGGCACCTGGGTGGCTCAATCGTTAAGCGTCTGCCTTCGGCTCAGGTCATGATCCCAGGGTTCTGGGATCAAGCCCTGCATCGGGCTCCCTGTTAGAGGGAAGCCTGCTTCTCCCTCTCCAACCCCCCCTGCTTGTGTTCCCTCTCTCGCTGTGTCTCTCTCTGTCAAATAAATAAATAAAATCTTTAAAAAAAAAAAAAGGTAAAAGTGCTCTGAACAATAAATTGTGAATGTGAGCACTTTGTAAAAATCTCAATATAAAGCTATAGATTATGACAAACATGGAATAAAAAATATTTTTGATACTGAAAAGATTTAGATTATTAATAATTGTAGAAGAGGAAGATTGATATTGCTTGGAGTGAGAGGATTTTTCAAATTAGCTCACAATTAATATACTTTCTGAAAACATTTTTGCATGATTTATGGAATTTTTCTATTCATGTTATAAATTTATATCAAACTGTACATGATAAAACATAGTTTAGTCTCCAATATATGCACTGCAAGCATATATAGATTTTTTTTGTTTTTTACTTTTTTCCATTGGAATATAGTTGACACACAATGTTACATTAGTTTCAGGTATGCAACGTAGTGATTTTTGTTTTAATTTTTTATTTAAATTCCAGTTAACATACAGTATAATATTAGTTTCAGGTGTAGAATTTAGTGATTCAGCACTTACGTACAACACCTGGTGCTCATCACAAGTGCCATCCTTAATCCCCATCACCTATTTAACCCATCCCCCCACCCACTTCCCCTCTGGTAACCATCAGTTTGTTCTCTATAGTTAAGAGTCTGGCTCATGGTTGTCCTCTCTTTTCTGCCCCCCCTGTTCATTTGTCTTGTTTCTTAAATTCCACACGTCAGTGAAATCATATGGTATTTGTCTTTCTCTGACTGGCTTATTTCGCTTAGCATCATACTGTCTAGCCCCATCCACATCATCGCAAATGGCAAGATTTCATTCTTTTTTATGGCTGAGTAATATTCCATATATCATATATACCGTATTTTCTTTATCCATCTGTCATTTGATGGCCACCTGGGCTGTTTCTATAATTTGGCTATTGTTGATAATGCTGCTATAAACATTGGGGTGCATGTATCCCTTCAAATTAGTGTTTTTGTATTCTTTAGGTAAATACCTAGTAATGCAATTCCTGGATCATAGAGTAATTCTATTTTTAACTTTTTGAGGAACCTCTATACTGTTCTCCAGAGTGGCTGCACCAGTTTGCATTTATGCTGCCCTCACTGCAAATGTAGCTACCATCTGTCACTACACTGCTAATACAATACCATTGACTCTATTCCCTCAGTTGTACTTTCATCCTTGTGACTTATTCATTCTGTAATTGGACACCTGTATCTCCCACTCCCCTTCACTCATTTTGCCCATTCCCCTACCCCCTCCTCTCTGTATTTATGGGTCTATTTGTAAGCATATATTAAATGTTCTATTTTATATTATTAATAAAAACAGTTTTACTGAATCCAAAGCAAGTATCCAAATATATGCTTAAAATGTTTGAAGTCACCTATAAAAAAGGTGACTAGAGAGAAGACTGGAAATGTAGGTGACTGTGAATCCATTCTTCTGAATACTTAAGACACTTGCCCCAACGGTCAGGAAATGTCAGTAAAGAATTTAAATATTTCAAGGAGTAAATCTTAAGCCATAGAGAATACAAATATTTTGAAAATCAATTAATATTGACATTAAAATTCAGTATTACACATAATTCCAGTTGCTTCCTAAAATGTTTACTTACCTAAAATATTTGAAAGACTGTGATTTTGTACTACAAGGAAATTTAACTAATACTCTGCTTGCAGTGTCTTGTTGATAGCTCCCTTTGGTCTAATGTGAATCTAGCCCCAATTACAACATACTATTAATATCAGTTAATACTTCCCGGCAGTACAGAATTAAACTATGACTCAGAGTAATTTTAGATTACCCTCTGTTGTGTAATTTCTCTAAGTATTTCTTTTTTAAACACTTTTTGGATTCTCTGACAACAGAATATATATATTTTTTAAGATTAAATTATTTATTTGAGAGAGAGAGAGAGCGCACGAGTGGGGGAAGGGGCAGAGGGAGAGAATGTTCAAGCAGACTCCTCTTGGGAGTCTGGGAGCAGGACCCAGACCAGCTCCATCCCACGACCCATGAGATCATGACCTGAGCCGAAACCAACAATCAGACGCTTAACTGACTGAACCACCCATGCACCCCCATCTGACAACAGAATACTTTTAATTATTTCATTGAATAAAGTGATATGAACAACAATCACAAACCACTCCATTCCTTTCCCTTAAAAATACAAATTAGAGCCATTTTCTGTGATCTTTATTCAGCTAAAAGTTATTTTAAAAAATAATTTCAAACAGCATGGGAATTTGAGTTATTGAATATAATGAGTAATTTCAAATGCCAAGTCTGTCTTGCTACAAAAAAGCTACCATTTCCTGAGGCTTACTATGTACCTATGATGGAATTTGTTAGCCATTATACAGATAAGGAAAATAAGCTCAGAGATATTTTTAAGGATATTTATTGTCTCCTATGTTCATGGCATGGCGCAATCCAGCAGTAAATACAAGAGTAGGCTCCTTGTGTGGAGCCTATGACAAATGGGATCTGACTCCAAGTCTATCTCTAATGTCTAAAACTTTAAGCATCATCCTATACTGATGTAAACAAGGACATACAAGTATGCAGCAAGAATGAATGACATCATTAGGTTAAGAGCTGGGAGAGAATTCTTCCAATTGTAAATGGCAAATCTAGTCTTTAGAGTCACAAAAATGGCACAAAGTTTATATAACCCACAATAAACTCTATTCTACAAAAACTCTATTTCTACAAATATTGTTGTTTTCCTTTCATATATCTAGCCCCATGCAGACCTATGTAGAAGCAGATTGCGCAGGAATAGAGATTGGAGATAGCCTTCTGCTGCTTTACAAACAGCCAAAGAAATCTGGAAGATACACGAATATGTGGTATTTGACAGGGAAGACCTGCAAAGCCAGGAGTGCCTGGCAAGTTCAAACACAGCAGGGAGACAAGGGTGGCTGGCACTGAGTGAGTAAAAATGAGCAAGGAAAGAGGAGGTGAGATCAGAGAGGTAAAGCAAAATGTAGTGATCATGCAGCTTTGTGGGCAACTGAAAGAACCTTGGCTTTTTGCCCCAACTTTATTGAGGTCTATTGACGAATAAAAATGGTGTATATTTAAGGTATACAAATTGATGATTTCTTATAAGTATACATCATGAAATGATTACCACAATCAAACTAATTATCCATCACCTCACATAGTTACCTATTTTTTTTTTTTTATGGTGAGAACAACTGAGCTCTACTTTAGCAAATTTCAAGTAAACTATACATTATTATTAACTATAGTCACCATGCTGTATATTAGGTCTCCAGGACTTATAAATGAAAGTTTTACCCTTTGTGCAATGTCTCCTCATTTCCCCACCTCTTGAACCTCTCTCATTCTCTCTCTCTGTCTCTCATATAAAATCTCTTCTTTTATGAAACAAAACCAGCATCTTGCAAATGAAATTGGGTCATACGCTGTACTTACTAGGCTTGGCTAATGAGACATTGTACTTTGAATGGAAGTTAAGCTAGTATTAATAAGGACAGAACCTGGACAGATCTGTTTCTGTGGAAATAAAAGGAACTATGATTCTTCAGTAGAATTAAGTAGGTAGTAAGTTTTTTTGTGGTTTTCTTGGTATACAGTGAAATGCTTTCCTTACTCAGAGCCTTAAGCCTTCTTCTCTACTAATTGGAAAGACACTTTACTGTACTTCCGTGAATGCTGTTCCACGAAACAGTGTAAAAGTGCCTTTTAACACTATCCTTTCTAGCTCTACTGTAAAGCACTGGCCTTTGTTTGTTCCCCTTTCCCCTTGATTTAAAGAACTGGTCCGTTGCCAAGTGAAACCGTGTGTGTGTGTGTGTGTGTGTGTGAGCGTGAGCGTGTGTGCATGCACACACATGTGTCTGCACATGCTAAAAGAACTACAGGTGTGGATACAGTTTTTCTTCCTATCTTCAATTTCAGGAAGAAGAGTTACTACTGCATTTTTCCCATATAACAAAATATTGTGTGCTGAAACATATCCTATACAAGTTTGGCTAATTCCACTTTCTTTTACACCACAAAATAGCTAAATAGTCCATGTTTTTATCTTGTAGTCCCAAAGAACTTTGAGTCTTCATTTGAACAGTCAGATTTTCCTGTTGTCAGCTTGGTCACAACAGCAACCTCCTGTGATATACACAGTATAAACTCTGCAGGGAACACTCTTAAAAATCACCTCTTTTGAGGAAGGACAAAGCTTCTCTTGTATCACTATTTTATTCCTCTGTTCCTTGGCATTTTGTTTTGATTTTCATTTTCTTGCTTTAGGTGGTTTATGTTCCCCAAAGATTATGAAGCTGCATGGAAGGCTTAACTTTCTCATGTGAATATATTCAGGATTTTATCTATAGGATGGGACAGAAATATATATATACACACACACATATATAATTAAAATATATGTTGTACATTATATATATGTAATGCTTGTTATATTTCCATTTAGATACATGTCCAGGTGAACTCACTTCAAATAAATGAGTGTCTGCAAAGCTCAATGTAAATCAAATCTCTGAAGAGGAATTTTGCTCCTAAAAAGAATTATGCTACAACTACCATTCTAAAGAAAAGTTCCTTTCTAATAAGAAAACAAAATTATCTGATGATATTACCTTTTACTTATATCTAGATTTTCAGAATTTAAGTAAAAACATACATACAGATTTTAAGTAAAGCATACGGAAATCTTTGGGCAAGGAATAACAAACTAGTAGAATGAAGTATTTTCAGTAACGTCATATTGGTTGATTACTGTTGTATAAACACAATAGTAGCTCTATTTTCATTAGATAATTCTTATACTGAGATCCTTATTCATTAGCCTGAGCATTATGAAGCCCATATGAACCAATCCCTGCTTTGACGAAGTTTATAATCTAGTTAAGGAATGTACTACCATGAGAAATAGAGAAGATAGAAATTTAAAATATGCTAATTGAATGTAGAGAATAAATATAGAAATCACTAGAAAGAGATATGGGGTTGAAGAATAGTCAGAGAGGTTGGGACATGTGGAAGGCATCGAGGAGGGAAGTTTTAGATAAGCAGAGGCTTGCAAGGAAGCCCCAGATATTAAAACCACAGTGAAATGAGTGTTGGGTGGGTAAGGGTTGAGGAGATAAAGAGGTTTCTAATTTGTGTAGAAAATCTGTAGTGAAGAAAAGTAGAGAATCAAGTTACATTAGTAAAAGTGAGATCAAAGAGTGGGTGATCCTAAAATATACTTCAAGGAATAGTTGATAAGGAGCAAACTATGAAACTAATGATGAGTACATTAAAAGAAAATTTAAAAGGCAGGTATGCACAAGAGAGACTGGCAGAGAGTAATTTCAGGCAAGTAGAACACATATGGGGAAATGACATTAATTTGAGGTAAAGTTAGTCTAGTCTACTTAGGTATAAAGGGATAACTTAGTGGGCCAGCAGTTATTACTAAAGGAAAACAGAATTTGTGGATGCTTTCCCATATAGTTCAGTGACCCATGGAGAACCTCTGTGTGAAGCACTTTGAAAGCTAGAATGTAAGCTCCAAGAAGCCAGGGTCTAGCTGTTTTGTTTACTAACACATGGCCGGTGCCTAAAACAGCATCTCACAGTAGGAGCTCAATAAATATTTCTTGCATATTTATTATTTTAAGATATAGTTTAAAGCCTACCACCTTTCATTTGAACTTTCCCTTACTCTTTCAGGTAGCAAAGCTTAGTGGGAAAACGATAGATTTTAGAATCAAGTAGACCTGCGTTCATCTACTGACTAATACTTACAAACCTTGTAACTCAGACTAACTACCTAACTTTTCTGATTCTCAGTTTTCTCATTTGTAAAATAGAGAATTCTGTGCATCTTGCAGAGTTATTATCAGATTTAGAGATTATGGATGTAAAGTGCCCAGATACATTTAGGGACATATTAGTTACTCAATCCATAGTAGCTATTAATTAAGAGCAGGTATCACTCAATCATGCTTTCTTGTTTATTTCCAATTTATATAATTTGTCACTTTGCACTAGAGTTAATATATCTATTTTCTCTCCCTCAATACACCAACTTTTTAGTACACCAAATACCAATTTCTTTAATGTGCCTAAGAAATTTTTCTCTCAAAATTCAGCATAAGCTTTTTCTCAGTCAAGTTTTCTTGAACTATTCAACTAGACTTCAGTACGTTCTCTTCATGTCCATGTTGTACCTTTTACTCCTACATCTTGAAAGTACTTAGGTTCATGTTTGTCTTCACTCCTGGAATATGAGCTCCATAAAGACAGGGGCGCTACCTTCTATTCTACATCCCTGGTGCCTAGTAAACTACGCTGGGCTTTCTACGGAAGAAGAGATGAGTATGAAAATTATCAAGTCATGTCACACAAAATCCATCAAGTAAGTGGAGATTAAAAAGAATGCAATGCCTATCAGAAGATATCCTCAACAGTAATCATTCTTAGAGAGGGCAAGGACCAGTGGAAAAAAGAAATTATTCAGATAGAGTTTCGGAACTCTCTCCTATAGAGTTTTTTTTTTTTTTTTAAGATTTTTTATTTATTTTTTTGACAGAGAGAGACACAGTGAGAGAGGGAACACAAGCAGGGGAAGTGGGAGAGGGAGAGACAGAAGCAGGTTTCCTGTTGAGCAGGGAGCCCGATGCGGGGCTCGATCCCAGGACACTGGGATCATGACCTGAGCCGAAGGCAGACGCCCGATGACTGAGCCACCCAGGCACCCCTCTCCTATAGAGTTTTGATTAAGGAAGCCAAGGTAACATGAGAGGTTAGAGAAGCAGACCTTACTCATATTTTTCATATACCTGTTCTGATATTAATAATAGTGGCTACTGTATTCTACTTGAGAGTTGGCCTATGTGCTTTTTATCCATTCCTGATTCCAGGAACCAGTGATCACAAGACCTCATTTTGTCAATCAAGAACACTCCCAGTGTGCGGAGCAGAATGGCTGGTGAAAATGATTGTTACACTTGAAGATATCAGTCTTTTCTGAGATCGGCCATCTAGTTAGACAGATAGGAAGGATGGAAAGTATGTACCCAGAGTCCATTTCACATCATATTCTCAGATAAGTTTATCACTTTGTTGATATGACTATGATATCAAGCTATAAAGCTGGGATGTTGGAATTTGGCCAAAATGGAGAAAACAAAATCCTTCAAATGTCATTTGGTGTCTTGTAGAATACACAAATGACTGCATTTTGTTTTCATTTCAACTAGTTGCTGCGGGCTGAGCCACAATGAGTGGCTATATATAAAGAGAAGGAGAGAAAAGAGAGAGAGAGCTTTTATTTTTTACTCCTTGAATCTAAATTTATTAATCTACTTAAATTGAATGGAAGATATCTAATTAAGCATTGCAGAGCACTTACAGAATTCAAAAATCTATTCATGTGTTTGAATGAAAGCATCGATTTTTCCTGGAAAGTATGATGCTCTTGTGCATATTATATCAAATCCAAATCTTATTTTCCAATAAAGGAAATAGAGTACTTTGTCTATTAAAAATTATATGAAATCTATATTTTTAAAGTGTAGCCTCTGGTAGGTAGGATATTCTGTATAAGTAGGATAATATTTCATTATTTATTGATTCACGTCTACCCAAAAAGAGAGCACATTATTTTCTTTTTAAATGGATGGTATTGCTAAGATGTAGTTATTTTAATACGCTAATGCCAACATAACACTTATATTTTCTCATCAGTTTTTCAGATCAGTTTACAATATTGAGGGAGAAAATATTTTTCACTATTACACTATATTCACCTTTCAACATTAGATTAAACTTACTTTGTAAGTTCATTATGTAACTTACTTTAATACACTGCTTGTTATTGTCTGAGAACCCAATGACATTAAAAGGCACACTTAGCAAAATGTAATATTAGTTTTACTTGTAACCTTCTTAAAAAATAATATAAATCAGGTATATATAAATGCCTGACTAAAGAAAACAACATACACTTTTGTAAAATCAAAATGATGGTTTCATATTAACTCAAATTCCTGCCAGTAGACCCCAAACAAAATGATCACTACTACTTCTAAAAAACAATGCTTTAATTGTCAAGTGAAATCATAGGGATCTCATAAAGATGTGCAAATCAAAGATAGAATAGCTCTAGCGCGCCTGAAGTGGCTAAGCTCCCAAGCAAATCATCCCTATTAGTTCCTATTCATGATTTCAATTATGCTTTTTTATCTGTTCGTAACATGCAGCATTTTCTTACCCTCACATTTCTAGGCATTTTAGCTTCTGCTGACATAAATGCATTCCTCAAATAGAATGTTACAGCAATCTTCTGCTAGACATTTAAGCCCATTTGTGCGTTTATTTTTTAAGATGCTTTTTTGAAACTTCTAACTGTGAGTGGTCTGGGAAGGTAGTGTGAGAATGAATGAGAACTTGTTTTCTAAAGCGACACTGTAGACACTTGATCTACTGTTAAAAAAAAAAAAAAATCACAGCCTCCTACCTTGAAAACAAACATCTCCCGGCGAAGAATAGCTAGAGTGTTAAAGTTCCCATCGCAGATGTTGGGTTTGGCTCCAGGATAGGAAGGTCTGCCAGTGGGAGGCCGAGGAGGTTTGGGCCTGTCATTCTTGCGTGGGTCGGCTGGAGGAATGGAGCGGTGTGGGGGCGCTGTCGGTAGAGGTCTTGTCGGTGGAGGAATCTTGTCAGGTGGACCTTTGAAAATATGAGGAAAGCACTTGGCTCACTTAACACTGGAATAGTGCTGGACAGTCTGCTGCCAAGGACAATCACTCATGAGGGGAGGGCACAGATTAAGTGAGCTAAGAAGTCTTTAAGATTGTATGTTTTCTGAAAAAACAAACCATCGTACCCAACACACCACTGCCAAGTCTCTCAGAAAGTCCTTATCATGCTAAGTTCTGAATCCAATTCACTGAACTTTCTTTGTTAATTTTTAATGATATTTTTTTATAGCTTCACCAAAGTCCTTATTGGAAAAGCTGCTTTCAAATCTTTTTTGGAAGTAGGTGGTGTATAAATAATACATAAATGAAGATGAATACTGGAACCATGCATGTAAGCTCCACCAAAGTTAATCCTAGGTTTTGATAGACAATGATTCTATGCAAATAGTTCTAAAGGATAAACATTAATGAATCAAAGTTTATTCTATCCTGTGTCTCCAACTGTATTTATAACCTTTTCCTGACTTTCATTATTTTCTTCTAATGACATGTTTTGACAAATTGCCAGATGAGTGTTTCATTTGAATACTGAATCTGAAACACCTATTGATTAAAACGCCACTAGTAAAATATTAATGTGAAGAAGTATTTCTAAAAAGAGGTTTCTAAATTAAGCCAAAGTTTACACATGTAATTTGGTACAGATGTAAAGCATCATTCCTCAAGGAATTTATGTTTTTAAAAAGAAATACAGAGCTGTTCGCACTTAATATTTAGATACGGAAAGAATATCCTTTTGCAGACCTTCAGTCTAGACTACTAATTCATGAGGTCATGAGAAAGAGCCTTCCCTAACCTCAGTTAACCACTTAGGAGGAATTTCTGATGGCACAAATTAGGCACAGGCTAGCACGTTTGACACATGTGCAACTTAGTTTTGAGTCTGAGACATTTCCCTTTTCTCAGTATCCCCAAAATAAAGAGCAGCACAAAAGCTGACATTTTTTTTTTTCTCCAAACCCTATTTTGACCCTGAGAGAATGGTTACCACTGAGATACTGAAATTGAAAAACTAATGAATGCAAAACAAATTAGTGAACTTAAACTATGCTATTTAAAAATGCAGATGACACCTTCTGGATACTGGATATTAACATACAGATAACACACATTTGCCTTTGTATTGTAAAATGAAAGCATCACTTCATTAATTTAGTAAAGCATACTCTCTATATGTAAATTATAAATGTCAAGTTCTTAACAATTATGTGTGAAATAAATGTCTTTATAAAGGTCAGTGGTTCTGTTGACGGAGTTAGGATTATAGTCTTTCTCCCTTTGTCTTAATTTGTATTCACTGACTGAACCCCATAAATAAAAATGATCTTAGTATATTAGAAATTTATTTTGAATCAGGTGTAAGTAAACTTTGCCATTTGTTAACTTCCACTTCCATGTTTGTTAACTTTCACTTAGTCAATAATTACACGCTTTTGAGGTCTTTTTATTATAGCCATTACACAAGAGTATGTCCTGCAACCTCAAAAGGGATTTATCCCGTAACTGTCTAACATCAAGTATCATAAGCTGAGGGTCAATTTGTCAGTTTTTACCAAAATCTCAGTATCTTATAAGAAGATCTTATATTTCTCACTGCTTTTATTGGTTATATTCATTTATTATATTTTTTTTACCTGAATTTTAAATACTAAAGTTTGTCAGATCTTTGCTGTAACTGCAGGTTTCAATTAAACTCAGTAAGAAAAATTTATCAGCGTGTAGATTTACTATAATCTGTATATTAAGATATCTGGACTACTGCCAACAAAACTTGATTGATATAAGACTTCTGCCAATAGGCCAGACTATTTTTTTTCTTATTTCTCGGTATTTATCTTTCTCATATACTTAGAGCATCCATCTCAAAGAAGAAAACACAGCAGGAATTCTGGACTTCACTGTAGGGTTAACCAAACAGAAACAGTGGTAACCTACCATAAATTTTCTGGATGCCTTGCAAATCATCATTAGGTAGTTTGAAGTTGTCAGTTTCCATGTACTGGTAAAATGGGGCCATGATGGCAGTGGGGTCATTGGAATGCTCCAATCCCAGAGCATGTCCCAGTTCGTGAACTGCTACAAGAAATAAGTCATTTCCTGTGAAAATGAGAAGAAAAGATGCTATTGTAACTAACATCCAAGTACAGAATTGGAAAGGACAATTTGGTGTTACCAAAATTTCACCCAAGAAAAATAGGAGGAGCTCTTTATTTCACTGTCAGTGTGATTTTATCATTGGACTTTCTACTGGCAAAATCCAACGCGCTATTTCTGAAAAGGTGGGGGGTGGGAGGTGATGTTAATGTAGTCACAGAAATTTAGAAACTGAATGGGAAGAACAAAGACTAAAAGTTGAAGAAAGAGCAGGAGCATCAGAGATTGCTACTACTGCTGTTGAAATATCCTTCTGATTGGAAAGTACGTAATATACTTTTAAATATCTTTACATCGCACATAATGCTAACAAGCAGTAAAAAATACAGGGCAGATACAATCCCTACTTTTACACAGGTGAGTAAACTAAGGCATAAAGGTGAACAAGTCTTGTCAAGAACAGCAAATCTTTGCATTTACAAGAGGTGTGACTAGAACTCAAGGTTATTTTAACTCCTAGATGAAGGCTTTTCTTTAAATTAGCCTAGAATATCGGAATACAGAAGTGTAAAATAAAAGTCATAGGCTAGCAGTTATAACCAGGATTCTAGTCCTAGCTTTGTGAATACAAATTCTAATCAACTCATACGCAATCTGAACAAAATATATTTATTTAGAGTGGCTGTTTCTCACGGAAGAAAAAAAAAAAATCTCTCCCACCTGTGGTAAACTTGCACAGTGAAGTCTATTTAGTGCAGACTCTCAGAGAAGCTTTGTGCTGTCACAGCCCTGCTGATGACCCCTACATGTTGCCCTGTTCTGGATCATCATAATTAAACTCATGAGCAAAAGAGCCAGTCTTACATGAATATTTGTTAATTCTAAAAATTTAGTTAAACTATGTGAGCATCCAACAGTTTAGACTATTAGACTTCTAAGGGTATGTTCCTAAGTGGAAAGTTTAAAATGATTGAACATAAAGTGTAAAGTTTTGCATAGATGAATTGCAAATGATTTCAATGGACTTCCTGAGTGTCATTTTTAGGAAAACTCTCTTCCAAACATTTTTATAATGCACTGTGGTAATTCCCTTCAGAGGTTTTTGTTTTGTTTTGTCTTGTTTTTACACAAAAGCTGAGTACATAACATTTTTTTCCTACTCCGGAGTAGTCTGTCATAGAAAAATGGATGAAACCATGGGGCTGCTTCATCATATGACCTTAGCATACTGAAAATGAGCCATTCAAAACACTTCAGGGGCCTGACTCTCAAAGAATAACTGATTAAATACTGGTGTGAAACAAATTGGAAGGGTTTAAAAGGAAATAGAAGTTAACATTTCCAATCTCAAAGAGCTTATCTTCTCCTCTTATAAAATTACTTAAATGTGCAAATGAAGACACAAAAAGAAAAATAATATAATATGTATTAGCTTTAATTAAAAAATATTAACTAGATTTATTAAAAGTTTGCTAGCTTTGCCCTGGACATTTTGAACATTTTACCTGCATTTTCTCATTTAATTCTTACAATTATCTTTTGAGTCAGTTACTATTATTATGTCCATTTTTATTTTTATTATTTATTTATTTATTTTTAAAGATTTTATTTATTTATTTGAGAGAGAGAGAGAATGAGAGACAGAGAGCACGAGAGGGAAGAGGGCAGAGGGAGAAGCAGACCCCCTGCCGAGCAGGGAGCCGGATGCGGGACTCGATTCCGGGACTCCAGGATCATGACCTGAGCCGAAGGCAGTCGCTTAACCAACTGAGCCACCCAGGCGCCCTATTATGTCCATTTTTAAAATGAGAAAACAACACTTGGAGACATTAAATGCAATTTGCAAATTCATGTAGCAAGGTGCAGATGAAATTCAAACTTCTCTGAGTCTGATTAGAGATCATCCTTTGAATTACTGCAGTAAATCACACAACTATAAAAGTATTAGCATGCACAACAGATTAGATAATGTAGCCATGCGAAACATGCCTACTATGAGTTAGGCATTGATCTAGGCTTTCGCAATATAGTAGTGAACAAAACAAACGAACATCCCTGTCCTTATGGTACTGGAAAGAATCAAGATAGAAAAGTAAAATATACAGAATGTTACATAGTGATATATGATACGGAGAAATAGTAAGGCAGAGAAAAGATGAAGTCAGAGATGAAAACATGTATGGAATTTTAAATAATAGTAATGGTTTGGGCTTCTAGTCTGACTGTGGTGGGGATAATTTTAAGTTTTTGAGTAGAGGAGGGACATAATCCGACTTACATTTCAAACAGGACCACTCTGGTGATTGCTCTCGAGAATCAAGTACAGTGGACAAGGGAAGCAGCATGATTCAATCTCTGAAGTTAGTGCAATAATTCGCAAAAATGCTGGTCACCTGGACCAAAGTGGAAGTAATGAGGTAGACAGAAGCATAACATTCTTGATATATTTTGAAAGGAGAATCACAGTGCTCGCTTCAGCAGCACATATACTGAAAGGAGAATCACAGGGTTTCTTAAAGGACAAGATGCAAGATATGAGCAAAGGAAACCATCAAAGACAGCACCACGTTTTCTGGCCCTACACCTAGAAGAATGAAGTTGCCATTCACTGAGATGGAGAAAACCATAGGACGAACATGTTTTTGTTGCTTTTTGTGTTGGTGGCAGTGAGAGGTAGGAAGCAAAACCAAGAGTTCCTTTTTTTGAGTGTTAAGTTCTGAATGCTTTAATTTGCTTAGTGAAACAGGAAGATTCATCAACTGAGAGAATAATAGGAAAATGAGAGAAGAATGTATGAAATATTTGAATAGTTCAGTTGTAAGGAGAGGACTAGGGAAATATCAGATCATTGTCAGGCAGCATTCACGATCATGAATTTAAAGTGAGATTGGCTTCATTATGTGCTATGTCTTCCTTCTTCAGCCGTATTTGGTGGTGTGTATGCAGATATCAAAGTGGCAGTATTGATCTCACCAGACTTTTGGTATCTCTAGGTAACTGTGAAAAGCAGAGGGAAAGACAAAGGAGCTGTGGGTATATGTAAGAGAGTAATTTTTGACTTTGCCATGGTATTTGTGTCATGTAAGGAAGGAAGGAATAGCATGGGATGAGGAAGGAGGGTGATAAGGTCAATTTAAGATCAACTCTTAAATTCTGAAGTGGTCAAAGGTTTTTGTTTTTATTTGTTTTTGTGTTTTTAGTCATGATATTAGCAGGAGTGAGCTAGAAAAATATTCAGTGATAGTCACAGTAGATATTCGAAATTGCGATTTGTAAGAGCAATGTCAAGGATATACCCATGGAAGTGAGTCTCTGAGTTGGGATGGAATATGAAATTGGAGAGGAGATTCAATATCTAAGAGCTCAGAACACTGGCAAAATTTTCTACATCAACAATAAGATCACCGAGAATTAAAACAAGAATAGTGTTGAGAGTAGGATTGAACCAGGAAATAAGATCATCAAAGAAGGAGGGAAAATGACTTGAGAATTAGTAGATGATTATAGCAAGGAGAGACAGTGGATGGAACAGTTTGACAAAATCACAGTCAAAACTTGAAGTTTTTATGGAGGAGGAAAGGAGAATAATCTTGAAGTACCATTAAAAAGAAATAAGGCGGGAGGTATACCATGACTCCAGCCCTTGAGGTAGAAGGAGAAAACAGAAGGAATGTAAGAGAAAGAGTATAATCAATGGAGAGATCAGTGTTAGTAACAAAAAAGAACCTAAAGGAAATAGTCTCAAAATAAGTTGATTATTAAGGGGATTTTGCTAATGATTGACTTGAAACTTCTCTAAAGTTTCAGAAGATAGAGAAGGGAAGGAAATGGAGGGACAGACAGCAATGCAGAAGTCCTATGGGAATTAGAGTCCCAGGGGAGAGGGGTGTCTTCTCCTGTGCTTCCTATGGTGATAAATAGGAATGGAGGTAAGGGTCCTAATCAAATTAGACCTCAGATTCCAATATATCAAATATAAAAGATTATTATTACTTGAGTATGTTTAAAGGAATTTAAGAACATGACTTAAGAGAAGACAGGGGATGAAATTAGAGGGGATACAGGGGAAAAAATGTACAGTGGTTGCAAGGACAACTTCCTATAATTGTCTTTGCTTCAATTTTTGTTGCTTTTCCACTGCCTACAAAATAATTTCACATTCCTCATAAAGATAACCAAGACCCTTCATACATAAGTCCTTGTCCTTCCTTTCCAACATTATCTCTGCCGCCCCCCGCCCCCTTATTTTCCTCTTTCCGGTCATAGAAGAATGTGCTTGTTCTGTCCTTAAGATCTCTGCATTAACTGTCTTCTTTCTGGAATCCCCCTCTGTACCCTGCCCCCATGTTGGAAACACATCAAGCAGACCTGATATGACTGCTCAGATGTTACCTTCTCTATGAAGTCATTTCCCCAAGGGGTGCTGTTCCCGAAGGCTCTCTGCTTTAGGCTCCCACAGACCCTTGCACATCCTCCCATCATAGCAATTGCATTGTATTGTCATCATCTTTTGGTAAGTCTTCCCAATATATTTTGAATTCTTTAAAGACTGAAATTGTGCATCATTTATGTTGTGTTTCCTGTTCAAAAACATTGCCTGGCACATAGTAGATGACTAATCTTTAAGTAAGTTGGACGAATGGATCAGTTTCCAGGGACTGGAGGACTAATTTGAATCTGGGTAGTAAAGAACAGAATGCTATTTTCACTTAAATGTGGCTCAGAACTTTCTTCTTTATTTTCCCTAGCTATACTGAGGTATAACTGAAAAAAAAAATTGTAAGATATTTAAAGTATACATCATGGTGATTTGATATATGTACACATTTTGAAAGGATTCCTCCCCACTGAGTTAATTAACATATACATCACCTCACATATTTAACTTCCTTTTTTTCTTTCTAGTGGGAACATTTGACTTCTCCTCTCTTATCAAACTTCAATCATCCAAGAATGTTATCAACTATAATCACCGTGTTATACATTAGATCCTCAGACCTTACTCATCTTACGACTGAAAGTTTATAGCCTTTTACCTACCTCTCCCTATTCTCCCCCGGCCAAATCTGTTTTGTGACATCATGCCAAGAATTAGAATGGAAAGAGAATGAGATGAGATAAGAGAAGACTGAGGAGGCTGCTATTCTTACATGGTTCAGACAATGGAACTAAAGTACCCAACACTGTCAGCGACTCATTGCTGAATAAATGTCAGCAAATACTTGTGCTCACAGCTCAAGAAAAGAGGACACGGTCTAGAGGAGATTGCTAGGGAACGCAGAACAGGCCTGATTTTATTAACTATTATGGAGGAGGAATTAAAGTAACTGGAAGGAGCAAGGGATGTGAGGGAATGGTAAAAAAAGTCAGGCAGTAGAAAATCAAAAGACAGAAGTTCAGGCTTACTGAAAACAGGAAACCGTTCTTTAAGGATGCCCCTTGGAGTGAAAACCGATGAAACATGGCTATTGGGGACCATCTGGGCCCCATGGTCTAGTCACAGGCAGAGTTAAAAAAACAGAAGGAAGGAAGGAGTTATTTATGAAGAGATGCGGGGATTATGAGAGTGTTTGCAAGTATGTAAAACAAGAAGACCTCTAAGGATTGTGTGTCAGAGGATAATCTCAGGGGAGAGCGGGTGGGGAAGGAAAGTTGCTGCAGGCATTTTTAGATGCCACACATCTAACACCAACTCAAAGTGAACACCTTTGTGAGTTCGAAGCAGAGACACCATTGTTAAGATATACACCTGATGCCGATGCGACGTGGCAACCGCAGGTGACACGGAAAGTGGCAGAAGGACAGGTGTATGTTCTGCCTCTGGCCACACCCACACCCAGAAAATATGGGTAAAGTTTGGCTGGAATGTATTATCAGTGGGCAGAAAGTGGAAGAAATTTTTCACCAGGAGCAGACCTAATGACAAAACAAAGATCTAGCAAGCAACCAAAGGATCAACAGAAACCAAGGCAGCTGAACCAAGAACAGGAGTTGGCACTTGGGTTTCCCAGGAAGAGCTACAGTGACAACCCAGCACAGCAAGATAGCGCTGATTCAGAAAATACCTTTAGACACTCTTGGCCTTCTTGTGGCAAAACAGATATAATTTCTTAGTCAGAAAGTCCCAATGTAGCCTTACAGGGATTATGTTTTGTTTTTATTCTTCAAAAGGAAAAAAAATCCAACCTTTATACCATTCCTCCTTGTATATCACGTCCTCTTCCCCAGAATAAGGTACCCTGAACCTTGTTCTGGAATAAATATGTAGGAACTCATCCTCTCACTCTCTGGCAGATAAATATTGCTTTTAGTCATGCATCAACCCTGCTAACTTTGTTGAATTATTAAAAGCACTTCAAATCTCTCACAGGAAAAATAGTCTTTGAGTCACAATTTCTTGCTTTTCTTTTTTCTTTCCTTAAAGAGAAAAATACAAAAAACCAACAAGGAAAACAAAGTAGTAACAACAGCAGAAGTTATTTCATTTCATGTATCTGTTCTCTTCAGATCAATCAAATTTTTCCTAAGCACTTCTTCTAAGGGTGGAGTCATTCCTTGTCAAAGGAAGAAGAAAATTAATAGGATCAGGATGTGAACCTATGACCTGTTCGGTACGCCATAGCACTTTTAATCAGAAAAACTGGCCAAGAGCTCCAAGTAATTACCATTCTTCAGATGATTGGCAATAATATAATTAAACCTTACTTGCAGCTTCACAATAGTTTAAAAGGGTAAGTTGTTAAATAAAGTACCACCCTGTGATTTGAATTCCACTAGGAACAAAAGTTGTTGGCATATGATGAGGTTTAGACAATTAAAATGCACCAGACCTCTTTCCTAATGATGAAAATAATAACTGCTTCTGTAACTTATCATTAATTCACATTATTTGAGATTCTTAATGGTAATATGCCTTGATCTGATCACCACGCAGGCAACAAAGGATAGATCAGCCTCCTGATTCTCAATACAGAAATAGTACTTGCTCCTTTTGTAAGATTTTGAGTTTTGAGTTGGTTGCTTTCAATTGTATCTCTAATCTTCTTTTCCTTTGTATACTCCAATACAATTTCAGAACACTGAACTGTATATTATGAAAGATAATGCATTATTTATAATTTTCTTGTCATAATTATGTCTTTACATTTTATTCCAAGCTGTTTCATCCCTCCATGCATTTTCTTTTTTTTTTTTAAAGATTTTATTTATTTATTTGAGAGAGAGAATGAGATAGAGAGCATGAGAGGGGGGAGGGTCAGAGAGAGAGGCAGACTCCCTGCTGAGCAGGGAGCCCGACGTGGGACTCGATCCCGGGACTCCAGGATCATGACCTGAGCCGAAGGCAGTCGCTTAACCAACTGAGCCACCCAGGCGCCCGATCCCTCCATGCATTTTCATATGCTATTCCCTCTGCTGACAACATATCCTGAATGTTAAAAATGACTATATAATATTTCATACATAAAAAGCTGTTATAAATATTTTTTTTTTTAAGATTTTATTTATTTATTTGACAGAGAGAGCAAGAGAGCACCTAAGCAGGGGGAACAGCAGAGGTAGAGGGAGAAGGAGGCTCCCCGCCAAGCAGGGAGCCCGATGCAGGGCTCGATCCCAGGACCCCGAGATCACGACCCGAGCCGAAGGCAGACGCCCAACCATCTGAGCCACCCAGGTGCCCCTGTTATAAATATTTCTAACATTTATAATCCTACCGACCCGAGCAAACACTAGAATATCACCAGCACCACTGAATCTCTCTCTGGTTTCTCTCTCATCTTATACCTTTGGCTGTCCCGCTTCCTCCGTGGGTAATCACTAACCTGAGTTTTTCATTTCTCATTACCTTGCTTCTATTTGATATTTTTATCAAATATGTATGTTTAAATACCTCATAGCTTTGTAAAGATGGTATGGTTCTCTACATTGTCTTCTGAAACTCAACATTTTTTTCCTTATATCTTATTGCTTGTCTCTTAGTGAGTCTTGTAAAAATCTCATTAATCCTTTAAAACAAAACTCAGAATGACCTCCTCTGTGAAGCCTTCTCCAGCTCCACAGGTAAATTTGATTCCTCTCTTTGTATCCTTGGCCTTTTATAAACATAACTGGATCATAACACATACCAAATTGCCCTGACAGCTTCTGATGCATAGATGCTCTAAATATTTACTTGTAAGTTAAATGACTGACAGAACAAATTTAAGCAGATTCATAATTTTAAATGTTTAAACATTTAAACCTAAAATATTTAAATCCATGTGTAGAAGTAACATTCAGAAATCATCATCAAATCTTTGACTAGTATAAATTTCCCCAGGGCCTAATAAATAGAAAAGATGGACCAGACTTCCCATACAGCATGTTTTGCCAGTTGAGAAACCACCTCCTGGTATTCACTCCCACTCTGTCAGCTCGCTGTAGCAGAATATGGTAGAACTGATGATATTTGATTTCTGATGGTAGGTCATAAAATACATCATGATTTCCATCTTGGTGTTCTCTCTCTCTCTCCCTCTCTCTCTGATTGTCTAATTACTCACTCTGGAAGAGCCAGCTGCCATGTTGTGTAAACAGCCCTATGGAGAAGAACTGAGGCTTCCTGTTGTGTAAACAGCCCTATGGAGAAGAACTGAGGCTTCCATTCCCAGTCATGGGAATGAGCTGGAAAGTAGCTTCTCCAGTCCATTCAGATAACTGCAGCTCCACCCAATTATTTCACTGCACATTCATGACACACCTTGGACCAAAATCACCCAGCTAAGCTGCTCCTAGATTCCTGACACTCAGAACTGTGTGAGATAATAAATGTTTGTTGTTTGAAGTTGCCAAGTTTTGGGTTGATTTTTTATGCAGCAATAGATTATAGATAATACAGGATGGTTTAACACGCTAACTCTTCTCCATTTGATTACGATTAGGAGATAGGGAAGAAAAACTGAAAAAAAAAAAAAAAAGAACTGAGTAGAAAAGGAGGCTACTCTGAAGCATCTGAGTACTTCTACAATAATCCCGAGATGAAGATGGGCGTTAAATATTGTTCAGTCCAGCTATATCTCTACAGAAACCAAAAGATTTGGCAGTAACCCTAAGTCTGAGAGAAAGTCTGTGACTGAAAATTTCCAGAGATGGAAATAATCAGCTATTTCCCTGCCTTAACTGTTCTTCCTTCCTTCCTTCCTTTTCCTTCCTTGCTTCCTGCCATCCTTCCTTCCATCCTTCTTTCCTTTTCTTTTTTTTTAAGGTTTTATTTATTTGGGAGAGAGTGAGCGAGAGAGCACAAGCCGGGGTGGCGGTATGGTGGGGGAAGGGAGAGGCAGAGGGAGAAGCAGACTCCCCGCGGAGCAGGGAGCCCAACGAGGGGCTCGATCCCAGGACTCTGGGATCATGACCTGAGCCAAAGGCAGATGCTCACCCCTCAACCGACTGAGCCACCCAGACGCCCCTCAGATGTTCTTTCAAATGTGTAAAGCCTGATACCCTGGTTGCACCTACACTAACTTCTACTTTCTTTGCACATCCCTGAAGAGAAGGCCACTCCCTTGGTGGCTGGCAAAACCTGTGCTCCCTGCCAGACAGCCAGAAAACTCTGATAGGGTGAAAAAAGAACAAGACTGAAATAGTTTTTATTGAGCACCTATTATGAATCAGAATTATGTTGTTGAACTTGTCATTGAAACTTCATGACTTGTACTTGCTTCCTGTCCTTTTCCAATCATGCTCTCAAAGGCTGTGGAACTTGCTCGGCCAGGGAGCCCATGCAGGAGAGGGTTGGGCTGTATTTTACATCCTGGCTGCCCAGCTTCAGACAGGAGTGAGGTCACAGCTGTGCTCTGCAAGATAGAAGCTGCCAGAAGCTGATTTGGGGCAGATTTTCTCACATCTCTCTCTGCCGCTTTTACTCTTCCATCAAGTCTCCAGTTTCTCAAAGGCTTGGAGCCCTCCTCTTGCCTCCCCCCTGCCCACTGTTCCTGTCCCCAACACTTCCCCTGACTTGGGTGTTCCCCAAGGGCCTCAAACTTCAGAACGACCCCCGGGCTCCTCCTCTAACTGCTTTCTCCCAATCAAGTCAGACATGGTTTGACTAGGAAAACAGTTTATTATTGCAGTCATCACAGATGGGCAAATATAATGCAATGAAGTTACAGTTACAAATGGCACTGATGTGTGTCAGATCAATTATATTGAGTTTTCTTGAATGACAGCTCTCATTTACTCTCACATATGCTTTAAACTGTTTGGTTGTACACAGTACCATTAATGATGCCCTGAGACTAAAAGAAAGCAAATGAGATGCTTTTATAGAGTGTTCTAAAAGCAACAGCAAGAAATACCAGACGTCCTTTACATGGATTACCTTATCTATGTCTCACCATAGTAGCTAAGTTTTCTGATTCTCACCGTTTTACAGATTAGGAAATGAAGACTCCCACAGACTGTGTGGGGCCAGAGTTACCCAGTAAGTGGCAGGAATCGATTTAAGCCCTCCATACAGTCTTGGACCACAGCCCCAAACTGAGTGTGCTGAGGAAATGGATTTCTCTTTTCCTCCACTCTAAACACCTCCTCAAGGCTTCCGAATGTGCACCAGAGGGCAGCTGCTATATAAGACCTCTTTCCAGGAGTCTGAAGCAGTAGTTACTCCTTCTTTTCTCCCCTGAAGTCATGTTAAACTTAATATTTTAAAATGTATTTCCTAAAATAAAGCAAAATAAAATAAAATAAAAAAGTAAAATAAAATGTATGTCCTCAGTACAACCCTGGCTGTTCAAAAAGTTTCAGCTGTTTTCAATCGAATTTTTAGTTAAGTCTCAAAGCCTCAAAGAAAATATTTGCAAAAGAGAAGGAATTAGTACTACTGCTAACTGAACTTTCATTTTTATAAAATCTTGTTTCAAAACATGTCTTCAGCAACTCAGTAGGGTTTGCTGGGAATGTTACGGAGTTGCCTGTTTGGATGTGGTTAGGTTTAAAGCCAGAGGGCACACTAATAAGGCGGAATTAAACACCGGGTACTTAAATATAAGGGAAACAGGGCCATCTAGTAGGTCTTCCAAAAATCAATAAAGGTATTTTTAAAGATAGACTACTATCAAACACTTACAATTTTTTAATTTAATTAGCTTAGAATATATCAATATAATTAAAACAACTCAGGTCTATGCTAGCCAGGTAAAGTGGACACCCAAGGAAGATATTTGAATTATCAAAGCCAAAGTACATGTTTTATTCCTTCAAGCTAAATTTGGATATGAAGTCTGTGGTTTGGTGAATCAGACATGTCTTTATTAAATTCAGAAAAGTCTTGCTAAAAAAAAAAAATCAAGATTGGATGTGGCTAATTGCACCATGATATTAACAAGAGTTTTTTTTTTCCTCTCTCCTATTGAGCCTAGTTAGGAGTATAAGAACATTTTCAGTTATGTCCCATGTAATTCATTCATGTGTGGTTTATCTGTGCTATCCTTTTCCCCTGGGCGGCTCAATTTGAAGGTCAGAATGATTCTGGAGGCCTACTTCCCTCTCTCTGTGCTAGTACAAAAGAGATCAATTTTAGTGACTGTTTAAACAAAAGTGATCATATAATAAATTGCAATGCCACTTTTCAGCAGCTGATTTGAATTATATGCCCTTTTACTGCATGCGAATGGTAAGTCCTGTTTGCCCAGTCATCATTCTCAGTAAGCCTGGTACAGTAATCCTGGTATTATGTGCTACAGTCTCCAGACCAGCAGCCACTACGTGACATATATTCTTTAAAAAATTACTAATTATCTACTGTGTGCAAGGAACTATTGATAGAATTACTGAACTATTGATAAACAATTCATCCTAGCACGTACTTGATTTTTCTACCGTGTGACAGACAAAATGAAGTACCAGGGTCTCTAAAGATAAATTGCCCAAATCCTCTGTTCTTAATTAAGAAACTGAGAGTTTAGTTCAGCGATTCTGAGTTCTTTTGGGCTCACAAGCTCCTCAGAGAATCTGAGTAACTATGCAAATTCTCCCAAGAAAAATGAGTGCATTTGCACATTATTGCATGTGATTTTGAAGTTAGTTTTACTCCACTTACATCCTTTAAGGCAAACCAGCTCGAAAATTCTAACTCAGCTACTGTGTGTATAAAATTTAATAAATTACTGATGTCCCTGTGATCAGGTTTCTTTATTTGTAAAGTCAGTCTAACATCACCTACTTACAGGGTTGTTGGTGGGTTAAATACCATCATATATATAGAAAATACTTTGCACAACAGCTACGACATAGTTTAGTGCTGAGAGAGTGCTAGTGAGGAATTACTTCTATTTCTATAATCAATAGACTTTATAAACTTTTGAGTTAGAGACTAAATTCTTCATTTTACATTGGCTTATTCAGTCAGAAACCTAGTAAGTATCAAAACAGGAATTTAAAATATCAGCTCTGACTTCACCAAAACCCATGCACCAACTGGTTAAACACAGTCTTGATACAAATGGGAGTGAGTGACAAGGTTGGAACATATGTTAGGATCAAGTATGGGGGAGTCTGGGATGCTAGCTTTAAGAGTTTGATCATTATGAAGGAGGCAATAGAGTGCTATGAGAAGTTAATATCAAGACGATATTGCTTAGGGTAACCTGGCATCTGTATGCAGGTGTGAATGGAGTGGGATATGGCTGGAAGTTAAGAGAACAGGTAGAAGACTCCTTCAACAGTCAAGATTACTAGGGGATGAAAACCTAAACGTAGATGGTGATGAAGGGAATAGAAAAGAGGAGTCCCTGAAACAGGAAAAGAAAATACCTGGACGCTAGAATGATCAAAATAATTCTTTGAGTTATGCTATTTTCTATTATGAAGTTAGAGTTCATCGTAAGCCCTTGAGCAACAAAATCCGTGTAAATACTACCTCATATTTTACTATCATTACTGTTAAAGAGAGAAAAATTGAACCTAGATTCTGATTTTCATTTTCAAAGTATACTAAATGGTTATGATCCTAAAAGCTGTCCATTTAAGACCTTTATGTAAGTATTTCACTTATATAACTTATATAAATATGTCCACATAGCACCTTTATATAAATATAAATGTAAATGTTCATATATATAATTGTTTTCATGTAGCATCTGAAATTGGATTTTTGCTGTAATTGTTGTACTGGATGAAGAATAATTAGCAAGAAATGGTAAAAAAAAAAAAAAACCACAAGATTTCATGCAGTTGCTTATAGCAGCATATCTAGACTGTAATTCCTATTTGCACTTGGCTTTAAGCATTTCTTTACCGACATGAGTTTATCCTATGACAGAGGTGCTTGAAAGGCTTACTGTAACACCACTGCTATTCAGAAGAGCTAATACACAAGGGCTGGGTCACAATAATGAGACAGGTTAGCTCTTTTTGAGTAAGAGCTCTGGGCTTACGATGATGCAAAGAGGCAGAATTGGAAAAGGCAAGGGCTCTAAATAGCATACACAGCTGCAAGCTCAAGGTCAGTCCTTTTGTGCATGAGGTGAGAAATGCCTGTTTCCTATCAGCCTATCTATCAAAACCTTCATAAAGCTGGAATCCAATATATCCTTACATATGCGAAGAATAATTTGCAAAATAATACCTACTTGCTTTTTCAGACTAAAGGTTTGGGCACCAAAAACTTTGTGTTTTTTTTGTTTGTTTGTTTTCTTTTGTTTTACCTTGGAGAACCTCCTCCTTACACTTACTAAAGCCAATCATGAGTCTATGTCTTCAGAAAAATGTTGGGGAAGTTTGTTTGTTTGTTTGTTTGTTTGTTTTTTAGGATGGGCAAGGAAGAAGCCTAAGGGAGTTGGCATGGGGATGGGGCTCATTTGGGCACCTGGAGAGACCTGGTAGTTACCTGGCTCATTGCCACTTCCTGAAGGAAAGCAAAAATTAAAGAACAGGTTACAATTATCAGCTCTTGAGGTCTAGAACACAGTCCCTCACAGAAGGGGTGTACCAAGGGAATTAGGTAGCAAGAGGAATTAACAGGAAAGGAAGTGAAAGGGTGTTACAGAAAGATCTGAATAGATTGTGTATTGGGTGGGTGTGTATTGCCCTAAGAGTTAAAGCCATACAACATGTTTCTTTGCACCTGGATATGTTTACATGGGTAGAAGGGACTGACTTAATTCAAGTACAACTGCTTGTTTTCTGAGAGATAGGAGCACAGTAAAGAATTACAGAATTTAAAATCTGGGGGGAGGATAAAATGTTAGTTGTTTTCCAAATTTTGCTTTTTCTAGTTCATTTCCACCTGATAATTCATTTTTCTGCTATGACAGACTTAGTCATTTAGGTATGGATAATCTTATTTCAGAGGAAAAAAAAGCAAAAGCAAATATATATAAAAACAATCCTCTATACCCAAATATTTATATAGAGATTTATTAAAAGATTATAAACAAATGTTTTTATAAAACATTTATATATAAATCAAATAACAGCAAGTACAGTAAAGAAGCCATACTAACTTCATGACTCATTCAGAACTCCTGCTTCCTCTTCTTTCCCTAAATGAAGCATTTCCCCAGAAGAACCTGTTTTTGCTCAACAAGATGATTTTTTAAAATATTAATTTTTAAAAGGAACCTTTTCATTTTTTGCTTTTTTTCTAAAGCAGTCTTCCTTTCTTACTCTTGCCAGCCTTTCTTTTTCCACAGAATAATAAATAGTGAAACCAGACCAAAAATGTGCAAAATGTAAAAGTAATTATAAGCTTAACACCTTAACATCATCAAGTATTCTTACAGCAGGCTTTCTATCATATATATATAATGCACATAATATTATATATAATACATACATAAAATATGAATTCTTATATAAAATAATATATATGAAATATATAATATATGAAACATATGAATTTATTTATAACTACTTATAGCTATTGATGCCAATGAGAAAAGGTAAATGTGTTTGACTTTCTGCAATTCTTTTTTTAGAACAGTGATCTGAGCTCACATTTGTGTTCTGAGAGTGATAAAATAAATGCATAATTTTAATTGAGTAATAATTTATCCTTCATGTATAAAGAATTAAAGAATCACAACTTTGATAATTATTTGTGCAATCAACAACAATGAGTATTAAGTGAAATGGCTCATCAAAAATATTTAAATCAAGTAGTGGACTTAAAAATATACATCCATATGGCACATATGAACAAAATCAGAAGATTCATGTTTGGCCTAATGTTCACACAGCAAATTTTGAAGAAAAATATTTCTGGATCTTTCAAAAGGATGTAATGTCACCTAAGTGTCTTCCTATCTATTTATCTTTAAGTTTGCTTTTAGAGAGGTGAAACCAAAATAGAGAATGAAAATGAAAACAAAAATAAAAGGACATTTCTTTTTTTAATAATAGAAATGCTTTTCCTCTGGCTGTGATTTAGTCAACATATTCTGTAATTGTCTCATTTTAATTATTTCACCATAGGTGTAGCAGAACAGCTTGTTTCATTTTATTTAGTAAACAAATATTTGAAAGGCCAGAGTTTTAGCTTAGAAATTGGGAGAACGGTCTGTTGGCAATGTGCTTATGAATTTCAAATGTTCTGAAGAATTCCCGCCCCCCCCCCCCACCCCCAGCCCAGGATACATGACTTGGAAGGAAACCATAACCTAAATGTCTTGACGTGTGTGTGTGTTTGTGTGGTGTGTGTTATAAGTAAAGCAATGAGCAAAGCATCTATGTTTCATGAATTTCACAAACTCTACAAAAATAAATTCATAAAACTTCAATGTAGTCTTGGGAATTTCTTCCAGCAGACAGGAAGACTTAAAAATGTATCAGAAATATGGACTTTTAAAAAAAGCTAGGCATGTAAATTCCTGATTTTGAAATTTCTTCTACTACTAATTATCTTTTAATTGCAAAATGCTTAATTAACTGGGAAGTAGTTTCCTCATTTACTAATGGGGAATTAAAATTAACATCCATGGAATAGTCACTAGGGCCCAGAAAGTTAATCCTCACAATACCCCTTTCGGTAGGTACGATAACCCCCAAATAATAGCAGAAGAAACAAAGGTTTGCACTAAATAGCTTAAAAGCCGGTGAGTGGCCCAGGCAAGTTTGTACCCAGGTCTGTTTGAACCTAGAACCTTTTCCCTGTGCTGAACAGGACTCTCAGTTAATTTATCACCCCCGATTCCACCACACATACAAACTTGTCTTAAATAAACTTCATCACAGAAACCAACACAAAAGAAATTAAGGTAACCTTATGACACAAATGAAAGAGAAGAGAAACAATGCTGACACCAAAAAGAATATCATTCCCTTTAATGTCTGCTCATGAACTGTTTCCATGAATTTTAATAAAATACAGTAAGAATTTACTGTCCACTGCATGCCCAACCAGTGATAGATGTCATTCACAAGAGATACAGAAGTCTCTGAGGAACTTAACTATACTCTTCTAGAGAACACCTACCAAGCTATGCCATATGAAGAGGTGTTAATAAAATATCCCTATCATCACATTACTCCATTGCTCGAAATATTAAAATTGTTTCTTGCTATTAAAGTGCAATTAAGCAATTAAATACTACCCTCCATAATCTGGTCCGGCCTTTCCTATGTAACCCATCTGCCACTGTTTGTTAATGTACAGTTTAATTCTTAACACTCCTCCTTACTCTATTAATTTTCACCTCTCGCACTTTTTTTCATGCTTCCCCCCCACATATAAGTAGTAAAAAGCATTAACTACTTTTCTCTTATTGTTTAAAATTTTAGTATCTGCTTTACTGTGATCAAACAACCTTGGACAGTCAATCCTAAGAAATGAAAACTGAACTACATATGAATGATTCCATTTATTCCATCACATCACTTATTGCTGCAAGGGATATGTCTTCTTCAGAAATAGAATTTCCCTTTGAAACTACCATACCTATTTTCATTACTCCCTCTGGCCTTGTTCTGCTGTTTCCTTAGTTATCCTAACAACAAAGTGGTATTTACCAAAAGCTATTTTTTAGCTGTGGAGACACAGAAATTTTGTATATTCCATTAAAATTATTAATATATCCTCTGTAAAAAAGTGGAAATTAAATATTTTGCGTATATATATATAGAAGTAAGTTTTAATAATTGAAAAGCCTTGGAAAAAATCCTTAAAATATGATTTTTCAGTTATTCTTTGTAAATAACTTCAATAATGATAACATGGTTTTATTCATTGCTACACAACAAATGAGAAGTTTAAAACAAGTCATTAATTATCTCACAATTCCTGTGGGTCAGGAATTACAGAGTGGTTTAACTGCTCAAGATTTTTCATGAGGCTGCAGGAAAGCTGTTGGCTGGGCTGTCAAATCTTGACTGGTACAACTCTGCTTCAAAGCTGAGTCAAGTAATTGTGGGCATGCGGCTCCTGCTAGCTGTTGGATAAAGACATGGTTCTCATCACATTGTCTTTTCATATGTTGCCTAAGTGTCCCCATCATATGCTCTCTGGCTTCCTCTACTGTGACTGATGAGAGGGACAGAAGGAATATCTTAAGACAGAACCTGCAGTCATTTATAATCTAATCTTGGAAGTGATTTACGATCACTTCCTCCATATTCTATTCATTAGATGTGAATCACATCCAGCTCTCATAGCTGGACAGGGGTAGGGGATTACGCAAGTGTTTAATTGCCAAAAAGTAGATCACTGGCAGCCATCTTGGAGGCTGGCTACTCCAACATCAATAATAACAGTGGATGCTACCATGTTGCTACCATTTTCAGATATTGTGCTAGGTGTCTGCACTCGTTACAGTAACTAAGGAAGGGAGGTTTTTCCAACTGCATTTTCCATACGAGGAAATTGGATAGCTAGGATTGTTAAATAAATAATAAGGAATATTACTGGTAACTGGCAGAACCAGAATTCAAATTTCAGGTCTGTTTGTCTTCAAAGTCAGCAATTTCTCTCCCCTTTAACACTGTGCCTTCTTTATTTTCTACAATAACAATGGTAAATGATCTAAATTATTTATGATGAATTTTATTTCACACACTGTTTTGGGAATTCATGTTGCTTAAGCATAGAGGAAATAAGAATCCTATCAAATTATCCTGCTGTTAACTTTAATAAATTGGTTCTAGGGGAAAATTACAACCTTCAAAATCTGCTACTTTTCAATATAATTCTTAAATAGATATAGAGCGGATCCAACCTGCCAAATTCTGAAATTAAATGTTTATGTTCAGAATTGTTCTCCCAACAAGCATGCAGAAATACAGGGGCTTCTTCATCTTTATCTGCACACTAGGAATTTACATGAGCCCTCCTCAGTCAATTGTCCTCTAAACAGTCTGGAGAATCAGGAAGTAAAAGATATAAAGGGACCAGTAGTAGTTAAACTGAACTTTACTGGATGAGTAATGATATTTGTTGATTTACGAAGAATATACTTTCCATTTGGTTCTGCCACGGTTGTCACACTCTCCACATGTTATAATAACGAGCAATCTAGAGTCCTCCCTCTAAATCTTTGGCAAAAAGATTATGCAGATACATTTTCAGATTGGTGACTCTTAAGGTTCAGTAGCCAAATTTTTGGACAAACAAAAGTAGAGCTAGAGATAACAATGTAGAATTAAATGTAACACTTGGAACCTGAATTAACAATGTGACAAATATTATTTAAAAAGTTAATATGAAAATCTCACTACATTTTTCTCTAATTATCATAGTTCCTATTACAACTATCAAATCATCAACTAACATGTTAATTATGTTCACTTTTTGTTATTTTGTATCCTGCTGACTTCATCTTGTGATAATCATCTTCAAGTCAACTGTGTGAAAAAAAAAAAAGGAAAGAAAGTGGATTGTAATTCATCACCAGCATGCAGATCATTAAGCATAGCTGTCTGTTATATAGAAAATGGAATGCAAAAACAAAGAAAAGTCAGAGCCTTTTTTGAGGATCAAAGGCTTCAAAAAGCAAGACCCTCGTGAATAAAAACGTAAACACCTGTGGAAAAATGGACATATAAGTATATAATTTAAAATTATTTTATAACATATACTTCTTACTCAGCTAATTAGAAAATTCCAACAATATGTTACCAATTCTAACAAAAATACTAACCACATGCAATCACTTTAAAAACTCCAGAGTTTCCTTTGGGCCAATAAGCTATTAAAGACACATAGCTCCTAGATTACCAAAAGCACCTTTTGTTTTCACATTCACACAAAGAGATTTGGGTTTTATTCCTTTATATTTGAATATTCAATATCTAGGAGAGTTTAAATCATCTTAAAGATACTCAAATTTCTCTAAATTATATATGTAGAAAAGATATTCCTAAGAAACACTATTTTCACGCAGTGAAGTGCTTGTGTCTTCCACACATTTCATTTTCTGTCTCTAAGCCAATTTTCTTTTCTTGATAAAGTGGGTCCATCTACACCATAATTTGATAGCAGTCACCTGTTTTATGGTCCTTAGGATTAAGCACTGTCAAAGATTTCTGAAACTCTAAATAATTTTAATCCACATATCTCTTCTACTTTCTTACGTGTCTTCTCAACACATACCAATTAATTAATAGGTCATACCTTTCTAGAGATAATACTGCTTTTCCCCTAGCAGCTAATTTAATACAAATGGTCTTTGTATCTGCCCTTTGTTATTTTCACCTTTATTCTTTCCTTCCAAATTGCCTGGCTATATATGTGACCTGTTAATCTATTCTTCTGTCCCACCCTATAAAACATGTGAATCTATTGCCACTGACATATGTAGGCTTATTGTGATGACTTGTCCTAAAATATCATAAGACTGACAGCTATTTGGTTTGTTATTCTCCAATCTGTTCATTTCTGGAAAAATTATATGAATAGAACTTTCACCAATAAGCTTTTCCATAAAAAAAAGAGATAACAATAACTCTTTCCTATTTCCATAATGAATCCACTATCTCAAAATCATTCCACTGATTCTTTATGCATTCTCTTCCTTTAAACTATTTGGAGGCTTAGTTATTGATCTGTCTCTTACAAGTCCCTAATCAAAGTCTATTTCAGCCAAACCTAATTCCACTACATGCATTTATTCATTAAGCAAACACTTACCGAGTATTGGATTAAGCACATAGAACTGACTCTCAATTAGCTTAGTCTGATAGGGAGACTTATAAATAAATAGAAAAATACTAAGAGCTAAAATCACAGAGATATCAATTCATTCAAAAACCATATGCTTAGCATCTAAAGTCTTGCTAGCATAGTGGCACCAGTGACCAATAAGATAAAGTCCCAGTCTCAGTCCAAAAGTGTTAGATACATACGTTAACAAGTAAAGAAAGTCTTACAAGTGTTACAAGTGCTAAGATAAAAGTCTGTATAGACTAGTGTGTATGAAGAGACATGTAATAGTAGCATGTTCAGAAGCAGCACTATTTTTAGTAGCCCCAAACTAGAATGACTCCACTGCATATCAACAACATGAGATAATTAATCTACGGTATTATTTATTCAGTAGCATACTGCACAGTAATGAGAATGAATAATATACAAAACCACGGATTAATCTGTTTACTTTAAAAAGTGATTCACAGAATACAATATACAGTTTGATTTCCTTAACATAGAGTTCAGAAACATGCAAATTAATCTTTGGTGATAGGAATCTGACAACAGTGACATTGGGGATTTAGTGACCAGGAAGGTGTCACAAGAGATGGATTATAGCAATATTCTATTTCTTGATCTGGGGATTGATTACATGGGTTTTTTTTAATTTGTGAAGATCAATTTTGCTGTACGTTTAGGATCTGTGAAATTTTATAATATGTATATTTTACATTAATAAAAGTTTACTAAAAAAAATTAATGTTACCAAACTGAGGGAGACATGGGAATCCACAAACTATGACAGTGCTCTCCACTTTACGCCCAAGTTCCGAGAGTGCTTTATATCTCTACTACTTCACTTCCCCCTTATCTTTCAACTTAAATCCACCTTCCATCTCTCAGGAATGGTCATCATTTCTTAGTTGCCAAATCCAGATCATTTCTTTCTGGACATCTACTTTTATTTAACATCTCCCTTCTTAAAACTCAGCTCTTTTCAACTTCCCACGAGGCTACTTTATGTTCTACTGTTCCAACTACTCCAAGGTACTCTTCTTCATGATTTTTTCTCTTCCACCCTCTAAATATTAAACACGGATTTTATTTTATTTTAGTTTGTCTTCTTTCTGTACCCTTTCTATGGCTCCTTAGTCGTTACCATGCTTAAACTACTTATACAATAAAGACTTGTAAGAGCAATTAATACTAAGCCACTTTTTCTTCTGAGTTCCTAACCCAAATTTCACTGCATCATAGGAATATCAAATAAATATATTCAGAAGTTACCTTATCGTGTCCCCCAGACCTGCTGCAGTTTTAATATTCTCTTTTTTTTGTTGGTGTGCACACACCCACACAATAAAAATGCCTATTCATTGGGCCTGCATATACTCAGCTGAAAAAGTGAAAATAGTCTTCTAAAATGGCTGTATCAATTTTCATCTCCTCAGGTGGCACCGTATGAAGCTACAATTGTTTCACGTTCCCAGAACAATTGCTATAGTCAATCTTTTCTATTAGCCATTCTGCAGGATGACTGGTATCTCATTCTGGTTTTAATTTATATTTCCCAGAAGACTAATGATGTTGAGCAATTTTCATACAGTTAGTCACATATTCCTTATTGCAAAATACTTCTTCGAGCCTTCTGCTCATTTTTATATTGGGTTACCTACTTATTTTTGACGTGGTGGTATTCTTTATACATATCTAGGGCTGTGAAGGGTGAGATTTTGCCCTATTTGGAAGGTAAGAAGTTAGCCTGCCATGATTTCAGGCTGGAAAAAGACATGAGACACCCGGGTCCGAGACAGAGGACAGTACTACTTATGGCTAATCATGCATCATGAGCATCAGTGTATTTTCATTTTACCCCAAGTCCTGTAAGAGTCACATGGATAGGGCTGGATGTATTTCTGCACATTCAACGTGATGTATTAAAGAAGAGAAACTCTGAGATTAGGGAGCCATTTTTTTTTTTTAAATAATGGGCACTAAGTATGCCTACTCTTTGTTCTAGAGGAAGGTATTATACTTATTACACCGAACCTTAAGTATGACTGCTCTTTGCTCCAGAGGGGTACATTGTTGGCATCTTTCCAGGCTGTCTGCTATACAGACACTGTAAAAAGATACCCCAGGAAAAAATGAGTAGTTAGTACTTGCAAGAAATTCAAGAATCTATAAAGAATTCTATTCCAACATTATATTCTCCATATTGTTCCTTTACATATAGGTATTAGAAATATCTCCTCCAAATAAATAGCTTGTCTTTTCATACTCTTAATGATTTTTTTTAATGAAAAAAAATGGTCCTAATTACAATGAAGTCAATTTATGGCTTTTTAAATGTGTTTTGTTAAAAAAATTCCTATACATACTTCTATACATACTTACTTCTATAGATACCTATACATACTTCTGAAGATATATTCCTATGATAGACTTATAAACTTAATAGTTCTACCTTTCACATTAAAATGTGTGAAGTTAGCTGTCAGTGTTCAACTTTTTGCATCCATATAGATATCGAGTCAAATCAGAAATATTCGTCAAAAAGGCCGTCTTTTCCTTATTATACTGCTATATAATGACAGTCATTAAACAACGGATTATACATGTGAGGATATATTCCTGGACTCTATACTGTTTCAGGAATAAAGTCCCCTTATATATCCTTACGCCATTACAGCACTCTGGTTATTATGGTAGCTTTACTAACAGTCTTGATACCTGGTGGTAGAAATCCTCTGTTGGGAATTTTCCTACTTGAGGGCTATTCTTGGACCTTTGCATTACCACCTGCCTGAAATCCTTTAGGATTTATCTACTGTGGATCTGTTACCAACAAATTAATCTGGATTTTCTTTGAGTGGAAACTTCTTTCGTGTTCATTTTTGAAAGACATTTTTGCAGAAACAGAGTTTTAGGTTAGCTGTTATCTTCTTTAAACATGTTAAATATGTCATTCTTTTATCTTTTGACTTTCATGTGAATGCTGAGAAGTCAGAAGTCAGTGCTATTGTTTTTCTCCTAAGGAAATTTGCCTTCCTCCCCTTTTTGACTCTCTAACTGCTTTTAAGATTTTCTCCTGTGATTTTAGTAGTTTTATCATGACGTGTCTTTGAGTAATGTTCTTTGAGCTTAATCTTACTGGGGTTCCAACAATTCTTTAATCTGTGGTGGGATATTTTTTATTTGTTTTGGAAACTTTCCTGCCATTTTCTCTTTAAGTATTGCCTTTTTCTGTTTTCTCCCTTTTCAGGATCTGAATTTCCACATGCTAAATCTTTTTCAGTGTGACCTATTTGTGTATCTCTGATTTTTTCTCTATTAAAAAATTAGTCTTGATTTCTCTATGTTTCAGCTGGATATTGATCTATTACACATCATCTCTTCTACTATGTCCACTCTTCCATTAAATACATTTATTAAGTTCTTAATTTCAGTTATCTAGTTCAAGTGTTTCTTTTTGACCCTTTGTAATGAATTCCATTTAATACTGCTGAAATCCCTCCCCATCTTCTAATCTATTTCTTAGATATATTCATCCCTGTTATTTTAAAGTCTATGAATGGTAATTCCAATATTTGGATCACATGTGCACACGTGCACGCACACGTGTTTATCTCTAGGTCCAATTCTTTGGGTTGCCCAGTAATATTATGAGTGCCAAGCATTGTGTATAAGAAATCAGAAGATTCTAGATGATGATATTTTCATCCACAGACTAGTCATCATATCCTCTGGTGGGTACCTAAAAATGAGGGCGTATCTCTTGAAATCTTTCAGACACTGAGTGGAGTCTGATTTATATTCCCTTTAAGATCCTGCTCCTGATGTGTATCTCTCTACATGTCCCAGCTGGAAAGTGTGATTGATGTTTACCAGAGTCTCTCATCCTCAACAGGTCTTACCCTCCAATTTTGTATATTCACCACCATGAATCAACTAAAAGCTCTGCTTGGTGCTTTAGTGGTTTGCTTGTCTCTGAGTCTTTCATCCTGTGCGGTTTACAAATTTGGCAAAAGCCTGAAGGGTACAACCAAGTATTGAGGCTTACCTCTCAGTGTTTCCCACTTTTAGGAATCTTGGTCCCTCAATCCTGGCTCCCTTCATAGCCTCAAACTCTAATTTTTTTTTTTTTTTGTCTTTTCATCTTTATGAGATTCTTAAAAGTTCTTCTGGATTCTCTGCATCATAATAGCATCTCTACCCGAAGCCCCAACCAGAATCTGCAAAATGCCTCAAAATTACCTAGTATATGGGTTCACCTTTCTTTCTTTGGCTCTTTTTTTACCCCCCATCAGGATCTTCACCTCTCAAGTCCTGGATTTCCTGATGGCTCTTTGATATCTTTAAACACACACGTGATTTTATCTTTTCTTTTTCTTTTTAAATCTCAATGGGAACCTCCTTCTGCCATAAGCTCTGCCATACGCTCTGCTGTATATGTTTTTAAGGTACACTCAACTACTCTTTTGACTTCGCCAGCGAGCAATAAAGACATTTTCAAATGCTTCTGATAATTTAAATTCCAAGCATACATTTTTGGACATAAAAAAAATTTTCCCCCTAAATTATCTCTAAGCTATTTCGGCACCAAATAATAAGTTCTTCACTTATAGCTGATTGTTCACTTTCTGACATTTTGTACATCTCATTTGAATTATTTTTCTACAGATAAATTCCTACACATTCTCATAATAAGCACATCTTCCAATTTTACGCCTAATCATATTTCTGTGAGTTCCCTTTTAGCTTTTCAGACTACCTCAGCATTTTTCTTGATTGTGTTTAGGGTTCTTAAAAAGTCAAGTGCTTCTCAATGCATTCTCATCTTTAAGTAATTTGTGAAATCACGGGTTATAGAACTTATTCTCAGTACCCCATTATTAAGCATTCTCTTGTCAAATGTGTAGCTATTTTTACATATTCTACATCTTCCCTACAGGTTATTCTATTTAAACTCACAGTATTTCGCACATGTGTATTACATAAACTTTGGTCTAAGACTCTAGTAAAATCCTTCTTTGGGAAAATAAGATTCATCTTTGTATATTTGGGCATATTTTCCATTCTTTGTCCACATAATTATTGACTTTCCTTCCAAAAAATATGGGAAAAGCAGGAAATATGGCCAGTTCTCTACCCTGTTCTTTATTTTCTGATGTAAGCAGAAGAATCAATTAATAACGCTATGTTGTTTTACATGTTCATTAATGAACAGAGGTAAGGTTAAGACCATTGGAAAAACTGGCCATATTTCAATTAGTAATTTATATTAATTTTCCCTACTTTTCCTGTATTTATTATCTACAAAATATTGCTGTGATTTTGTTTTGAATTTTCTGGGTAATTTCATAAATGTCCTTCTTTGCCTTGGTATAAAGTTGTGTTATTTATTTTGTGCTGTATCACTGATCTCCATAAAATGGAGTGCATTTAAACAACAATAATCATTCATTGTCTCTCATGGATTTTGTGGGCCAGAAATTTGTAAGAAGCTTGGCTGGGGAGTTGTGCCCTGGTGTCTCTAATGAGGTTGCAATTACATGGATGCTGGATCTGTAGCCTTCTGAAAAGCTGGCTGACACTGGAGGGTCCACTTCTGAAGTGGCTCACTCACAGACCTCGCAAATTGGTGGTGGAGGTCCATCTCCCCCTCGGTCTCTCCATATGGCCTGGGTTTCTATGAAACATGGTGATTGGGTTCTACAGGCAAAAGTCTTGAGAAAGAATACGGGGAAAGAGAGGAAGGGAGGGAGGGGTCTTACAAGGTCCAAGCAGAAGTTGTATCCTTTTTATGACCCAGACTTAGAAGTTACCTAGTATCACTTCCACCACATTCTATTCATTAGAAGTGATTCACTAAATGGCCCATGTTCATCAAGAGAAGAATTAAGCTCCATGTTTCAAAGGAATAAGTGTCAAAGAGTTTGTGGACATACTTTAAAAGCATCACAACAACTACATGTGCCTTAAACTCAAATTATAATTTATCCAATTATGGAAACTGGAAAGATATAATTAATCTGGTTTCCCCTGTTGACATGAATACAATTCTACTGAATTAGTTTTTTGTAAGATTCCAAATATATAACAAAATTCTTTAAAGTGTTTTTATATATTTTGCAAAAGTCTTAATAACCTTACTGAGTGCATTTCATAACATTTTGATTAGAAAGCACTGCTGCCTACAAGAACTCAGAAAAGCAATTATTTCACATCAAAAATTTAAAAAAAGAAAATGAATAAAGTACTGTCTGCTAAACCACATTCTATGCTTGAAGAAATGAAGAAATATATATTCTATTACAATAGCAGGAGTTTTTAAACGCCAAAGAGACAAAAGGATGTACCATTTGAAAAGTCATCAAAGTTAAAATATCATTGAGATCAAATATTGCCACTGGCCTCATCCAAGTTATCAATAAAGTATCTGTGATGAAACAGAAAAAATGTAATACAACAATATGGAAATAAACTATGACTGTCAACCTGGTACACAAATAAAGGAAGGTTGTTCCCCATCAGCAAGCCAAATAGAGGTAGTAGCCTCCTACTCTTCCTCATGAAAGAAGGCAGTTTTGCTCTCTCCTACTTCCTGAAAATGAGCAAGTGGGAGAAAATGAGATAAACAATCAATATCTTTTCTATTTAAAGACTCCTAACAAATTAATGAAAATAATTTAGCAGAATAGTCCAACAGGAACAAAGGTGAGAAATAGCTAGTGAACATTCACAAAACACATACAAGTGAATAACATATACAAATGTAAGTGCCAATCATTTAACAAATATGTGCCAATCAACTAACAAAATATGTAAATGGGTGAAATTAAACTTTATTCAAATTGGTCAAAAAATTAGGTATTATTAGAGTTACATTCAGGTGGGTGGCTTTAGGTGCTTGAATATGCATGCTGTAGAGTTATCCTATATGGGCAAATAACCTGGATCACCACCTATAAACTATTACATTGGACACACTACTTAACCCTTTGTATTTCACTTTCCCCATCTGTAATCTTGGGACAAGAGCAGAATCTACATAATAGAGCTGCAGTGAGGACTAGATGAAAATTGATCTATGGTACCTAACAGTGCTTAACAGCTAGACCACACTAGTATCATTGTTTTTTATTATTATTTTTACCACTATACCATGATTATTGTTAAGCTCATGTTCAATAGGTTGTACATGCTTATCCACTGCTGGTGGAAGTGTAATTTGGTTCTGCATTTTAAAAAATAACCTAATAACATATCAAGTTCTTTTAAAAATTTTATGTTTCTTGGCCATATAACTATGTGACTCTATTCCTGAGAAATAATTAGGAAAAATAAATAAAAAGCTAGAGTGTCAACAACAATTTATGCAAAAATATGTTCATTATAACTAACAGGTAAAATTGGAAATAACCTAAATTTCTGTCCATTGGTATAACCGCCATAAATTATATTCACTTACATGGCAGAATACTGGGTTATACTGTAGATGTTTTAGTGAGTTTAGGAAAACTATGGGCAAATAATGTGCAGTGAAAAATATAAATATTTTTAAATCATATACAATATAATAATTATATGTATATCTGTCCAGATTTATATCTCTATTTTATCTAGCAATCAATACATTAGGATATTAAATCTCTCAGACCTTGCAATGGTTGTTTTTGAGTGGAAGTGTTGAAGATGATTTTAATGATTTTCTTTCTAACTTCTGCATTTTATTAAATTTCACTCCAGGAATTCATACATATAATTAATCACATTATAAACTATATCACAGTTAAAGAGTTATTAGAAATTATGGGTTCAATATTAAGTCAAATATGCAGTCCACACTACAGCTATCAGGAAGAAAACTATTGTTTTAGCATTTACTTTGATATTTATTATGTTCCAGGCATTGCAGTAGGTGTATTGACATGTTTAATGTGTTCAAATGGTGGTTATAACCTTGATAACCACCATCCTCTGCCTGTATTACAAATAGGGAAACAAGAATTTGGTTAGTTTAAGAGATGGCTAAATATGGTAGAATTGATATCTCAATTGGTCTATTGTTAATAGCCATGATATAGGCACTGAGAAATACAGTTTATCTTTATCTGAAGGTTAATAATCATTTTGCTCTTTATTTGTAAGATATAGAGATATATAGCTATTTCAGAGTAGGTATATGCCTATACTGGTACTTTGAAGAGAAAAGGATTTGATGGAACCCATTAGATCAAATCTAAGAAGAGCAAAGCAGGAAGCTGACTGCATCATCTTAAATGAAAACAATCTAGGTCAATCAATGTCACAAGGTCATTCTGAGTAGGAAGTGTGGTTACTCCTAGATCAGTGCCATGAAAAATAAAGGTTGAAGCTGCTTCAAAAAAAAAATGAAGACAAGTTCACTTTATTTTTGCACCTTATCATTTGAGATCTACTTACACAAAAGTGCATGCATATTTTCTGAGTATAAACTCATGGGGTCCTAAATAGAGATGAAGAGAACATTCAGCTTGAGGGAAGGGTGTGATGATACTGATATCCTTCCTCCTATCATTGCCCCAACCCCTCTGTCTTGAAGATGAGACGGGTAGAATAGGAAAAGGCTGGGTATTTGCGGGAGAACAAAAGATGGGGAACGGAGTCTGACTACTGACAGAATGTTTGACAACTGAGTAAACCCTGTGATAGCTCTGTGTTTTCTCAGGGCCACAGGCATCCTGTTGGTGCTCCAGCCAACAGGCAGGCGTGTGCACAAAGACCCTGTTAGCTTACAAATGATGGAGAATGACCCCACCATCAGAGGTGCTAGAGGACCAATTGCACATTCAGAGTATATTTAGAGTATATGCCAAAAAAATTAGACTGTGCCTGTGCTTAGTAACTTGCATAGAGCATGTGCAATGATATTTGAGTTCCTGGAAATCTCTGCCTATTTATAGAACCATACTACATGTATATTCCACCCCTTGATTATAACTGCTCATAAAGATGAAAGCCCCCCCCCACCCCATCTACTCTTCCCAACTCAGATCCTCTGAGTGTGCCTGCACTCCCCCTCTGGAATGTGTACTTTTGCTTTGCAATAAAGTTTCCGCTGCTATACTTTACTCTGACTTGTACTTGAATTCTTTCTCCCAGTGAAGTCAAGAACCTGGTACCAGCTGGTGTGCTGGTTGAGGTCTCAGGGCCCCAAAACTCCCCCAGTCTCCAGTATCAAAGGGATAATTTTTAGGAATGAATATTCTCAGGGTTGAACATAAATCAGGGTGAGTTAGGTTAGTCTGACTTAACTCATATGAGTTGATAATAAACATAGGTAAAGGGAACTACTTCCCAAAGCTTCCTGATAGATTCTCTAATTTCCTTCTGGTGACTTGGGCCAACTGACCACAGGCTGAAGTGCAAAGAGTTCTACTTGAAGTCCTTCTATTACTTGATTAAAATGATTATTTTAAATATATTAAGCAAATGAAAAATTTATGATCTATTCTGTCTGGAAATGTATTTTGTAAGATACCCTATCTCTAGTTTTGATTTCATTTATTCCATAAGAATTCACTGTTTTTTTTTAAATAGTTAAGAAAATGTGCTATACTTAGATCAATGGAACAGAATAGAAAACCCAGAAATGGACCCTCAACTCTATGGTCAACTAATCTTTGACAAGGCAGGAAAGAATATCCAATGGAAAAAAGACAGTCTCTTCAACAAATGGTTGGGAAAATTGGACAGTCACAGACAGAAGAATGAAACTGGACCATTTCCTTACACCACACACAAAGATAAACTCAAAATGGATGTAAGACCTAAATGTGAGACAAGAATCCATCAAAATCCTAGAGAATACAGGCAGCAACCTCTTTGACCTCAGCCGCAGCAACTTCTTCCTAGAAACATCGCCAAAGGCAAAAATGAACTATGCGGACTTCATCAAGATAAAAAGCTTTTGCACAGCTAAGGAAACAGTCGATAAAACCAAAACACAACCGATAGAATGGGAGAAGATATTTGCAAATGACATATCAGATAAAGGGCTAGTATCCAAAATCTATAAAGAACTTATCAAACTCAACACCCAAAGAATAAATAATCCAATCAAGAAATGGACAGAAGACATGAACAGATATTTCTGCAAAGAAGACATACAAATGGCCAACAGACACATGAAAAAATGTTCCACATCACTCAGTATCAGGGAAATACAAATCAAAACTACAATGAGATACCACCTCACACCAGTCAGAATGGCTAAAATTAACAAGTCAGGAAATGACAGATGTTGGTGGGGATGCGGAGAAAGGGGAACCCTCCTACACTGTTAGTGGGAATGCAAGGTGGTGCAGCCACTCTGGAAAACAGTATGGAGGTGCCTCAAAAAGTTGAAAATAGAGCTACCCTAAGAACCAGAAGTTACACAACTGGGTATTTACCCCAAAGATACAAATGTAGTGATCCAAAGGGGCACCTGCACCCCAATGTTTATAGCAGCAGTGTCCACAATAGCCAAACTATGGAAAGAGCCCAGATGTCCATCGACAGATGAGTGGATAAAGAAGATGTGGTATATGTATATATATATACAGTGGAATACTACTCAGCCATCAAAAATGAAATCTTGCCACTTGCAATGATGTGGATGGAACTAGACTATTTCACTTAAGCTAAGCGAAATAAGTCAATCAGAGAAAGACTATTATCATATGATCTCACTCATATGTGGAATTTAAGAAACAAAACAGAGGATCATAGGGGAAGAGAGGAAGAAATCAAACAAGATAAAATCAGGGAGACAAACCATAAGAGACTCTTTTTTTTTTTTTTAAATTTATTTTTTGACAGAGAGAGACATAGAGAGAGAGGGAACACAAGCAGGAGGAGTGGGAGAGGGAGAAGCAGGCTCCCCGCCGAGCAGGGAGCCCGATGTGGGACTCGATCCCAGGACCCTGGGATCATGACCTGAGCCAAAGGCAGACGCTTAACGACTGAGCCACCCAGGCGCCCCCCATAAGAGACTCTTAATCATAGGAAACAAACTGAAGGTTGCTGGAGGGAAGGAGAGGGGGGGATGGGGTAACTGGGTGATAGACATTAAGGAGGGCATGCGATGTAATGAGCAGTGGGTGTTATGTAAGACTAATGAATCATTGACCTCTACCTCTGAAACCAATAATACACTATATGTTAATTAACTGAATTTAAATTTTAAAAAATGTGCTATATATTTTGTGGACCAAAAAGTTACTACTAAAGGAGATACTGATTAGGACAAAGTGTAGTAGGCTGATTAGATAAAGCCAGGGTCTTTTTCTTTTTCTCAAAATTTTTTTTTTTTTTTAAGAGAGAGGGGGAGGGAGGGATAGAGGGAGAGGGAAAGAGAATCTCCAGCAGGCTCCACATCCAGCGCAAAGCCTGACCCGACAAGGGGATGGATATCACCACCCTGAGATCATGACCTGAGTGGAAATTGAGTCCTGTGCTTAACCTACTGAGCCACCTAGGCACTCCAAGGGCAGGGTCTTGAGGACTGAGTAGGACTTTATGTTGGAGGGGGTGGTGAACGTAAAATGTAGCCATTTTTCCCCAGAGGCAGAAATTCAGTAAGAAACAATGAGTAAACGTCAAAGAAGAGGTAGAAAGGAGAAGTGTGAATATAATTATATAAACTGATTTCAATATGAGATGCATGGCTATCTGTTAAGTCAAGGGAATTAGGTTGGAAGTTTAAAGGTTTAAACGTTACAGCTAATTTAATTTTTCTGGATCACCTCACAAAGAAATAAGCTGCAAAAGAAAAGTGAACATTTCCTCTGCATGTTTCTATTAGGTAGAAAAACATGAATACCACTCATCTAGCTAAAATTTTTGTTGATAAAATCAGTTTCAAAAAGGACTCTTAATGAAAAGTTTCATTAGATAAAAAACTTTTATTTTAAACTGGGGTTACTTGCCGCTTGTTTAATATGTAATTGTAAAAATGTGTTTAATATACCATAAAAATGTATTTTCTTGTTAGTATTTCCTACTTTGGCACTGTCCTGGATGAGTAAATCTACTAGAACTAAATGAGTATCAGTTTTCTTGCTCTCATATTCTACCCAATATACATCCTTTAATAATAAAATTAAAAGGATCAGGTGGTTCTAAAAAAGTAAATGCTGGCAAGTGGAGGAAAGTTCTAAAAAAGCACCAATTTTGCTCTAAGAAAATAGTCTGAATGTACCATACGCACACACACACACACACACACTTTGGAGACTTCTGCTATAAAATAGGAAAAAAAAATGATAAAGTTTGGTCTAATAAGTTAAGATAAAATCAGAGAAAGGGGAATTTAGACTATTTTGTATATATTCTAGATTAATATAATCAGGAATAATCTTAGAGTGAAATCCCATTTCCTATGTGTAAAAATAAGCTGCAGTAAATAGGAAATAAGTTATTATTCTGAGAATTCTTATATAATAATATGCTACTTGAGATAACTTTTCTAACTCTGAAATTGAATATCTCAGTGTTTAACCAGAAACAAGTATTTACTTTTATGCAGGAGCAAATTTAAAATTAAATGTATTCAAAACATAATTTGAGACTCTGATCAGAATATTTTTTAAAAAACTGTAAATAATGACTTTAATAAAGTCATTGAACTAGAACTGCCACAGAGAAGTAATCAAAGATTCTTGCTTTTGGGTAGGGTAGAGTCACCACCAGAATTTTTACATTTGAAAGTCAAACTTTACAGCTAAAAATTAAATTGTTCCTTATATACAATTATATGTTATTTTAATAAAATCTACTATTGCTGTGATGTGTTTTCAAACACTATCCCATTTTTATTTTCTTTTATTAATTTTTTTACTATCCCATTTTTAATATTCTGTATTTCTCTAGTACACGTTTTGAATTAAATGATGGTACAGGAGATAATATTGAAAAGAGGCTGCATAATTTCAATAGAGAAACTAACCCTGAACAGATGCACCCTCAAAACTCCTCCTATTTTCCTCCTTCTGAGGTAGTTTATATTCTGCAACCTGAGTAAAATTTCCTAAATCATCGGTATGTTCATTTTATTCCCTTGCTCAAAAGAGTTTAGTGGATTCTAATGGGCCATAAAAGAAATCGATCTCATTAACATGTCACTAAATAATTTCAACAAATTAGATAAAACCAAACTTCCTAGTTTTAGCTATTACTGCTATTCACTTTTAATTATCCTGTCATCTAGAACCTGTGTTTCTCATGTGAGGATGATTTTGCCCCAAGTGGACAGTTGACAAAAAAGAGACATTTTTGATTGGAAGAAAGATTTGGGTTCCTACTGGCATTTATGGACAGTGGCCAGAGATGATGCCATTAACGTATACGGAACTCCTCCCCACAATTTTTGAAATCTGTCTACTTCGAAAGCGATAAACAGTGTCATGGTTAATGGACTCTTTGTATTTACTTGTAGGATGGATTTATTTATGGATCTGATTTCGTAAATTTTGCAATGGAAGAAATGACTTTGAATTGCATAGTACTCTCTTATTTTAGAATAAGATGTTTTTGCTATTATGTGTTTGTATATTTCTTTTGCTTAAATTTCCCACTCTTCCCTCCTTTGGGAGAATCTATAATTCTTAAGCGGGAGCTATCTACCACGTCTTCTTTATCTATCCTTGAATTTCACATCATTTTATCTTATCATGCTTTTCTGAAAATGCTTACCAAGATTTCCTTCCATATGACAGACTCAGTTTTTACAGTAATAATAGGTTTCTTTTCCTGTTCCATAAAAAGCCTTCATGGGTATTCAGAGTTGTTTTCAATATTGTTGTTCTGATTCACTTGATAAAATATTTTCAGTGATAGGCTTTTCTCCTGAGTCTTCAAGTAGATTCTCCCTTTCCCTGGTTCTTTAGTATCCTTTTAAGGCTCTCGTTTTGTTGTTACCAACTAGATAACCTTTGGCTAGTTACCAAACTTTCTGTGCCTCAATTTTCTTGCAAAATGGAAGTAATTCCCCTATCTACTTTATAAGTTTGTGGTGAGGAGTAAATGAGTTAAGGACATACAATGAATTTAAAACAGTATCTGAGACATACTAAAAGCTCAATTAAATTTGGCTCTATGAAACTTTGAATGAGATTGATGATAAAGCAGCAGAGAGGGGTCCTTTTTTTTTTTCCTTGAGAGAGAGAACAAGTGCAGGATGAGGGGGGAGGAGCAGATGGGGTGGGGGGGAGAGAGAGAGAGAATCCCATGCAAGCTCCATGCCCATCATGGAGCCCAACATGGGGCTCAGTCTCACAACCCTGAGATCATGGCCTGAGCTTAAATCAAGAATTGGATGCTCAACCAACTGAGCCACCCAGGCGCCCCAGCAGAGAGGTTTTAACTACTTCTTGATTTCCCTGTTTTCTTAGGTTCTTGATTTCCCATGATCTTAGGTCAATCTTCATTTCTTAGTACACATGCATCTATTATAGCCTTGCCTAAGAGAAGTGCAACCTTCCTCGAAGCCCACAGTGGTCTTGTTCTCTGATGCATTAAATCAATGACAAACTACAATTTCCACTGTGGATTGCACCAAGAGCTATTTCTGCTGCTGCCCTGACATGCAATCAATACACTGGGGAGTAGGTGAATTGTGGCAACATTTGATTTCAAATGAAGAAGCGAGTTACAAATTAAATGTGAGAATAATTACTGGATAGTTTTGTTGTGCTTAAACTGTAAGGAAATTATTAAAGTGTTACTATGCCAGGTTTTGTAATGGTATGGTTATAATTCTACAAAAAAATAATTGTGCAAAACTAAGGTAAAAATTAATTACTAATCTTAATAATTTAGACAATAAAACACTAAAATTATTAATTTTAATAATTGCATTTTCTCAAAAACTCAAAGGCATTAATTTTTTATATTGGTAAACTAATGGCTAAATTTGAAATTTCTACTATATTTTGCCTTGTTGATGACCACCTAAACGTTAAGGATAAATAACATATATGAAAGCAAATTACAAAGCAAATTCTACAAATCTATATAAGGAGAGGAATAACAGAAGCTAAATAATGGTCAATATTTATTGGTCAATAAGGCAAATTATGATTAAGCAGCTAATTCACAGATGCAGAGTGTATCTAATGTCAAACTAGTATTATTTTTACCTGCTAACATATTGGTGTGGCAGACACTGGCTAGTTGCTCATCAAACCAATCACCTTTCTCCAGCCTTTTCCAAGATTAGGTATGGCCATGGAATTGAACTCTAATTCATGGAACTTGTCCAGAATGTTATTTGCCACTTGCAGGTCTGGCACATAACATCACTCCATGAGCAAATCTATCTCAGGTCTCCCAGCTACTGTTTGGATGGTAATGCCCAAGACAATTCTGGAAATAATGTGTTGATGATGGCTGAGGCTCGATTTTTCTGGGTCTTAGATCAAGTGAGTGGACAGTCCTCTGCCCCACCGTATGAGCAAGAAATAAAATTCTATTGTGGTAAGCCACTGAAATCTCTGGTCTTACCTGTTTCACTTATTAAGAGTTCTATATGTATTTTAATGTTCACGATCCATCTACATACTTCATCAAAACTGATATAATGAAATGTTTTGAGTGTATGACACCAATTCATCTGCTTTTCTCTAACTGCACACAAGGATCTAATAAGTAAGGACATCCTGCATAGTAATCATGTGAAGCGATGTAATTGAGAGGTTTTGAAAAACTCAAGACTTAGAGTCACCAGTGCACTGAAATAAAATAAACTCAGTGAAATTAAGTTTATTCCAGGAAAGAAGTCAGAAGGAAAGAAGTCATGTTTTTAAAAACACACAAAAATATCTCTATTATAGTTTTGAAAGCCAAGTTAATTTGAGAGAGAGAGCTTCCAAGTTTTGGTAAAACATGGTAAGGTAAGAACTGTGTGGGAGAAAGCTAATATTTTTAGATTTTAAAATCTCAGTAAGTACTCTGTTTTTAAAGATAGATTAATGTCCTCAACTGCCTAGTCATATCAAGTGATTCCCTTATTTTCAAAAAAGCACAGGAAAGGAGCACCTGGGTGGCTCAGTCGTTAAGCGTCTGCCTTTGGCTCAGGTCATGATCCCAGGGTCCCAGGGATCAAGCCCCACATCGGGCTCTCTGCTCACAGGGAAGCCCGCTTCTCCCTCTCCCGCTCCCCCTGCTTGTGTTCCCTCTCTTGCTATGTCTCTCTGTCAAATAAATAAGTAAAATCTTTAAAAAAAAAAAAAAGCACAGGAAAGATTGATCTGGACAATATTCCCACAGACTATAGCACTTCCAGGCCTCTTGGTAAATACCTATTTGGAATCCAAATTTTCCTGTCCTCAAAGATCAAAGTCAAGATCCCGTAAGCAACGGAAAAATATTATAAAGCAGTTATGGTTGCAAAATGAGCAGAAAAAGTTGGGAGATGGCAGACAGCTGGTTAAGGCCTAAGTTTACTTCTTGGCACCAATGCATCTCTAGTGTGCCAACGACAAAATATCTCCTCCAGAAAGTTAACTCTCCCCAGTCGACACAAATCAAGTCCATTGACTCAGGCATCACATCATGAAGATTTTTAACTTCTCCTAGGTTTATTCAAAGAATGAGCTGGCTTACATGTAGAATTTGACTGCTTCACATTTAATGGTTATATTAGCCAGGATTCTCCAGAAAGACAGAACAAATAGGATATATACAGATATTTAGGAGGAGATTTATTATAGGAATTAGCTCAAAAGGTTATGGAGGCTGAGAAGTCTCACGATCTGCCATCTGCAACCTGGAGAACCTGGAAAACCAAAGGTATAATTCAGTCAGAGACTGATGGCCCAAAAACCAGGAGTTCTGGTCTCCAAGGGCAGGAAAAGATGTGTCTCAGCTCAAAAAAAGAGAGAAAATTCCCCCTTCCTCTTTTTTTTTTTCTATTTTGGCCCTCAGTGGATTGGATGATGCCTGCCCACACTGGGGCGGGAGGATCTTCTTTACTCAGTCTTCTGAATCAAATGCTAATCTCCTCCAGAAACACCCTCACAGACACATCCAGAAATCATATTTATTTGCTATATGTGTACCCCTTAGCCCAGTCAAATTGACACATAAAACTAACCATCACAATGATGTAATAGATTTAAGGGTTTTGATATCTTGATACAATTTTTATCATCATTTCTCCCTCCCTAGTTTTTAGGCAGACTGCCACAACAGCCTTGAGCACCTCCTGATCATCTTCTTACTGCAGGCAGTGATTTTTCTGATAATAAACAGAGCCAATGCAATGTATTCCTCCTGTTAATAGAATTGCAACGCTATGGTATAATAAGACTTGCTTCTAGATATTTTTCTGTTGTAGTTTTATATAACATTTTAATAGGTAACCTTTTTGCTTAGGGATTATCGATTTGAAATCTTACTACTGCAGTACATACTTGTCTAATTAGAAAGAATCTTTGTGGTAAGTTTGTGTTTACATTGATAGTGCCATTTAAACTTTATACCGTAGCCAAGGAAACAATATGATAATGATGCTCAAAATGAATCTTAACATTTTGCTAGAGTTAAATTTTCCAACTCACTTTAGGCAATGTATACTTTTCAAAAAAAAATCACAGTAACATTTTCTATTTAGAATTACTATGCATATGTTTTGCTTATCCACTCCATAAAAAAAATACCTCTTAGAAAAAGTGGCATTATTTTTATTAGGTGGGGGAGCGAGTGTGTGTGTGCGTGTGTATGTGTGATGTATTTATTTTAATATGATTATTGTGTAATTTACTTAATGGTTTGAGTTTTTGAAAGGTATCATGACTATAAGCAAATTGATAGGAAAGTGGGTAACAATGAATTAAAGGTTACTGGCAGCCTAAGACACTGTTTATCTCTTTTGAGGTAGACAGAATTCAAATTGCCTTCATTAGCTGAGCAATATGCTGTGGAAAATGATCTGGGTACTTATCAAGAGGCTCTTTTCATTTGCATTTTTGCTAAATTATCAAGCTGCTCTGTTTTCTAGGTGCTTAAGAGCTGTGAATAGGAAAGAAAGAAAATTTTTCAGTTAAGTAAGCTTGGGGGCATTTGAGGACTAGAGTAAAAAAAGAAGTTTATCAATGAAGATGTCAGAATTGTTCCTTGTATGTATGTGATACGAAAAGGTAATCTTACAGACAGTCAGGATGTAGGATGTACAAATGCATTAATTCTCCCCACACACACCAGTAACACAGCAAAGCTAGAGGCTGTTCTTTTGATAAATGATCAATACTTCAGTATGACACCACCTTAGCTGTCCTGCTGTTGCTAGTTAAAAGTCTGAATTTCAATTAAGCAGTAAATCTTTATGGTATTACATCTTGAACAGACAGTAATTTCTCCCTAATCCCCTACAATTCTGAAACACTATGATTTTGTAGTCATTTTCCTTAAGCTCACTCAAAAGAAAAAAATATGTTTATATGATCAGTAAAGAAATATTTTCTTCCAAATGAAACACTAATTATTAAATAATTTGTTTTGTTTAACAGTATGCCTATGTACAAAAATTATTATACTTCTACAGTATAAATTGTATTAATACATAACCTGAGTCAAAAGTCCATTGACATGATTGTATATCTTTAGCTCATATGTTCTATTTCAATTCTACCCCACATATATATTCCTTGGAAAACCTCTTAAGTTGTGCAAAACACAGAAGCATTCATAAGAGCAATCATACTTAAATCAGTGTAAACATTCTCATTTCCTCTGTCAACTCAAATGTCCCTACAGATTTTTTCTTAAAGCTTTTTGTTTATTTTCAAAAAGTATTTCTTGATACCTAAAAAATGCAGTTAATAGAGGATACATCTAAAAAATGTGTGCAGCTTTCTTAAGGATTTCAATATTTTAAGAGAAAATATAGGCCATTTGATAGGCACCATCATCCAAATTAACACGACTTCAAAGATCCAGATTTATAGTAGCCTTAACAATCAGATCTATTATTAGATTAAAATATAATTATGGAATTATAATTACTGGAATAAAAAATAATTTTCTCTGTTTAGAATTTCAGAAGAAGTCTTTTCCCAGAAACAAATGCAGTTTTGCCTCCATCAGCAAAATTCTACCTTTATAAGTGCTATTATTCTCAATCATTTAGAATGCAAACATTTATATTAACAATTGACTTGAAGATGTCTGAACTATTTCATTAGAATGCCTGTGTAATTTTGATAAAAATAAGACAGGGGCGCCTGGGTAGCTCATCGCTTGAGCACCCGACTCTTGATCTCAGCTCAGGTCTTGATCTCAAGGTCATGAGTTTGAGCCCCACATTGGGTGTGGAGCCCACTTAACAAAAAAAAAATTAAAAAATAAGATAAACACATTTAATTTTAAATGACTTATGTATCAAACCAGTGTGAGCCTACTATCACGTTGCAGATATTTTATTATTGGATGCTCAGGCATACAGTAGGTTAAACATTCCTGCATAGAAAGCATGTCTACTTGCAATGTCCCAGCCCTGCAATACAACATACAGAGTGAAAATAAGCACACAGCATGGTAGAGGCTTCTTGAGCTATGATCAGTTAGCCAGGAATTGAATGCAGCCTGCTCAACTTCAAAGTTTTTGGCTTTCATTACACTACTATATAGTGAAATCTCTCAATATACTTGCCATTTGTCTCCAAATCAGTTCTTAAAAATGAAGTCATAATTTCATAATCAATATACCTATTTTTTTTTAAGATTTTTTATTTATTTATTTGAGAGAGAGAATGAGAGAGAGAGAGAGAGAGCACATGAGAGGGGGGAGGGTCAGAGGGAGAAGCAGACTCCCCACCGAGCAGGGAGCCCGATGCGGGACTCGATCCCAGGACTCCAGGATCATGACCTGAGCCGAAGGCAGTCGCTTAACCAACTGAGCCACCCAGGCGCCCTCAAAATACCTATTAATAACAATGCAAAAGGCCGTTTTATTGAATACTAGATGTTTTATTTTCTTTTGGAAAACAGGAACAGGTATTTATTATATTTTCTTTTTTTGGAAATTGGTGTTATTTTAAATTTAACTCAACTTACTTCATTCTACCCATAATATGTTTGAACGCTGTGCATTCTCAAAATGCAAGGCTATTACACTAATCCCGCTAACTAAACTTTCTGATGAACTAACAAAGCTTAATTTGATGGCTGGGTTTAACTCATTAAGGAGGAATTAAGAGGTTTATTAGCTGATTAGCTGTCACTAAAACAATGCATGCTGTATTTTCAACAAAATTCTACTGTGCTGAGGAAGAAAAATATTTAAGTCTTGATTACAAGAATTGCAAGAGGTGGGTGCTTAGGAATCTTCTAACTCTAGGATCCTATAATTATGTGAACACTTTTTAAACATAAAATTGAAGTATGGATTGTTATCTAGGAAGAAACACATGCTTCTTATATGAAGTAACTATTCTTTTAGTTATTGAGTTATTTTAAATTTATTTTTGCATATCAGAAGATTAAAAATCTGACAGATTTGTTGGAACAGATTTGCAAAAGTGGTTTTTTGATAAAAATAAAGATATAATATAAAAATAATAAATTATGTAGTCATATCATATTGGGAGACCAAGAAAATGGATGAAAGGAGCAAAATTTTACAAACTAGAAAAGTGATAATAGAAAAGAACAGGAAAGATGGCAGAAGCTACACCACAAATATCAATCAGGTTAAGTTTTAAGTGGAAACACTGCAATATAGTGTAGAAAAATAGCAGAATTTCCTTAAGCATGTTCCATGACTTAAAATACTATGAAGTCTTTTAAGTGACATTTTATAGAAAACAAAATTCACTTTATTTACAGAACACAGTGTAAAGTTCTAATCTCTAGGCAACAGACCACACAAAAAACTAGTAACGTCCACTGACCCATACAAATTCTTGTTTTAAAATGTTATCAAAAAGCCTCATATCATGTTTTATCATTTTAAAAACAAATTTAGAATCAGCACCTTGAAAGTTTTTAAATCACTAAATCACTTGGGCATTCCAAAAATAAAAATAAAAACAACTATTTGCAATGAAAAAAGCTATGCAATGCACTTACCATCATGATTAGGATTTCCTAGTGTCCATGGCTCATCTGAGTCAAAATGAGTATCTCCCCCAATTCCTGGTCCAGGGAAATAGGCATGTGCCAAAAACCCTCCCTCTCCATCAAAGGGAGAACTATCTCCATGAAAACCAGATGCGAAAATGATGGTTATATCCACATCGCGTTTGCCATTTTCCAATTCGCTGTAAGGAACTTCTTCAAATGTCAGAGGAGTTACATTCTGCCACACATCAAAGGCACGGCGAATAGCTTTGCGGGTTTCAGGGTCTCCTACTTTAGGAGTTACGTTCTTTATACTGAAATTTAGAGAAGAGAATAATAAGTATGGCTTTTTAATATACAATCTGACTTATTACAGATTGGCTTTTTACAGATTTTGATCTATTCAGTTGAGTAAAATACTGTAAAAACAGCCTTATATTAAATAGGAAAGAAATTAATCAATGCCTCATATCTTTATAGCTAGGTTTCACTACACTGGGGTTATTTAATTCTCAGCAGTATAGTATTCATCTGGCAGGCTATAAATAGAAGTTCTCTGCAGAATGGGTTAACAGTAGGGTAAACTGGATCAATCAGTCACTTTGCCTCCTGAACAACAGAAAGGTAGCTTTGCCAAATGATCAAACAGGTGCAACAGTCTCGAGCTGAAATTAAAAATTCAGTTTCTTTCTTGTTATCCTTACTTTTAGGGGCACATCACTGTGTGCACACATGTTACTTCCAAACAATGTCGTTGTGTTATTCTTTATCTATGAACACCAATTCAGCAGACACAAAGTTATTTCTTAGTTTTTAAAGAAAAGGTTAATTAATTATAGTTTCTTATGTTCTATTGTTTTCTTATGATATACTTAATTCTTTCTAGTTATAAAAAGCAATGTGAGTGAATGGCTTTTTAATACAAAAATTTAAAATTATATGAAATTAAAGAAGTGACTTGGACATTATTTATTTAGTTTACTTTTCTTTTTTTTTTTTTTAAAGATTTTATTTATTTGAGAGAGAGAATGAGAGAGAGCATGAAAGGGAAGAGGGTTAGAGGGAGAAGCAGACTCCCTGCTGAGCAGGGTGCCCGATGCGGGACTCGATCCTGGGACTCCAGGATCATGACCTGAGCCGAAGGCAGTCGCTTAACCAACTGAGCCACCCAGGCGCCCTAGTTTACTTTTCTTGAGGCTAATATCAAATGGCTACTTCGACCAACAATCTTACATCCATGAATCCATATATTTATACTAAAAAAATCTTAATACATAAAAGAAGGTATAATATTCAGGTGAATATTTATTGCAAAGCAGTAATAAAAGAAATGAAAGCTAAACAACTTAAAATGATGGAGTAGTAGTTAAGTTATGGTGTCTCTATTACATGTTATAATATAAGTAGGACTCAAAATTATTTTTTGCCATTTAAGGCTATTTAGCAGCATAGAAAAAATTTCAGATATACTTTCCCGTGGAAAAATAATATGCAAATTATATTTTTAGCCCACTTGTAGCTATGTCTCAATAATTACAAATATTAGGCAGGTATCATACCAAAATAATAATAATGGTGTTAACTGAGCATTTACTATGAGCCAGGCAAGCATTTTACAGTAGAAAACTTAAGAGAAAATTTAAAGTGGTAGAGCTGGTTTTTCAACTTAAACATTCTGACTCAGGAATCCATTATCTACGCTAGACCAACACATCTAAAAGAAGGTTGTCACTATTTTCTAATATGTATATACATTGATTATTTGATGGTAAATGTCATTCATTGTATATAAAGAAAATGAAGAAGCAAACCAGGTGGAAATGGAGTGGGGGCAGGGAGTGTTCCAGGAAGGAGAAATGACAAGTGAAAGGTCTTGAAGTTGGAGACATGCTTAGCGAGTTCCAAGAATGGTGAGGTGGCCACAGCTGGATATGAGGCCAGAAAGGTAGCATAAAATCAAAGATTTTGGCCACTGTAAAGAGTTTGGCTTTTGTTCTAAGTGGGAGGGGCAGAACTGGAGCATAATGAGCTAAGTAATACTGGACTTACACTTTTTAAACAAAAGACTATGCATTATGTGGAAAATAGATTGAAGTGAAGCAAGAGTTGAAACAGGCAGACCCACTGGGAACTCTTGCAAAACTTTAGGTGAGAGATGACAGTGGGGGCCAGGGCACTACCAGTACAGATTTGGAGAAGTAGATGAATTTTGGATAAATTTTGAGGATACACCTGCCAAGATGTACTGATGGCTGGACTAAGGCTGTGAGAGAAAAGGAGGTGCCAAGGAAGACACCATATTTTCTGAGCTGAGCCAAAGGATGTTGGACAGAGTAAAATAATTCAAGCCTGTTCAAGGAGAACGTTATACAGTATTTTGTTATTGTTGTTTTACTTGTTTGTTTTAATTTCATGTCCTTTCAGCGTGATGCTCTGAACTCTATTTTGAGAAAGGGTAAATTTCTATAATGAGACATCCGGTGATGCTTCTGTCTGGCTTGTTAATCTCTAAATTTCCTGTCTGATGGCTGAAGAGCATTCAGATTAATGTTGTAACTTTGAATTTCGTCTAAATTAGTTTTCCTAGTAGTCTTCTATTTTACTCCCACCCTACAGGAAGACCCTCATTAGTGGGGAAGTGTTTTTATGACACATTATTTGAAAGAACGTACTACATAAAGGCCACTGCTCTAGGAGTCTAAGAGATACAGCTGTGAATAAGACTCTGCTCTTGTAAACCTTACATATTTTAGTGATAAGAGATACACAAAAACCCAACAACATCAAAAAGATAAATACAGATGGCAACAAGTGAAGGGTGAGGAGGTAAGGTGAGTAGATGATAAATGGGATTTCAGTGACAAAAGGAGCTGCACATGCTTAGCTAGCATGAGTTTCTAGCCAGAAGGAACAGTGAGCAGCCCACACACATTTGGCCAGTTCAAAGAATGGGAGTGCTCAGGGAAATGGTGTAAAATGAACACTCAGGACAGTGGTTTGAGATTAAAGAGAATGGGCAGGAAGCGAGTTATATTCTGTGAAAGGAAACCACTGGAGAGTTTTAAGCAGAGAGTATTTTGGTATTATTCTAGTTTACAAAGATCACTGTTTCTGATGAAAAATGAATAAGCAGACAAGCATGGAAGCAACGAAACATTTTGGAAGTCCAAGCAAGAGAAGACAGAGACATGTCCCAGAGTGGTAGTCATGGAGATATGAAGAATTAGACCATTTCAGTGTATATTCTGAGGGTATCGTTAATGGGAATTGGTGTTGTATTCAATGTGTAATGAAGAATTTATTTCGTTTTGAAATAAAAGATAATCTTACAAAAGAAAAAATCATTAGTATGATATGTATATAAGTACATAATGGTTCTGAGAAAAATGAAGCTACATAATAAAGAATAATAAATGGGGGGGGCGCCTGGGTGGCTCAGTTGGTTAAGCATCAGACTCTTGATTTGAGCTCAGGTCATGATCTCAGGGTCGTGGGATCAAGCCCCATGTCCGGCTCCATGCTCCGCACAGAGTCTGCTTGTCCCTCTCCTTCAGCTCCTCCCTCTGCTCCACCCCCTGCCCCTGCTCTCATTTTCTCTCTCTCAAATAAATAAAATCTTAAAAAAAAAATGTAGAGTATCATATTGTAAATACATCACCGTGTTTTTCAAAGCCAAGCTTGATTAACTTCCAAAATATACTTAACCACAACATTTGTAATGTCATTAGTAAATACAAGACACATAATGGGTGCCGGGGTGGCGCAGTCGGTTAAGCTTCCAACCCTTTTCAGCTCAGGTCATGATCTCAGGGTCCTGATCTCAGGGTCATGAGATCAAGCCCCACCTGGGGCTCCTCACTCAGAACAGAGTCTGCTTAAGACTTTCTCTTTGTCTCTTTCTGCTCCTCCCCACTGCGCTCTCTCACGCGCGCGCGCTCTCTCTCTCTCTCAAATAAACAAATCTTTAAAAGACACACAAGTGTACTTCCGAGTTAGAGTTCTGAATGAAGTACAAATACATTTAGGAATTTTTATGCCATTAAAATGTATTTTGTATTTACTAATAATTGAAATAATAAGGGCAACAGAGATATGTGATATAAAGAATAATAGGACTGTTATTCTTAGTAGTTCTAACACATGATGCCCAAAATTATTAATATATATATTTGCAAAACAAAAAATGCTATAAAATGAATAAAATGAAGGTTATGTTTCAAAAACTTAATAGAACTAATTTAATTTTAAAATGTTTTGGGGTGCCTGGGTGGCTCAGTCAGTGAAGCGTCTGCCTTCGGCTCAGGTCAGGATCCTGGGGTCCTGGGATGGGCCCCGCATCAGGCTCCCGGCTCCACGGGGAGCCTGCTTCTCCCTCTTCCACTCCCCCTGCTTGTGCTCACTCTCTCCCTGTGTCTCTGTCAAACAGATAAATAAAATCTTTAAAAAAAAATGTTTTTACTTTGCTTTTCTGTAAACAGAGTACTTAGAGTGAACATACTTTTCATTCTAATAAGACAATTGATTTCATTTTTCGAAGACTTTATCAGGTTTTTTCATTATGCCATTTCACTGATTCTTTTAAACCTCCATGTTGCTAAATTTTGAAACTTTTACCTAAAAAAATTAATGTTATCATTAATTCATTAATGACCATGCCTTATACAACCCTACATAATAAAGCTGATCAAGTGGAAATTTTTCAACCTCTTTATTCATCGGAACAATTGGTAGTGAGGGAAAGGTATGTCAATTGACTTACAAGATAACTATGTAAAGTCAGGATTCCCTAGCTTTAACTGCACTGAATCCATACCGATTCATTTAATAACAATTCTACATATTAATCATGGAGTATTTCCTTTTTAACGTTTTCAGAGAGTAATAAATCTTTTCCAAAGTTAGAGCATTTTATCCCTAATATGAAAGTAAGAAAAAAACCTAAATATTTTGGCATTTGTATTGTGTATTAAAGGTTAAAAGAAGCTTATACTCTGCCTTATTATTCTCAGTAAAAACATATAAATCTCACAATGATAAGTGAGAAGTTTACTACACTACTTCTAGGATAATTTTTAAAAGGGTAAGAATTTGACATTCAGAGAAATAGTAAATTTTGAGGGAATGAGACCTTTATTAACAAAACTCTACTGAAATATGTATGTGTTCTCTTTATTGATGACACTGGAGGAATTATTTTGCTTCATTAGTTCTGTAAAATAGAGGAATGTAAAATGTAAAAATATCAAACATTTGTTCATTTGAACAGATGTTACAGTAAATGTGAAACAAGGCCATTGCAATAGGTTTTGTCCTTTCAAATGAAGTAAACTCTAATAAGTTACTCGAGTGACATAGTAAATATTACCCAGTGCCTAGTATTACCATGTAAAGTCAGGATCCTCTAGTTTTAACATCACTGGATCCATAGTAATTTATTTAATAACAACTCTATATATTAATAATGATTATTTGCTCTTTAAATTTTGACAGAGTGATAAATCTTTTTCAAAGTTAGTGTAATGTTTTATCTCTAATTTTACAGGAAGTAAAAAAACAAACAAACCTAATACTTCAGCATCTAGTTAAGATCCAGAAGTTGTATATATACTTGTGTCAAAATTATTTTGGTATGGTCAAGGATAAATACTAAATTCAACAGACAAAAATTAGTTGTCCAGAAACGCATACTTACATTTTGTGAAAAATGATTGGCAACGAAATGGAATTTACTGTAACTGGGGAAGTAGACAATTGCTAAGAGTATAATAGAGTAAAAATAATAAAATATATAGGTAAGTTATTTTCAGATCCATATCCAGAATGTATTATAATATTCTATCAAGAGAGAACTAAATAGACTAATATATTTTCATTCATATTATGTTTGTATGGTGGATGTGGCTTCACTTTTTTTTTTTTTGTACAAGAAATGGTCAGAGAATAGAGATTGAATATGGAGTCTCTTTCTCTAAAAAAGCTTATATTAAATATTTCACGATTTCACAAGATGCTAGTTTTCCAGGTAAGGCAGACTAAAGTACATATTATTTTGTGTTTTATTTAAATAGTCTGTTTTACTACCTGCCGTGTATCCTCTGGACACACAACCTGAATTCTATGTGAAGTCAACAGGATCATCAAATTCAGTGACCTAACTGGTTTTAGAGAATAAGAAAAGCTTCTGGGGAGGAACTGATTATTCCTCAGCAACTTCTAGGTTTCTTTTCTCTGCATATATTATGTTTTTTAAGATTTTTATTTATTTATTTGTCAGAGAGAGAGAGAGCACAAGCAGGGGGAGTGGCAGGCAGAGGGAGAAGCGGGCTCCCAGTCCAGCATCAGTCGAGCCTGATGCGAAACTCAATCCTAGGATCCTGGGACATGACCTGAGCTGAAGGCAGACATTTAACCAATTGAGCCACCCAAGCATCCCAACTCTGCATATATTATGAAAGTAAAATAATAACTTCTGGTGTGTATCCTCAGGAGTCACACAAACATTCATTTAAAATCAAGGTTAGTTAAAGGAGAATTTACTAGGAAAATCAATACCAATTAATGTAACATAATATAACATACTATTATCACATTAATTAATATATTATGAATACTTGTTAATATAATCCAGTTTAAAAAACAGATGCATCAGGCAGTTTAAGTACATATTCCATGGGACACTTACTACATAAAATATTATTTTGGAATTTCGATTTTATAAAGAAAAAGAATTTAGGCTAAGCTTATTTTACACAATATTTAATAAATGGGAAATAAAGATATATTTGCTAAACAATGAGCTTACTCATTACATTCCTATTATTATTTTGCATAAAGCTTAACCAAAGCCTACAAAGAATTCATTAATTTATCCAACAGCTATTTAATTAGGGCATAATACACAGCAGCACTCTGCTAGGTTCTAGGGAACATAAAATGGATATGGTCTCTGATGTAATGAAGTTCCTGTAAGGTCCGAAGTAACAATACAGTATACGATTTTGTAATTATTCACTTAAACACACCTGTCTCCCACATTCGACTATATTTTCTATGAGAGTGGGGGCCTTGCTTAACTCATCTATCTATTGCCAGTGCTGTCACATAATGCTGTTCAATAACCATTTATTGAATGTACAACATTGATTACCCACGAAGCAAAATTTGCTAAAAGAAAAATTGATCATAAAGATTCAATTAAGAGATGAATGGCCACCTGTATTTATACTATAATTATTACCAGCATGTAAATTATGTATCAGCCGAAGTTATATATACCCCTAACTACTTAAATGATTCTTCTGGTACAACCTCAGAAGTTCCCATTCCTAGGCATCAAGCACCGAGGTCATTAAAGTGGAAAGCATGGGAGCCTAGACATTCCCTCGAAACGGAGTCATTATGCAAGGTTCCTTCCAATTCCACATTTTAAAGATAGGAAGAGATTTTAAAATTATATAGTCTAACTTTCCAACCATTCCACAAATGGTCTCTAATTTCCTTGACAAGTGAATAAATTGCTTGGTTTATATGCTTCCAACAATGAAGACTTGTAGGGTGAATGATTTAATTTTCCAAAAGCTCAAAATATTAGGTTCTTCTGAAAGCTGTTAAGTATTTGAGAATAACTGAAAATTTCTCCTTTAAATATTTTTTCCATCATATTGAGAATCCTTGGCTCTAATATTGAGCCCTTTCTCATGCAGACTGTTTGTAAGATCTCTTAGCATTTTGATTTCTTTTTTAGAGGTGCACTTTAATTTGCCAAGAAGTTGTTGGAAATGTGGTAGACCAAAGAGAAAAGGAAACATCAGGTAAAGCTTGGCCAACAAAGCAAAGAGAAAAAATTGCCATCATCACTGCTTTGGACACTCTGCTTTCTATCAATCTAAGCTGTTCATTTTAGTTCTTATTTAGCCACACTGTACCGTTGGCTCATAATGAGTTTGCCATCAAATAAAACCTAGATTCAACCACCCCCACTCTAACTCATGGCTTCATTCTGTAATGGCACATTTCTGCTATCCTTTTAACGAGTAATTTTTTTTTTAGCTGAAATGTAGTATTTTGTTTTTGTTTTTCTAAATATAGTAATAAAAGTAGCAGCAAAGGCTTATATAGTACTTATTTTACACAGGGCAAGTTTTTAACACTTTACATACACTAACTTTAAAATTTAATATCCTTAGTTCTCACCCTCAATTTTCTATAATTCTGTTAGAATATTCTCAACAATTTCCATTAATTGTCTCATAAATTAAAACAAGTTAAGATGATAGTTGGCATTTACTAAGCACTATGTTTCAAGCACTGTGCTGAGCTATTTTGTTTGTTTCTGGGGGGTTCCCCCACCATGACCTGACTTAACTACCTCCTAGGCTTTATGAGGTAGGTAGTGTTACAATACTCACTTTTCACACAGGGAAAATGAGCCTTAGAAGATTAAGTAACTTGATCCTGGTCTTACAGGTAGCAAGTATCGGAGCCAGGATTCAAATCCAGATCTTTCTTACTCCAAAATAGGACTCTTAACCACATGATGTGTTTATCAATAACCTGGAAGCTTACAGGGATAGACACCTAATTATTTGAGTATTCAAAACTCGCTGAGACAATTGTCAGTATAGGGACAGAGCTTCAATGGAATTATGATTAGTTCTGAACATAATGGCTCTTAACAGTTTCTTTCTTTCTTTCTTTCTTAAATGAATGGTGTAGTCAGTACCTAGTACGCAGAGACACTAAACAGGGTACACCGTTAAGTCTGGAAATCAGGCCAGAAAAAAGACACTATCTGAAACGAAAACAATAAATATCAACATGCAGAGCTGTGTGTTTTGTACTTCTAAAGTTGATTATACAAATTAGTCTAATTAATACTTATTACTTTTTATATGTTATGGGGTAAGAATCTAATTTCATTGTTTTCTATATGGATAACTAATTACTACAGAAGAACTTAGTAAGTAAAAGAGCCCGTCCTTTTCCCCAATGATCTATAAGGTTTTCTCTGGCATAAGTAAATTGAAGTCCCAACCCCCAATGAAACTATATTTGGAAATAGGGCCTTTAAGGAAAGTAAATAAGGTTAAATGAAGTCATAAGGGTGGGGGGTCCTAATTTGGTATGACTATAAGAAGAGGAAAAAAAAAACCCCAGCAGAAATCTCTCTCTCCACACATGCATAGAGGAAAGGTAAGAGGTGGACACAATGAGAAGGCGGCCATCTACAAGCCAGAAGGAGAAATCTCACCAAAACCAACCCTGACAGCATGTTAATCTTGGACTTGTAGCCTCTGGAACTGGGAAAATTAAATTTCTGTTGTTTAAGTTACCCAGGCTGTGATATTTTGTGATGGCAGCCTGAGCAGACTAATACAGATTTAATGGACCAACTCCTTTGAAAAACACAATCTGTAAAAACCTACACAAAGAGAAATAGATAATCTGAACAGGACTATATCTATTAAATAGATTTAATTAAAAATTAGTAACTGTCAAAGAAAAAAGAACCAGGCCCAAATAGTTGCATTGGGTTACTAAACATTTCAGTTACAAATCATACCAATTCTCTACAATCTCTTCCAGAAAACTGAAGTAAAGGGAACACTTTCTAACCCATCCCATGAGGCTAGCATTACTCTCCTACCTAACCCAGATAAAGACTTTAAAAGAAAGAAAAACCACATATCAATATCACTCATGAACATACACGTAAAAATCCTCAACAAAAAATTAGCAAGTCAAATCCAACAATGTATAAAAAAAATGATTCACCATGACAAAGTAGGATTTACCCTAGGCATGAGAGGCTGGTTCAACTGAAAATCAATTAATGTAATCCAACACATTAAAAGGCTAAAGAAGAAAAATCATATGATCATATGATCATATGAATAGGTACAGAAAAAGCATTTCATAAAATCCAACATTTATAATAAAAACTTTCAGCAAACTAGGAATAGGGTGAACCTCCTCAACTTGATAAACATCTAGAAAGAAGCCTACAGCCTATATCATACTTAATAGTGAGGAACTAGATGCTTTTCTCCTAAAGATTGGGAAAAAGGCAATGTTTGCCTTCAACACTCCTATTCAACATTTTACTGACAGCTCTCCCTTATGTAATAAGACAAGAAAAGAAAATAAAAGATAAACACATTGGGAAGGAAAAAATACTCCTTTTTTTCAGGTGATATGATATGAAGTTGACATAGAAGAAAAACTAAGTGACCTCAGATTTGGAAATGATTTTTTTGATATAACACCAAAAGCACTATAAAGGAAGAAAATAATTGATAGGTTGGACTTTATTAAAATTAAAACTTCAGCTCTGTAGCAGACAAGCCACAGACTAGGAGAACTATGAACCCTACTGTCATCATGGACTTTAGTTAGGAATAATATAGCAACAGTGGCTCAGCAATTTTAACAAATGGATCACACTAATGCAAGATCTTAATAGGAGAAACTATGAGTGTGTATATGTGGTGGGGGGATGTGATATATGGGAACTACTTGTATTATCTGCTTAACTTTTCTGTATACCTAAAATTGTATTACCTAAACCTAAAACATGAAATGTATTATTTTTTTAAAAAGTTGGCCATATTCTTTTATTATTTCTGAAAATTATCTAGAGTTTATTCTGTGTTTTCTATATAGAAAATGATATAAACTTACTAATGATAGTGTTATTTCTTTACAAGTCCTTATATCTTTTATTTCCTTACAACTATAAGTAGCTGTGCAATGTTGCTGAACAGACTTAGAGGTAGCAGGTATTTTGTTGTTGTTCTTTAAGGCATTCTTCCAACACTTCACATTCACTACATGGGCTTGGCTTAAGACTGCTTCCTCCTTGATTTTTCTTATCTGCAGAAATAACTGAAATGAGTTGCATAAAAAATCTAGGAGCATGCTATCTGGGAGGATTAGCTTAAGAATATAAAACAACACTGAAAAGTGTTCTCAAGGGGAGCCTGGGTGGCTCAGTCATTAAGCGTCTGCCTTCGGCTCAGGTCACGCTCCCAGGGTCCTGGGATGGAGCCCCACGTTGGGGTTCCCTGCTCGGTGGGGAGCCTGCTTCTCCCTCTCCCACTCCCCCTGCTTGTGTTCCTTCTCTCACTGTGTCTCTCTCTGTCAAATAAATAAATAAAATCTTTATTTAAAAAAAAGGAAAAGTGTTCTCAAAATAACTAAAATAAGTTCAAATGGCACAAACCAGATATATTGGTAGAAAATCTATATATTGAGTTTTAAATTTTATCCTTAAGCATATGTGAAGGGTTAGTTATACAAAGAATGAGAATTATAAATGTCTTTTATTCATGTATTCCTGACATCTTACCCTTCCCCTGATGTGCCCTGCCCCTTCCCTTGCCCTTTGGTCTAACACATGCTTTCTCTTTCTGTGAGTCTTGGCTGAAAGGTCATTTCTTCAGGAAGCCTTTCCCTGGTTTTCTAGAGTGGGTTGGATGGCCCTGTTTTACATTTCTCTTGCATCTTGTTCCTCCCCTTTCATAACAGTCATCACATTTATATGATTCTTCAGCTTAACCACATAACTGTAAATTCCAAGAGGACAAACAGAATCTCCATGTTTTATTTATTTCTATATCCCCAGTGCCTAGAACTGTTTTTGTTCAAATTGAGACTCAATACACAGTTGTTCAATGAATTAATGAATAAATAGGAACATCTCCAATAGCAGCAAATGTCCCTCCAGGTTGGAAGACATTGGCATCCCTTTGGCATCCTTCACTGAAGACAAAATAAGAAACAATGATCTATCTGCATTGCTGCCAATAAGATAGAAAGTAAAATGACTTGAGTTGATACTAAAAGTTAATTAATAGTAGATCCAAAGACATTTTGTTTAGATGACAATTATTTATAAACTTTATTATTTGATTACTTTTAGATTATGAATCCTTATTAAAGAATGTAATGGGGCACCTGGGTGGCTCAGTTGGCTAAGTGTTTGATCTCAGGGTCCTGGGTTCGCGTCCTACATTGGGCTCCCTGCTCAGCAGGGAGCCTGCTTCTCCCTCTGCCCCTGCCCCCTGAATGTGTTCTCTCCCTCTCATGCTCTCTCACACTCTCTCTCTTTCAAGTAAATAAATAAAATCTTAAAAAAAATAAAGAACGTAACGTGTTACAATACTCATCTCAGAGTCCCTCAGGATTTGGTATTCTTTCAAGAAGCTTGAAGGTACAGTTTACAAATGAGACCAAGTATTTAAGAAATATTTAAAAGGCCTCCAATAGGCAATTTATTCTCTTCTCAATGGCAGTTCTCAGTTCCCTACGTTAACATTATATATATTGTGTAACTATATGTTACCATGTAGTCAATGTGCATAAGATGTCAAACAAAATGTCAAAATAAATAGTGGTGAAAAATGGAGAAAACAGCAATTCATCATCAGTTCTTATACCTGTAAGTGATGTGTTTGTGTTGCCACTTCTGTCCTGTTAATGCATATCGCTTTCGACGAACATTAAATTTGGAGCTACCTCTTGTCTGGTCAGGTACACCACATCGAGGCTTCTTCATCCAGCTGCAAAAAGCAGTATTTTCCAGTTATTTACCAACAACCCTAATCATGAATTTCAAAAGGAAATCAATTGAGAAGGTAATCTATGACAGTGATTATGAAAATGGGAAAACATAAAGAAGAAAGTTGTCAATTTCCTTGCAATTTAAATCTAAGTAGAAAGCATATTTTGTCCCTGAATGATCAAGAATCAGTGGTTTCAAACTCAGGTCTTTTAGATATTTTTTCTTCCTCTAATTCATTTTGAGCTTGCTGTAGACTGAGGTCCTCTTACGCTTCTAACTAGAATCTGTTTTTAACAAGATTTGTGACCTTGGGCAAGTCACTAATTCCTAGTCTCATTCATAAAAAGAGACTTTTAAAAATAAATTTTCACTAAGGTCTCTTCCAGGTTTAACATTCAACAATTTTTAAAATCTGTTACATGATCTTAAATTTCAGGATTTGAGAGGGTATATTCTATTCTCTCTTCTAGCTTACATAGAAGTAAATTATTTAAATAACATTTGCCTTTCTCCATTTTTTTTCTTCTTTTCACTTTGATCATTACCCCAACTTACAAGTAAGAACCATTTGTTTTAAATCAGTAATTAATAACCAAATTCAATGCTTAATTTTTTTTTTCTGGATATGAGGTGTTAGCATCACACAAATAAGGTTTAACATAATTATATTAGGAAAATGACATGCTGTTTTTTGATTAATTTTTAATACTTATACAACTACAGTCATGGAACTTCTTTTCTACAGTCTCATTGGTCAAATGTCCTGTTTTCGATGTAGTCTTGCTTCTTATCTAAGAAGAAAGATTTTCATGATTTTGAGTAGTGCTTCTATGGTGACTCATAAAATGGCTTTACCATTCATTAGCACATTTAATTTAACAATTACAAAGCTAATGCAAAATCTTCATGGTGCTATATGCTTCAGCAAGTAGAAATGAGAAAAGAATCAATTTTTGCTGTATTTCATCAGATACTTTATAATTTCTATACTCTTTAAATGGAAAATAATTGACTATAGAGAGTTGACTATAGAGATGACTATCTAAAGATGTCCATTTTGTGAAAATGAAAGAAACAGTTTACATGTTACATGGATAAATCAGCTAATTAGCTCTTATAAACAATAATAACCTCATACAACAATGAAATCATGACTTTTGTTTTTTAAGAAAGATGACACTTTTACCATAAGTACTGAAAAAATTTCTCTTTTTATTCTGCCTGTAGACAGACAATGTAGACGTTGCGGTTATCAAACTTAAAAAATTCTATCCTAGTTTATAATGCATTGACTTCAGAAAAATTGCTGTCCCTTTATTAAAGTCTCCCAACTCCTAGGAGACTATATGGTCCTACGGAATTGAATTCTATAAAGTTGAGAATGGAGATCTCCTATCTTTAACTAATACTTCAAGGGCATTCCTCAATCACTTCATTTGAGAGATATTTCACTAGACTGTAAACACTCAAATACTTGTTCATTATTCAACAGTTTACCATCCCAACACAGCACGGATTATACTATGTGTTCCGATTTGTGTCTCTGTCTTCCACTGGCCTGAGTCATGGCAGAGAGCCAAGGGGATCTATATACTAATGGCAGGGGATCTATATACTAAGATCTATATGTCTATATACTATATACAAGGTGTATATATATATATATACTATCCACCTTGTACAACCCCCGGAATATAAGAGATATTCAATGAATAAGTGGATAGGGACACTTTGTATTTTTTAAATGAAAAATCATTAATTGTTATTACATACTGTAAGATACAGATACAGATTTAACTAGCAAATATTAAGCATTGGAGAGGTTATTATGATTTAAGTGTCTTTTACATATGAGTATTTCATTAATTATATTCTCAGCAAAAATTGTAATATTCCTAAGGCAGGTTTTTATGCTTATTTATTTCATTAAAAGCACTAAGAGAATAAATAATATATAATTATTAAAAATAATAAATTTACTAAGTGTGGGAAGTAGTTACACTTACATTTTGCTAAGAAAAATATTTAAGTTAGCATTCTGGGAAGAGAAATAATTTGGAAATGGATAGTGGGATGAAATTTGACAAAATGCAGTTACCTATTATCAGGATAAAATGTATTGCTAATGAGGACATACTGTCTAAAATTATTTTAATAATCAATAAAATTAAAAGAGGAAGGCAGCAATTGAAAAGGAAATTAAATTTATTAATATAAATTTCCATTTTAAGTCATGCATATGTTGGATCTAGTAAAAATTTTTCCAATGAAGCACTGCATCTTCCAAAGGATAGGGTTTATATGGATGAGTATTAGATTCTTATGCTGAAAGATATCTCTACTGAATTCTTTATGTATTTCTTAGGCTTTTGCCCATTAAATTTGTATTTTTTCTTATGTTCCAACTTCTTTGTTTATTTACTCAATAAATCCTTATTCATTCATCTTGTAATATTTTTCAGCTTTTATAACATGTTAAGAGATATAACAAAAATTGTGACTGGAAAGATAAACAAGGCAAGAAGCCCTTTTTGAGTTCACAGTCTATAGGCAAGACATGCATGATTAAAAAAAATTACTATATAATGGCTTAAATGCTGTCATACCTTTGTCAAGATACCCTGTCATTATTTCTAATTTACATGTAAAAAATTTTTGATTTTCCTACCCAGATTTGTAACAATTCCTCTGATGCTTTATTTCAGCCAAGAGTCTTAACATCCTTCTAATGCCTAAGTTAGATACCCAGGTAATATTCTCCACTGCTCTTTCCTCACATCTAATCAAGCAGGATGCAGTCTTTTTGCCTCCAAAATTTCTCTTCTCTCTCTCACTAATGCCGTCCTTCTCATTCCTAAAGACAAATCTTTCCAGAACACAGATGTGTTCTCTATATATTCTGGGCATGAAAATGCTTATATAGAAAGAATCTGACTCAGGCTTACTTAAGGAGGATCCCCTGCCACCCCCCTCTATTTTCTAAGATCCACTCAGGTTCCTACAGAACTAAACCTCTTTCTGCCTTTGTATGCAGTAACCTCTGTCTGGCATAACTTCCTCTTTTTTCACACTGAGAATCCTAAACATCCTTCATTATTCAACAGTTTACCATCCCAACACGGCACGAATTATACTATGTGTTCCGATTTGTGTCTCTGTCTTCCACTGGCCTGAGTCACGGCAGAGAGCCAGGAATAATGGGGCCTATGCCCAGAGAAGTCTTCAATAAGAAAATGAAGCAAATGAATTGAGTCTGCATGTCTCTTTTGTACATGCTGATCCCCCTTACTGTCCACGTTTCTTGAAGACTTTGTAACTCTTCCCAGGTGTGTGCCTTGAACAAATGCTTATTGCATGGACACCGTGTAGACATTTTTATGTAAAACTAAATCATAAAGCAGATGACTTCAGTGTAAGAAATAAACATAAGAACAGGAATAATCTAATATCGATCAGTAATTTAATGCAAAAAACTCTTAATAAGGGTTGGTCGAGTTGAGAACACTCTATGTTAACTTCGCCAATATTTATATCCAAATATTCTGGCATAGATATATTAGCAGAAATTATTTATCAAATTATGCAAAATCCCCAAAATATGATAGAAGCACATCATGCCACTGAATATGACACATGGTATCTGAGCTAAATTGGCCTTTGGGCCTTTTATGTGACTCGAAACATTTAAATCATTCTTTAATTTCATAAGGAGTCAAGTTCTTTCTACTACAATTTTTGAAGTTCTTGGTGGATAAAAATGATTAGTGTTTAACAGGACTCATCAATGAATTAAATGTCTAATACTAAAGGTAAAGTTGGCATGTTAATATTGTTATTCAGGTAGAGTCTGACCCTGGGATTTATTTCGTTATCATACACCATATATTAGTTGCATTCATATACGAATTTGATAAAACCCATATATACTTGTACACGAGAGTGCAAAACTCTCCATGTACAAGTAGAATTGATTGATTGTTTCACCTCAGGTAACAACCGTATCACCTGAAAGAAACATGGGTTAAAGAGAATGTGTGTGTGTGCATGTGTGCGGGCTATTTTCAAGCAGTGCTTCTTTTGTGAAAGTTCCATTGCTAAAACATACTTATTTTTCTGTGTGTCAATACACAGCAGCTCATATACATGTGCTTCATTACTGACTCATTTGCTAAGAATTTTAAGTTGACATGCCAAAGCAAACAAAGACGTGGGAACCGGCACTGGCGGTGGGAGGGAGCTACAAGAAAGTCATTTTGTACTTTCAAGGTGTAAATCACGGCACTCCCTCCGTTTGCATAAATGCAATACTGATATTCAGTATTGATTTAATTGTTTAGAACCCATGGCATTTTCAGATTAGCTGGGCAGAGCATTAATGGTTTCCTTAAATTACCTGAACTGAGAAAGGAAAAACATCTGAGATCAGTGTTCTTGACAGGAGTGACATTGTAAACGTTAGGAGCAGGGATCCTAGAGCCAGACTGCTAGGGCTCCAGCCCCACCTCCACCACCTCTCGAGCCCTGGGACATTGGTCTGACTATTGTTTCTTTCTATTTCTCCGTTTCCTCATGTACAAAGTGGAAGTGAGAATATTATTGAATTAATGTGAGGATTAAATTAGTTAAGTCACGTGAAACACTTAGCACAGTGCCTGGCAAATAGCACCTGCTATGGTTATTAATTTATAATAATTATTATTATTTTACAAACATCAGGAAGCAGCTGGACTCGTAGTAGAAGCTGCAACAATAGCAACATACTGGTATTAGCATGTTTCAGGTCACCTTGACCTATGTGTTAACATCCCTTGTTATTTAAAACAGGGATAGCCTGGTGTTTTCATAAAACAGATAGCACCAGAGACACAATCCTGTTTTATGTGAATAAAGCAGCCACAAACTTCTAAACAAATCTGCAGTAATTAGAGCCACTATGTATGAAACAGTGTCCGTTGGTTTCAGTAACTTTTTTTTTAAAGAGTTGGGTATTCGAGTCAAACATATCAGGCCTCTCATCGCATGACTGTAAAGGAAGCCTTCAGGTTGAGTCTACACACCTGGTGCCCCAGTAGTGGGGCTGAAGGAAGACAGCATTTCAATAAAATGCGTACAATCGAAACGGTGCCCCCTGGAGTTGGAGTGGTACCACACAGTGGCTCTGGGTTCATATGCCTACCTTTACCGCGAGAAAAAAAAAATAACTCACAAAATTATATCTTATGCCTTATGATTAGTAATGTAAGAAAATGTTCATCTGCATAATTAAGAGGTTTCTATCCTCCAGACTTTTCCATGTTCTAATGGAAGGTAAGAGTAATATCTACTATTTATAGTTGTCCCCAAAAGATCATTTTACAAAGTTTTAAAAATGCTAATTTTTATGACTTTAAAAATCCTTCGGTTTTGTTTGTACTCATAGAGCCAAGTGCAAGAGTCGTGAAGAAGATTTTCTAAAAGTGAATTAACTTAGTGCTCAAAATGTTGACATTAGGCTGACAGCTCACTCTGGTCCAGAGTTTCTTTTTTCGATCAACTCATGAACTACTTGCATGGACACAGGTTATTCACAAAGCTGAAACTGCAGTTAGTGTACTTGAAAGCCTGATCACAGAGAATAGATGTAATAAGCCTCCATGATGCACAATGTGAAGAAAAAGCTCAGTTAGTGTCAGCTCTCATTTAAGCTTTCACCTTTCACCTTCCAGAAGGGGAATGAGGCTGATTTAGCTATCAGCCATCCTTCCATAGTTACCAAAATAAGGATTGATCCATCCTATAATGTAATCCTATAGTGTTTCAGTCCCATTGCTATAATCAGAAGTAAAAAGAAATTTAATTACTGATGAACTTATCTTTTATACCTATATTGAAAAAGAGTCTTAACTCGATAATTTAGACAAATGACTGAAAATCACGAAACCTATTGAAAATTAAGCCCCGAAGCTTATGGTTCTTGATATAGCTAAATAAATATTTCAATTCTCAAATTAGGAGAATTCAAATACCACTGTGGTTTCATAATAATTATTTGAAAAAGCTACACATTCAGTCTTAAATTAATTTTAATTAAGATAAATTAAATAAATTAAGCAGAATTACTCAGATCATCCTACATATGTATGAATACATGTGTATATTTGCATATTCATGTGTGTATACATGTATGTGTGTATATGTATACACACATATATGGAGGGAGATAAAAAAGAAAGATCACCTTAAAAATGATATCTCATCAAGCATGCTTCAATGCATGATAATATGCACACATAAAAGATGAATTAAAATTTTAAAATACCTACCATTAATATTGTAAAAACACATTAGACTCATTTTCATTATTGCCTTGCTATCTTTTTCCCTCCATGCTAAAATAATCCTTTTTCATGCACAACATAAATTGCTTCACTTATTAAGGAATTTAAGTAAGCTTGCTTATAAAAATTAGCTAAGCAACCCATAATTTTGAAGAACCATTGCAAGATATGATAATGAGCTCGTTTTAGGGTAGGGGGATAAGTATGCATTACTATCTCTCCAACACCAGTGCTAACTGATATGAAAGCAATATAGTAAGCCATTTAAGGTAATACCTAAATTTGTTGCTGGAAAATGGTTAATTTCTTCAACATAATATAGGGATCACCACAACTGCATCATTACTTTTAATTACCCAAAATTACAGACTGAATGCATCAAATGTCTGTCTGACAAAGGAGGACATAATTATTTAATTTAAAAACAACTGATCTTGACAAGAGCCTACAATTAGATAAGAGTTTATAGCAGCATATGAAAATGAATCTTAAGACATTATTTTAATACTGAGGAGTAATTTTAGGTCTATAATTGTAGTCCATATTTTATGTGATAAGGTTTAGATAAAAATTCATACTTTATAATTTGACTATGTAAAATAATAGAGTACAACTTCAGCATGGATTGTTACGACACATTCATTTGGGATTACAAAAGCACAGACAATTCCTTAAGTAGCATGATTATGGGGATTATACTTCCAAAAACAGGACACTATTTGAGCTGAGTACCCTGCGTAACACCACCTTAAGACTGGGGATACATCAGTGGAAAAACCCAGACAGCAGGCCAGTGAAGCCACAGGGCTTCTAGTGTGAGTGACAACGTGGGTGCCTTAGGGGACAGAAGAAGCAGGGCAATCTAGGAAGGGCCGAAGAGGGTTGAACCGGGCTTTAGTGGGCTCATCTAAGAATAACAGTGTATGTAAAGGAAAAGAAGCATTTCCAGTTAGAAAAGAGGAAGAAGAAAGGAAAGGAAAAAAAAAACTGAATTAGAACAAAGTTTGGTTAAAGAAAACAGATCAAAACACTGGTTGGTTTTAAATTAAAGGGTCCTATACAGCTGCTCTTCTCTCTACAATGCTATAACTCACAGAAATGCTACTTTAACTCCTACACACTGACACAATCATTTCTCCTGGGCTGGAATCTGAGCCACTGTGTGGCAGAATAGGACACAGGGTCTTTTTCTGCACCTCTGCATTTGACATGGTCCTGCCAGAGAACAACTAAAAACTGTTCAGACCCTTTCCACATAAGCGGCCTAAATAAATCCTGCGCACATTCCTCTCCCATCATCTCCTGACAAAGACCTTTTTCCAGCTATCTTGGGAAATCAAACCTATCCATCTTGAGTCCTTCCAATGGCCAGCAGGAGCTCTCAAAATGGACAGGAAACACAGATGCCACCGTCTATAGAACTCTGCTTTCTGAATTTTAATAGCTGGTAATAAGCAGATTCAAAGGAATTTGTTTCCCAAGCTCTCAATTTATTGTATTTTTAAAAACTGTGTCATACGGTCCAAGAAAGTCAATCAGAAGATAACAGCTCTGCACTAGGGAGCATAAAAGCTGTTCAGAGCACTCTGTAAAATGTTGCGATTAAAAGTATGATTTAAATGGAATTCTGTACTATATGCAGCAACAAAATGTAGGACTTGTTGGGTTTGCTTATTAACTTAATAAGCTATCTTTAAAATTAATTTATAATTGTAATTAAAATGAATTTAAAACTGTATTTATTTAGGACACTATTAACAGAGAATTGCAACGAATAGAGGGCAGCAGATTCAAAATATCCAAGTCCTAGTCCCAATATTAATAACAAGTTTCTCATTCTTGCAAAATGCATTATATTCATTCTTGGTTCTATTTTCCCAAATGGTATACCAAAGTTAGTATTTATGTATCTCTTAAAAATGGTAGGAGAGGTAATTATATTTATTTTTCAAAACTGCTTTGACGTTTAATCTTCAAGCCTTTTATTAGGTACTCGTCCTGTCTTGATGAAATAGGAACAGTATGACTAATACCATGCTGTAAGTATTAGAAGGCAAAATATAGTATTTAAATTATATTTAAGTTAGTTTAATATGTAAAAATTATATATACCTGAGTCAAGTAATTTCAGGTATTCAAGGTTTAAAAAGAAAAATAAATGTGTCATTTCTTGAGGTTCACAACATGGTACAGTAGAAAGTTCTTTGACTAAACACCAAAAGGTCTGGATTCTGCAACTACTCTGGACTTCACTTAGCCTTTGACTTTTAGTTTCTTTATTTGACAGTGTAGAGAGAAAAATATATCCTTGTCTTCCCTACTGTGGAGGGTTGATGTATGATGATCATATTAAATGATGAAGTAGATTTACTTTGTGAGTATCAAGGACTCAATAAACACAGATGATTCTTCCCTGCACTGACAGAATTAATCACGTCCTCCTTTGCTGTCCAAAAACAATAATGCTGTTTCATAATGTTACAGAACCTACAGCGTACCTGTGGTAAAATAATTTGTGATTATGTCTAGCTACACAGTTAACTTGAAGTTCCTCTGAAGAAGAGACTCTGTTTTCTGATCTGTTATATGCCTCTTTCACAGATGCAATGCCCAGTAATGAGTTACTGGTTGAATAAATAAATGAACAAATGATTGATGAATCAATCCATAAAATCACAAATATTATTAAAGAGTCAAAACAAGCCATTTGCTAATAAAAAACTGGAAGGAGAGACTTGCAGGAACCTCTCCTTGATTTAACTCATGTAGAAAATTACCACAAATAGGAGGCTACTAAACTGTTAGCTGACTCTCTAATACCCTTCCCCCCCCAGAAAGAGCCCTGGTTTGTATTGTTTCCCATTTTCCTTAGTGTCAATATTTCTACTCTGGCCAATTTCAAGCTACTGATATCATGTCACTTAACAGGGAAGAAACGTGCCCAATATGTCCGCACCAGCAGAACAAGCCAGCTCCAACACATCACTGACGTAGCTCTTCCTAAAATAGCTTCAGCCATTTACTCTGACTCTCATTGTTCCTTCTCCCCCCCATTTTGAAAAAGTGCCGCTAAAATCAAGTGAGTAAATTTGACTCTGACAGACCTGACATCCTAGTGGAGTAGGGTTGAAAGAGGTTAAATTCCAAAGGAAAGGGACAGGAGACAAATTGCTCCACTCATGGTTGGCGGAATTCACTTAAACTTTTTCAGCTCAAGGACCACAAAAAGAAAGATCGTGGATGCCCACTACTTACTCAATTGTGTTTCTGTCCACTTTTCCTGTCATGTTAATGCCGTAGAACTGCTGCATGGCAGCTAAGGCGGCCTGCATGGTCTCTGCGGAGCGCAGCACCGACATTCTGGGGTCAGTTGGTGGAAGGTAGCCGTACTTTTGTAACCAAACCTGCAATAAGGACAGTTCCTTTTAGACCGACCTCAAAACTGAACAATAACTTTACAGTAACTAGTGGATCTTTAAACTTTATTTCCTCTACAAGGGCATATATTATTTAAGTGTTTTCTCTTTTTAACATACATTCTGTAGTTTAATATAATTTTGGGGATCGTTGTGGATCTTTCTAGCACACCTACAAAAACTAACTGAAAAGAAAAAGGTTAGTCATTTGTTGCAAGCTTATTGTTTATAAGGAACTATACTCAATACTGGGTAAGATAACAAATAAAATATGACCCCTGCCCTTTAGGAACTCAACTTCCCCAAATAAGGGATGATACCTTTTCAACAATAACCCCAATGAGACATCTATGCTGGAAGGGGTAGTTAATGTGCATATATCACATCTAAAATGTCACTTTCCTGAAGAACTAACCAAGGGCTGTTGTCATCATGAGTAGCATCAACAATACAGACCATATTATTCTGTCATGACATTTTGAGTATAAATTTCATGTGATTGATCTATTCAATTGTAGTTAGATGTCTTCAAGGGTAGGTAAGTGTTTCTCATGTAAAGAATAGTCTTCCATTTATTTAAGGTGACTCACTTCAATCCAAATAATGTAAGTGACCAAAATTCTCATATATAGACGAATCAGACTATCTTGCTAAGTATGTTTGGGTCTCTCTTTAAGGATCTCATGATTTTTATTCTCCTCTTCCCCAGAGAAGGGAGATCCTGTGTGGATAGTGAGAGAAAGATGTCTGAGTTGAGCTCACATCCCAATTGTGATTATAGCAACAATTCAGTCATTTAAGGTCAGAATTTCAAAGTAACCTAAAACTCAGGGTATTTGGGGAAAAAAAATTTTCACCAGAGAGCAGATGCTTTCCAGTTCTACAATTCTATGCATTCATTTTAAATGCACAATCATATGTTCAGCTCATATCCCATCCTTCTGTCCCTTACCTCAATCTTCCATGGGGCACTAAGATTTCTTGAAGTGCAGTGAACTGCCTGTCAAATTGAGAAAGGCCAAGTAATTCTGCCTGTCACAGAGAATAGAAGCTGTGCTTTTTAGTGGAAGGTATTCACCAGTATGTATTTCCCTTGCCACCTGGGTCTATTCATCATACAAATGATGATTCTATGAAGCTACAGCTTTTCCCCGATACCTGATATACTTCCGCTATGACCTGACCACTAACACAGAGGAGAGCTATTTTCTCAGTGAAAACAAACAGTAATTATATAAATTAAATTTCACCAAAAGAGACTGATATTAAATATACCAAAGTCTTAATGTGTGAAAAGACAAGGTGGATTCATTTGTAGTATTTCCAAGAAAATGATGCCCCCAAAAGCTTAGAACTCTAAGCACAACCCTTTGAAAATAAAATAAAACATTTATTCTAAAACTGTTTAAGAGATCAACAACACCTCACTGTCAGGAAGGTTTACTTTCGAAACTCCATCTAGTAAATTCACCTACCACTTGGTGAAAACATGTCAAGACACTCCTCTCATCTAATCTGTAATGAATAGGCTTCCAGGGAAGACACGTATGTTCAGAGTTACCTAGTCAACAGTGCTGCAGTCTGAAATAGACTCCATTTGTTTTCTGAATGAAGGAGACAAGATTTCACTGGCAATGTATTACTTACTAGAAAATTCAATACCTATATTGTAATGCAATTTCCCCCAAATTAGAAGAGTTCATCTTGATACTTAACAATATACATGCACTAATATTCTGAAATTGAACTCTTTTTCCCATAACACTTTGTTTGCATTTATTTCTTACTTGTTAGAGAGCTGACTTGTTGCTAGGTTACTCATGGGTGCTAAGCTACTGGCCACCACATCGTTTATGGTGTCAGCAAAGAGAAAACTACACAAATAAAGAGACTATAAAATATATAAATTTTAAATGGATAATGAAAAAATAGCATGTTATAAAAATACATATTGATTTATGCATTACCCTTTAAAACAAATAAGTTGGAATAATAAAAAAATAAATTGTGATTTTTCTTCAAGATCTCTTTTATATTATGCCACTTATCATGAAAGTCAATTTTTTCTAAATGATTGAGAAGTGAATAATTCTTTTTAATTAAAAAATATCAGAAAATCTATGGGACCTACCATTTTATAGTCAAAGTTTGTTTTTGTCTGATAACTGGCACTGAGATTATGGGTCACCTTGAGTTTACCATTCTTAATATCATTGTTATTTGTTAATTAAGATATCTTTGACATCATCAAGAATTAACCAACAATAATTCTCAATGGAAACTTGCAATGCATCTTTCCACAAAACAGTGGAAAATCAAGCATGTCAGTGTCATGTTAAGAGTATGAAACCAGCAAGCCATCAATAACATTTTTTATTAAAACTGCTGTGGACAATCATACTCTACGTGGATATAAAAAACAAAACCTAAAGTATTAATTTGATCCACAGTGCATCTTTACATCCAATACTCAAAAACTGCAGGGAAAAACAAATACTTGCTTAAATAATCTTAAACACCGAGAGAGTATAGTCTCTTGAGTTTGTTTTTGTCTTTTTTTTTTTTTTTAAGATTTTATTTATTTGCGAGAGAGACAATGAGAGACAGAGAGCATGAGAGGGAGGAGGGTCAGAGGGAGAAGCAGACTCCCCGCTGAGCAGGGAGCCCGATGTGGGACTCGATCCCGGGACTCCAGGATCATGACCTGAGCTGAAGGCAGTCGCTTAACCAACTGAGCCACCCAGGCGCCCCGAGTTTGTTTTTGTCTTACACGAACTACTTAGTTTTAAGCTGTTGACACCACAGAATTCTCAGAGTCTGATCATTTTTGGTATGATAGAGAAAAGAAATCTGTACCAAATAGCCCTACATAAGATGCTAACGCTCCTTGGAGGAGACTAAGTTGGTCAACCATGGTGATGTAAAACTGACCAAATACAAAGTGGACAGGACACTCAGCATCAACGGTAGAAAACCACTATGGCCAAAATCCAGAAAGCTTTGTAAACACTGACTCTTAAGTCACCATTGAATGACGATCAGGTATAAATAGTATATATCAGATTCAAACACTGGTCCATAATCATCATAGAGGTATAGGAAACTCTGTTATAAGTCATCTTATTCTATGTATATAGAACAAAAACCCTTGTGTTATATAAATAGAGCACGGTGGGTAGCCTTAGCACCTTATCAATCTAAAGTAACGAAAGGAAATTTTAAAAATTCAAATATGAGGGTGCCTGGGTGGCTCAGTCAGTTAAGCGTCTGCCTTCGGCTCGGGTCATGGTCCTGGGGTCCCGGGATCGAGTCCCACATGAGGCTCCCTGCTCAGCGGGGAGTCTGCTTCTCCCTCTCCCTCTGCTGCTGCACTCTCTCTCTCTCTCTCTCTGTCAAATAAATAAATAAAATCTTAAAAAAAATTGAAATATGACAGAAGTGACATAGAAAACATTTTTCTTTTCTACTAAATTACAACCTTTAATATCTTATTTGATAGAAAATTAAATTAAATATACAAAGTAATATTTGAAGGTACACCTTATCCCTTAAAGACTATACCATAGACTTCATCCTCATACATTATTATTTGAAATATATCCCTGTTTTAAACATTGTTTTTAATGTTTAATGTTTAAATTTCCTGGATGACAGGAAATAAGTTTGCCTTCTGAGATTGCTTGTCTCTTAATATTTTTTTCAGTGCTCTCAAAAGCATATAATGGGTAGTTAAGGAATAATTTCCTCATGTATGCATTTGGGGGAAATGTTGAATTTGCAGGTTTGATGTGAGGACTGAGAATACATAAAGCCACCAGCACATTTTTTGCTCAATCATATTATTATTTTATGCTTACTAATTGCTCTGAGTTCTTGAAATTGTTCCTGCTGTCCTTGGAATGAATGGGGCAAGACTGAAATGCAGGTAAGATGTAAAGAATCAGAGTTGTGAGGAAAGACAACTTGTTTTTATTTTGTTTTCTTTGTTTTGCCTTCTTTTGCTTACTGGATAGACACATGCATTTCTAGTGCACTGAGAGCACTGGAAAACTATCAAGAAACAAGTTTCTTTGGAGGCAAAACTTGTTTTACTGTCTGGGAATTAGCCCATGTCATTATCATGAGGACAAGCAACCACAGAACCTCAAATACAGCAACAAAGTCTAACCTTGAATTACCTTCCCTCTTTTACTAACAGTCAAATTATCTTGCTATCTTGGAGACAAAACCAATTTCCTGCACTTAGTGATTATTCAAATGGAGGAACAACCAGAAGAGTGCTGGTCTCTGCAGAGTAAGAGGACTTACCAAGCAATAAAAGGTAAACATTTAAATATTAAATTCTGTGCCAATAGATATTGCCTTTACCAGACTGTAGTATAAATAGGAGTAGCAGGCACGCAAAGTTTTAGTAAATCCCTTAATAAAGAATATCTTTGTCACTAATATTTCATGTAACCATATTGGGAAAACCTGTATTAATCAACTCAGCTATCCACACCCATACATCAGTGTGGTATCCTGAAAGATGGTTATCAACAACAAAAAGGAGACATTAGCAGTTCTCATGACTAACAACAAATATAAACAGAGGATTTTTAGAATATATATATTTTTTTTAGATTTTTTTTTAAAGATTTTTATTTACTTATTGAGAGAGAGAGAATGATAGAGCATGAGAGGGAGGAGGGTCAGAGGGAGAAGCAGACTCCCTGCTGAGCAGGGAGCCCGATGCGGGACTCGATCCTGGGACTCCAGATTCATGACCTGAGCCGAAGGCAGTCGCTTAACCAACTGAGCCACCCAGGCACCCCAGAATATATATTTTTACTTAGTCTCTCAGGCCAGTACTAAAATCTAGAGAAGTAGATTTTCCTCCAGTTGTTAAAGCTAGTAAGTTTATCAATGCCTTAATATAACATTAAGATACTCCTATTCATTTACTCAGGTGAATCACAAATGCAAGAACCAGATTAAAATTCCATCACTGGCAGGACCCAACATACGGAAAGAACATCTTGAAAGGATGCTTAGACATTTTTCCAAGAAGAATTTAAATAATTAAACTAATGAATTTATTAGGGCAGGGAGGGATATATTTTAGAATGTATGTCAGACCACATGTCTATTTGTGACTGAGCAAGTGATTTCAGATAAAGCTCATTGCAGCTCATGTGTGGTATGGCCAAATGCAAAGTCCATGGGCCCCGTGATCATATGATCCAAATTATAGCACTCAATATAGAAGGAAAAGGGCAAAGGTAATAGTTTTATTTATAGTATTTACTTTATAGTATTTTATGGTATTTTAGTAACAATCACTTCAATTTACACAATTATATAATTTTTTATTATTTTCGGATGTCATTTTAAAAATTATTGAATTCATATTAAATTTTAACATATTTATTAAAAAAATTTAAGTATGTAATGATTAACATATAATCTGATATAATTAACTGACTTTCTTGATAAAATAAAGGAAAGCATTTTTAATAGTTTTCAATATTATAATATTATTTTCCATTTTTCAGTATGAGACTTCCAAATGTTAAAATTCTGTTATTAACTAAAATTAACAACTAAAAAGTGTCCCTCCCCTATTTTGTGTATTACCCACAGAGTTAGCAAAGGTTTAAGGACATTTTCCCCTGAAACAGCATATATTTCATAGTTACAAAGAAGGGCAGAATTTAGGGGCTAAATTTTCTAGTCTGAAAAGTGGCTATCAATATGAATTATAACTACCTATTAACCAAAAAACTAAATTGATGTGGGAGTAGTCATTCAGAATTGGTCAAATTGAAAATTCATAGGATAAGTTAATGAGGCAGAAATTAGCCTTTCTGTTCATTCAAAAATCTAAATGGGTTCTAAATCACCATCCCATTCCTACCATGAATGAATCAGTGTATGAAATTGTACATATAGAATTCAATTCCTTTAGAATTTTACTGTCTATTTAAATGGCTTCTTAAAATGGAAATCAAACAGTGGAAGGACCAAAAGTTACACCATTGAACATCTTAGCCATCAAGAGACAACTGCCTTTTGGACAAGGAGATGGAAAATAGCTGGATCATTAGTAAAAATTATAATGATCATGATGACCATATTTTTCACCTTAACATGAAATTCTTTAATTTGTTATAGAAACTAAAAACTTGGGATATAAAGGCTAGGGAGAGATTTTTCCATTCTGCATTTGAGTGAACTGCAGTTGGTATTTCATAGCTCTGGGAGCTAATAGTAATATTAGCTCAAATAGTAATGGCTGAGCTCCAGTGATCAAACAAATAAACAAAAACAAAACCCCCCACCAAACTAAAAAAACAGTTGTTTTTAATTGGGATTCTATCATATGCTAGTCATTGTACTGGCAAGTTTGAGTACTATGCTATATTGGTCTCCTTATGGTTTTTCCTAAGTATGTTTTACATTTTTAAAGATGAATATATAGTGTCCATGCACATACACAGACACACTGACAAAACAAGACCAAAATAACTCAAAAAGACAAAACTCAACCAACAATGAACAATAGCAGGGCATTATGTCATCTCACTAACCCCAGTTTCTCAGGTGGACAGAAATAATTACCAAAACAGTAACTACTTATATTAATCATTAACATGATACTACTTTTTATCAAAATCACCTCACAAAGCTAAATAGAGTAAAATTCTCCTCAAATTTGTGCTTCCTTACAGTAGTGAATGAAGTGCTGAGCAATGCATCCTGTGAATTTTCTAAAAGGCATGTCCTTGAGCCTGAGTCAGGTGGATGATCAACTCAACTCGCCCTTATTTTCTGGGGGCAGATTCAATCTCACCAACACCAAAAAATGATGAGGAGATTAATCTCAGGGTCTTCAAAGTAGGAGTATAAAATGCCCCATTGAGATGTAGGCCCAAAATGCCACAGCATTTTATGTAATGTGTGATCCACACATTCATGCATGAATACACCTATCTATAAAATAAGAAGAAATCAACTTCACTTTTATTTAATGTTCAGATTGATATTGGGGCCCTCACGTGGACGGACATTTATTTGTCACCTGCATTCCAGCAGGTGTCCGGAGGAAGGAGGTAGAGTTCCACAGTGTGGAGGGGTTTACAGAATCACCTGCAACAGTTAGCTTGATTCTAGCACATTATAACACCACTATTTTTCTGTGACAGATTAAATGAATTTATGGGTTATATCGTCTTAAAAGTAGAAATTTTATAATACTTTGTGATATGATGGGGAATGGCCAAAAACATATTTTGTACCATATATATGTTTCCTGGTTATCTTATGAAAATGTAAAGAGTTGTCAAACTTGAATAAGCTATGCATTTCTTTTACAAAAAGACAACAGTGTTGCCTTTTTCTGTAAAGGGAACTGGCTGCAAATAGTATGCTACTCAATTGCTATTTTGAAAGTAATCTGTCTCAAGATAAATGTGATGTTTTAGTAATGTAGGAGAAAGAAACTACTTTTGAAAGATGTGCGATGTAGAGAGTATGTTAAAAATGCATGTTTAGAAATGTTTCCATTATCACAAGACTTTGTACTCAAAAAGATATAAATACTTCACCTATTAAAACTCTCTCTTAAAAAACAAAAAACTCTCAATTTCCTACTTTAAAATTCCAGCAACAGGGGTGCCTGGGTGGTTCAGTCCGTTAAGCATCTAACTCTTGATTTTGGCTCGGTCATGATCACAGGGCCATGAGCTCGAACCCCATGTGTCAGGCTCTGAGCTGGGTGTGGAGCCTGCTTAATATTCTCTCTCTCCCTCTCCCTCTGCTCTCCCCTCCTCCCCACCAGGGTGCTCTCTTTCTAAAAATAAATAAATAAATAAATAAAAATAGAAAAAATAAAAATATAATTCCAGGGGGTGCCGGAGTGGCTCAGTTGGTTAAGTGTATGCCTTTGGCTCAGGTCATGATATCAGCGTCCTGGGACAGAGCCCCGCATTGGGCTCCCTACTTGTGGGGAGTCTGCTTCTTCCTCTCCCTCTGCTCCGTCCCCTTCCCACCACCCCCTCCCCCCCACTTGTGCGCTCTCTCTCTCAAATAAAAATTTTTAAAAAATAAAGTAAAATAAAATTCCAGCAACAGAATTTTCTACCTATAAGATAGCCTGCTAAAAAAGAATAATTTTAGTGGGATTTTAAGCCCATTTGTTAAAAATATGAAAATGCAACACCTGATTAGTTTTCAGGGACAACTGACAGACATCATGGAATATGGAAACTTACTGTCTGAATTTTACCAAAAAACTTTTGCATAATTGATGGGTAGGATTATAAAACGAGGTTCATGAGTTGCAATCAGCTAATGATGTAACTTTTTCAGTTGTATGTACGTTTCCTTGTGAGGTGGTGAGATGTCTTTTTTGGCCATGGTAATTTTAAATGGGTCTTGAAATCACTGTATTTCCAAGTGTTAAATCAATATTATAGTGTAGTCAGTGACAGAATTCTCCAGGATAATAATTAGTGATAGTCCTAATAGGAGCAAAACAATATAAATACAATTAATAAGTAAAACAAAAAATATTTTTTTAATTTTATGACATCCTTAGCTCATCTTAATATTCCTATTTTGAATATGTTTCATAATATATACAATGTTTAGTACATCTGTTCATGAATAGAATTATAAATAAGAGAGGGTAAATGTTAAAAAAATTGATTGATGGAGATATGCTATCAAAAGTGTGGAGATCACTGATCTGATAGAAAGTACTCTATTTTTAAAAATGAAGCTACTTCCTTAAATTCTCTCCAATGTGATATACTTACTCTCCCTAAGGGATGAGAAGACAGTTTATCAATATCTATATATTACATTCTGACTGTGACAATTCCCAAGCTCTTCCTTTCCGTCATACACTATTGAAGCTACTCAAGTCCTATAGAATAAATTCCTTAGGATGATTACCAAGCCATTCATGATTTAGTCTCAAAGTGTGCCTTTGTTACTTTGCTCCATGGAATTCTTTGGTCACACTGAAATTTGAGTCCCACTCCCAACAGACGTCCATAAGAACAGCAACCATTCCTTTATTGCCCACTATGTACCAATTTACATGCATTATCTTTATCCCTTATAACACGTCTGTGAGTTAAGCACTATTATCTCTGTTTTCAAAATGACAGAATACACCCCAGAACGATTAAATAACTTTCCCAAGGACGCACCGATATAAGAGGAATGATCAGTATTCAAACAGAGATCTGACAGATACCCATGCTTGGCTCTCTCTGTTATTCTAGGCTGCCTCTTAGACATGCGAGAGACCCAGCTGCCTATCTCTATCCTGGGAAATCCTAGGAGACCTATTCACATTTCAAAACAAGAAGGCAGACCATCTGAAAATACATCTACAGTAACTGACAGTGTTCAGTTTTTATGCAAACAAACCATCCCATTTTATATCACGAAAGTATATCTTAACCGTGGTTGCCTATGTTCTGGGTGTAACACTCACTCCTACCTCCAAGAGCTTCTCTAATTGCCAATGCAAAACAGGCTCGCACGGTCCAATCTGCCCGGCCCAATTAATATTTTTATTTCCATGCTAGACTATTTCATGTATGGCCACTTCAGTTTTACAGTTAAAAAAAAAAAACAAACAAACCCCCAAAACACTGAAATGCTCTTTGCCAGAGACTTACCCTTTCTTCACTAATTCTTTCACGGCACTTTCTTACTGTAGCTTTGATACCGCTGGTCAACTGTATCTACACTTCCCTTGGTTATCTCTTCTAAAATTAACCCTTCAAATACCATCTATTTGCTGATGACAGACCAATTTAACCCTCTAACCCTGACCTCGCCCTAATGCCAGGACTGCTATCACACTGATGTTTAAACCCCAAACACAGAATTACCCTTAATCCTGCCTTTTCCTCATCATTCACATCTAATCCGTCATCACTCCTTAGCTCCAACTTTACCTTGAAAGCAAACCTTATTTCTGCTGACACCCCTTTGTCTAGGACACCATCATTTATCACCAAAAATTACAAGATTCTCCAACTGGTCTCTGCTTTCATATTGCTACCTCACTCTCATCCAACGAGTTTTTTTTTTTTTGATAAAAACACAACCCAAAATTTACCATTTTAACCATTTTCAGTTTAACAATTCAGTGGCATTAGGTACATTTACATTGTTACGTATCCATCACCACTATTCATCTCCAGAATTTTTCATCACTCCAAACTGAAATTCTATATGCGTTAAACAATAACTCGCCCTTTATCTTCTTCTCACAGTCCTTGGTAACCACTATTCTACTTTCTTTTTTTTTTTTTTAAAGATTTTATTTATTTATTTGAGACAGAGAGAATGAGAGAGAGAGAGCACATGAGAGGGGGGAGGGTCAGAGGGAGAAGCAGGCTCCCCGCCGAGCAGGGAGCCCGATGCGGGACTCAATCCAGGGACTCCAGGACCATGACCCGAGCCGAAGGCAGTCGCCTAACCAACTGAGCCACCCAGGCGCCCCACTATTCTACTTTCTATGAATGTGACTCATGTAAGTGGAATCATGCAGTATTTGTCCTTTTGCATCTGATTTATTTCATCTAGGATGTTCTCAAGGTTCATCCAAATTACAACTTGTAGTGTGTAACATTTTTAAAGGTGAATAATAGGACATTGTATATACACCTTTTTGTTTACCCATTGATCCATCAAAATTTTAGTTGCTTCCATCTTTTTGGATATTATAAAGAATGCTGTTATAAACACTGGTCTACAAATATCTTTTCAAATCCCTGCTTTCAGTTTTGGGGGGTATATATTTAGAAGTGGAATTGCTGCATTTTATGGTAAATCTACATATAACTTTTTGAGGGACTGCCTTACTGTTTTCCAGGGGCTTCACCATTTTACATTCCCACCAATAATGCACAAGGGGGTCCAATTTCTTTTCTTCCTCACCAACACCTGTTATCTTCTGTTCTTTGGTTTGTTTTCATTTTTTTGTATGTGCTATATCTTTTTAAATGTAGATCAGGGAATAGCATTCACTTGATTATAACCCTTCAGCAGTTTCTCAGTGACTTAATGTAAAATTTAGATTCCTTACTGTGGCCGACAAGTCCATGCACAGTCATTGTTGAAACTTTAACTTCTTTTCATAGTACCCCCTTTTAATATTCCACGCATATGGTCTTTTTTTATCCCCCCCCACCCCCACCTCCCGGACCCAGCTAAATTCTTTCCTGCCTTGGGGTACTGCATTTACCTTTCCCATGTATGAAATACAAAAATACATTTCCCTCCATCCTTTAAAATTTAGGTCAAATTAGACTTCTTCAAAGAAACCTTCCCTGTTTCCACTTTACCACTACCACCAACACCAGGGAGCATCCTGTTTAAGTCCCTCACCACACTTATCATGATTGTTATATGGTAGCTCTGTTTACTTATGTGTTTGTTCTTTATCTTTATATATCTCTTTCAACATGATAGGCACAACACCTAGAACAATTTTCTGAGCTGGAGTAATGGAATTACAAGGGCTAGATAAATGGAGAACCCACTGGGGTTGGGTTAACTACCCAATTATTCAACACCCCCCCCCACATATGCAACTAGACTCCAAATGTGAACAATAAATCTTAGCTCATCGCATCCATAGCAAAGGTTAGTAACTTTCAGGCACCTCAGAATAATTCTAGGAAATACAGAGCAAGGTAAAATATGGGTCAATGTTAGAAAAGCACTTAGCAGTTTTCATCTTTGCCTTTTCAGATTCAACTTCCATCCCCACATCTGGAGATAAAAATCAATGTGGAATTGTTTTTACAGCTTTAAAATTGCTTTCAGGAAAGTACTGATGAGTGTAAACAACACACCAACAGCTTACATTTATTAAGTCAGGTGCTGTGTTAATCTCCTTAATACACTGGCTCATATAATTATCACAACAAGCCTGTGAGGTTGGTATTATTATCTTCATTTTACAGATGAGGAAACAGGCTGAGAAGGGTTAATCAACTTGCTCAGGGCTTCAGAGCAAGTAGGTGATATCCAGGGATATGAGTCTCATAGGAGTGTGAGTCTAGAATGGCTCTTGTTCTTAACAATTGCCAGGAAGCCAAGAAGAGAGAGTCCTTGATAAACTAGCCTTTATGATATAAGATTAAGGATGGCCCGAACAGGCCATTCTAGGTCAGAAATCAGCTGTCTTATTTCACATAGCTGAATCTCATCCGTGGGTAGTTGGGACATTTTGCTGAAGAAAAAGAAAAAAAAAAAACATAAATTGAATGACATTATTACCTATCTGTCCAACAGAACCCTAGCAACTAGTAAAGAGGGAGGAAAAGTAAGGAGCTCTCAAAAGGCTGAAAAGTATTCTTATTCTCTAAAAGTGAAACTTTCATTTCTTTTGAAACAGCATAGTCCTCTAAAGGCAAATCTCTTTCTGATTTCCACCACATGATAAGAAAAGAGGTTTGATTTTACCAATTAATTATTATACTGAGATTTTGGAAGCACTAAACTTTGCACTTAATTTTGAAGTAGGGAAGGACAATTAATAATTGTCCTGACAGAACTCCAGAAGATAGAGTGAATATGGAAGAATATTTAAAAACAACAAGGGGCACCTGGGTGGCTCAGTCGGTTAAGCGTCGGACTCTTGGTTTTGGTTCAGGCTATGATCTCATGGGTTGTGAGACAGAGTCCTGCTTTGGGTTCCACACTCAGTGGGGAGTCTGCTTGAAGATTTTCTCCGTCTGCCCCTTCCCCAAATCCCGCACGTGCGTGCACTCTCTCTCTCTTAAATAAAAAAAATAAATAAATCTTAAAAAAAAAATAAAGACAACAACAAAAACACATGTATTCCAACTGCCAGTACTCACCAATCAGCTTTCTATCTCCAGGGACAATCTTGTGCTTCAAATTGTGAAAGCATCCTTTGCCCCAGAAGGTGTATACTTCTTGGAAATGTGAAACTTTTTTTTTAAGGGAATAACATAGTATGAAGGTTGAAAGAGTTTAACATCTATTATAATTAAAGTATTTGGAGAATAAATGCTTTCTAACAATTACAATTAGAAGGGTTTTTTCCCCCCAAAATAAGATACCTGTGTTTTAAAAATATATATGCTTTATGATTAATGAGTGGAAATTAAAGTTTCTCAAGGATAAGAAGTATTCCAGATTCTTCTAAAGAGGAAGGAATTTTAAAAAATGAATTAAAAAAACAACTCTTCCATGTGCACTAATTTTTACTAAAATATTTACTAAAATCTTATTATGTACAAGTTCTTGGCTAGGCCTTAAGGTCACCACACTGAACAATACAAAAGTAGCCCTTGGTCTACTGGAGCGTTCAGACTGATGGCTTGGAAGACCAACAGTAAATAAGCAATCTCCAAATAAATATGTCATTTCAGATTGTAACAAGTGCTTTAAACAGAACAGAGTGTTGTGAAATCTAACTGAAGGATCTAATTTAGATTTAGAGGATAAGAAGACACATGAACTGAGAGTTGAACTGCAACTCAAAATATAAGAAAAAGCAAAGGAGAAAAAAGAGAGAAGCTCATACTAAGGCAGAGATGGGCAGGCACATATGCCCAGAAGCATGGGTGGTGGGTTTAAAACATGTGTACAAATTCTTTGACACCTGTCCCATCAAAAGGAGGAGTCTAATTTCCTCTCCCCTTGGTTATGGGCTACTTTTATTACTTGCTTTTGATTAGCAGAGTATGATGGAAGGATGAGATGCTGCCCAACTTTTAAGGCTGGTTAGAAAAGTCTTCTGCCTGGCTCTCTCTTGGGAAAATCACTCTGGGAACCCAGCCTCCAAATTGTAAGGAAGCCCAGGCCACATACAGAGGCCACATGTAGATTCCCTCTGACATTCTCATGTGAAGTCCCAACCAATGAGCTGGCATCAACTAACTGAGACAAGGGACTAATATGCATTCACATGATTCTAGCTCCCAGCCTGTGAGTAGTGCTTAGAGAAACAAGCTACCCTTGCTGAGCCTTGCCCAAACGACAGATTTGTGAGTAAAATGAATGCTGTTGTTTTAACCCACTCAGCTTTGGGACTAATTGTTTCACAGTAATAGATAAGTGGACTAGCATGAAAGAGCTTTGAATTTTCAAGGAACTGAAAGAAAGCCACTTTGGCTAAGAGGGAATGAGTCTAGGAAAGAGTTATACGATCAAGTCATGTGTGAGTGTGATATAGGAAGCAGAGAAGGGTTTTAAACCTCTAAGTGATATGATCATATTCGGGTTTGGAAAGTGTCACTCTGGCTACTGTGTGGGTAATTAATTGGAGAAAATATGAATAAAGTAGGGGCAGTTAGGAAGTAAATGCAATGCTGGCAGTAGCTGGGAAGATGGATAAGTAGATGACTTCAGGATACATTTGAGAGGTAGATACAACTTTGCAAGCTATAAAGTATGTTGCAGTTGTTGTCACTACTATTACTATTGTTATACCACTTAAGTGCATACTGTTTTTTGGAGGTTTGAATGCTAGGCACTAGGATACAAAGAAACTTCAAAGTGTTTGCCATTAAGGAGTTCATAGCCTAGCTGTCAAAGAAACAAGCAAACATTCTGATGGAAGCTTATATGGGCACCAAAGGTGCACCTGGATAGGTCACCCAAACCTCCAAGGGTAGAGTTTTGGGGTGATGGTAATAGAACTTAAACATACCTCAAAAAGCATTTCAAGGCATTTAAATCTCCTTAGTTTATAAAAAGGCTCCTCTGTCCTCTTTCCATCTCCAAGGTCACTTCCTTAGAGTAGGCTCTCCTTTACTTGTACTTGAATATTGCAACACTTGCCTAATTGCCTAATTCATTTCCCTGGCTCCATATTCTTTCCATTTTGATCTACCCTACTTAGTACTGAAAGATTAATTATCCTAAAATATCATTTCCTTTTTTTAACTTTCCTGCTCAAGACACTATGATTGCTATCATTTACTTCCTGAACTGGTTTAAAACTCTTTTCTTATATTTAATAAACTCCAAAAGCTCAGAACGTATCTACTTCTGCAAACTCGACCCTCTTTAAAAACATGTATACTGGGGTGCCTGGGTGGCTCGTCGTTAAGCGTCTGCCTTCGGCTCCGGTCATGATCCCAGGGTCTTGGGATCGAGCCCCACATCGGGCTCCCTGCTCAGCGGGAAGCCTGCTTCTCCCTCTCCCACTCCCCCTGCTTGTGTTCCCTCTCTTGCTGGTCTCTGTCAAATAAATAAATAAAATCTTTTTTTTAAAAAAAACATGTATACTAACTGAATATTACCCAAACTGATTTATGGGCCTCGGAATGTGTTTCCCAGGGTTTGCTTATGTTCCTACCAGGCCCATACCATCATTATCCCGCACACACCAACATGTCTTGCCCAATCAAGTCCCAGTCTTCCTTGAAGTCTTTATATTTCCTTCTCTCTCTCTCTACTATTTAGTGGGCAGGCAGCTCACTGAGCACTTAAGACGTCATCACGTGACAGGTAATGTTCTAAGGTGGGAATGCGCACAGCCTCTGAGTCCAGGGGATAGAGGCTCAAGCCTGGATCACATACCCACAAGTTATGGTCTTGAGCAAAACACAGGGCCTTTGTAAGTTTCAGTTTGTACATCTGTGAAATGGAGATAATATCACTACCTAAGGATTGTATCGAGGATTCAGTAAAATATCCCTACAAGAGTACTTACCATAGGGTATGGCACCAAATAGTTCAGCAATAGTGAATAAAAAATATATTTATTTTTTAATATATTTAAAAATATATAATTATTTATGTAACATACTTCTATTTCCAAATTATCTGAAGAATACATGACAGTTTTAGGTAGCAGATTTGTTACATTCTTGACAAAATATCTCTGATCTCTACACCCCCTGGGAAGAAACCACAAAACAAAAAAAAACCTGTTCTGCTGCTAGCACATACCATCGCTGATGAACATCTCATGAGCCTCTCTGGGATCTTATCCTCTGAGGTTCCAGTACAGGATACTTGAGCTGTATCCTCTCTCTACCATGAATCCTGTTTTCTACTTCCTGGATTCCGCTCAGTCTCCTGTCATGTCTTGTAATTTATATTAACAAGATAAGTCTGGCACAGGCATCAATTTTAGTTTTTCCTCTTTTCTTCTGAAAATATGTCCCTAACTGCACTTATTTTATCTATACGAATTGCTACCTTTGCTTAATTCTACACATCCATGGCTTAGTTATCCTACAGGTTCAAGCATTACTTATATGCAACAGCTGAGCTTGCCTTCCCTCACCTTTATTTGGCTTCTCTCTGGTAACAAGGCAGATGAACTACATCTTTGTCATGTTTCCTGGTGATGTAAACACTCATATAGCAAGACTGACAAAATTATAAGGACTGTGCTATTTGAGGACAATAGTGGGACAGAGAGAGGGAGGTAAGAAGTAAAAGAGAGAGAACACAAAGAAAAATGAAACACCAACAGTTAAGGGGTGCCAAAGAAAAGAGGCCAACAAAAGACACAATGGAGACACCAGAGAAATAGGGAAAGAATCAGCGGTGTCATGGAAGTTGACAGAGGATTATTTCAGGTCACATCCATCAAGACTGATAAAACTTAAAAAACACCCCCCCCAAACTTCGCATTACAAAGCACTGGCAAAGCTGTGGAGCAACAGCCCTCTTCCACAATGCTGATGGGAATGCAAATTTATACAGTATGTCGGGAAACAATCTGGCATGTATTAAAGTAGATGTAAATACTCTAAACAAATTTGTAGGGTATATTCCTTAGAGAAATTCTTTTTTTTTTTTTAAGATTTTTATTTATTTGACAGAGAGAGACACAGCGAGAGAGGGAACACAAGCAGGGGGAGTGGGAGAGGGAGAAGCAGGCTTCCTGCAGAGCAGGGAGCCCGATGCGGGGCTGGATCCCAGGACCCCAGGATCATGACCTGAGCCGAAGGCAGGCGCTTAACGACTGAGCCACCCAGGAGCCCCTCCTTAAAGAAATTCTTATATATGTGCACCAGAGACTTGTGTGCAAAACAAAACAGAACAAAACAAAAATTAAAAAGGAAACCTAACTAGAGAATGGAATGGATAAATGAATTGTGCTATAATATTTCAGGGAGATTCTATATAATAGTGTGAGGAAGAAACTATGACCTTCTCTTGGTGTCTCATTTCTTCCTTTCAATATTCCAGGTCTCACCTCCTCAGAGAGCAGCCTTTCCAAGTCATCCTAAATAGACCTCTCCTGTTATTTTATATTTAAATAACTTATTTAATTCCTCTAGAGTAATTTCCAAAATAGATATTTATTTTGTCTCCTACTTTCTGGACTCTGGGCTTCATGAGGGCAGGGACTATGTGTGCCTTACTAAACTGCAGACAGAACTGTTCCTGGCATGGAGTAGGTACTCAATAAATACTGAATGAATGAGCAAATGATTATATTTGATTATTATATACTCATAAAGAAGAATCAGATGGACCCATATGTAGACACATGTACACACATACCTATATGCTATGCTTGCATGTGCATAGAAAACGTCTACCTGTTTACACAAGAAATCATTAAGGATGTTTACCTCTTATGAATGGAATTTGTGGGTAAAGGGTTGAAACAGAAGATTCCAGGTAACTTTTACTTTTACTATTTAACTATCCTAAGATTATGCTTTTAAAAGACCCATTAAATAAATGAAAAATCAGAGGCAAAGTCTGGTTAAAAGCAGTCCTTATTCTATGTATAACAGATGATTTCCCACATAATATTCAAAGATTGCCTAAACAATGCAATTTAAATAGATTTCAGGGACTGCACTTGCACTGATTAAACATAATGAGTTCTGTATTTCTGCAGCAATATCATTAGACCACTAATCCAGTAAACATTATGTTAAAATCTTCCACACTGATTCTTTTACGTTACTCATTTTGTGTTTAACATGTTATTTTGACTTGATAAATACAGCAAATTAAAATGTGAAATGGGTCAACCCTGCAATTCCGAATTGTTGGGGAATAAGGAAAACTGCTCCATGAAACAGAATTACATGATTACATTTAGATTTATTTCAAAAATATTCTACCCCATTCAATATATGATGTTGCTCACAGAAAAATATACTCAATAGGATTAAAAGAGATAACACTGACATTTAAGGGGAAAAGAGTAAGCAATAAGATAATGTGCCAGTGGCAAGATTAATATAGATTATTATGTCTACTCTAATATCCTGTATAGATGCCATTCACCTAACTCCCTGAATTCCCTAAAACTCAGAATAAAGACAGAAAAATGACCAATTATAAGATCAATTATTAACAGTCACAAGATCGCTTTAGAAGGAGCACATTTTTGTTTTCTACTCCTAATCCTAACTGCTGTTTTTCTCACAAGCTTCATGACTGTGTACTTGAGGCTATATATTAGTTTTGTAATTACAGACCAAAGAAAAACAGTCATCACTTAGAATAATTAACAACATATATCAAGTTGGAAAGAAATCAGATTATTCTTTCTATTTGCTGATGTTTCTTCCTTCCCACTCTCTCCTCACCCCCAAATGATATTCCAAAAGTTTGAGAATAATCTACATATTCCAATTTTTCTACATGTACAGAACTCATGTTCTCCTAAGGAAGCAACTTACTGAACTTCTCTGATTCTACCAAGCACCAGGCACATTGTGGTTTTTCAATATGTGGAGGCTGCTAATAACAACAACAACAATAATAAAGTCTTGGGGTGCCTGGGTGGCTCAGTCAGTTAAGCATCCAACTCCTGACTTCAGCTCAGGTCATGATGTTGGGGCTGTGAGATTGAGACCCGTGTCAGGCCCTGTGCTGGGCATAAAGCCTGATTAAGATTCTCTCTCTCCCTCTCCCTCTGCCCCTTCCCCACTGTCTCTCTAATTAAAAAAAAATTTTTAAATAATGTCTTTAATCAATACATAAATATTGATGACTCCTCCAAGTGTAATTCCAGATGAGGCCTCTTCAGAGCTGCCAAACTGCATATCACATTTTCTGCCAAACATCTGCATCTAGATGTTTCCACAGGCACCTCACAGGCACTGTGTTTAAAACTGAGGCTTTATCACTGCTCATTTGGTTCCCAGGTAGACAAAATGTGGCCCAGCCCTTAAGTTATAATTTATATAGGTAAATGATACTGTCAAGCAACCAAATTCCAAATCTGCAAGTTACCTTCAACACATTCTTTCTCTTGTCTCTCTTGTACACACCTGACTGCACAGTGAATACATCTCAGACTCCACTTCATTTCTCCACTCTTAGCCTTAGATTAGGCTTCACACTTCTAAAACTGAAAAGTGGTAATGATCTCCTATAAGGGTAATGATCTCCCTGTCACTACTCTTGATTCATCTGCCTATCTACAGTGTGATAATCTTTAGTCAGAAATCTTTCAAACACTTGAAGAAGAGACCTTAGCATAAGTGGGCAGAATTCATCTGGACTCATTCAATGAATGAACTATCATTCTAATCTTTAAATTTGAAAAGAAACATACAGATAACAAATTGGAGACAAGGGGTACCTGGGTGGCTTAGTTGGTTAAACATCTGCCTTTGCCTCAGGTAATGATCTCAGGGTCCTGGGATAGAGCCAGGCATGGGGCTCCCAGCTCAGCAGAGAGTCTGCTTCTCCCTCTCCCTCTTCCTCTGCCCCTCCTCCCACTCGTGCTCTCTCTTCCTCAAATAAATAAACAAAAATCTTTAAAAAAATAAAAAATAAATAAGTTGGAGACAAGTTTCATGACTGAACAGAAAGGAAGCTTAAAAGAAAGTAATAGCAAATGAATTTAAAAACATTTCTACAAAATGCTTTGTGGTTTAGTTTCCATCTGCCTTTTTTACAGTGGATTCTATCCCCCTTACTCTGTACCTTGGGAGGCTGACCTCTATGGGCTGTATCATTTGGGCTCTCTTGCCATTTGACTTCCAGTTGGATTGAGCAAATAGGAAGCTCTAACAGTAGACAACAGAGAACAGAAGAAAGGAGAAGCTGAGATATTCACTCCAATTCCACTACCCTCACTGCATTTCCCTATGGCTACACATCTGTTGGGCATTTATTCTTCCAGAATCTGACTCCAGATCTCACCAGGCTCTGAAAATTAAATCACTCCCCTCTTGCCTTTCTAATCCTAAAAATAATAACGACTTCCAGCTGTTGCTAATCTCAGGCCACCACACCATCCCCCTGTAGGTTCCTTAACCCACCCAAAATCTCGGGAAACAGTCCCCTCACAAAACTCTTTTTGGTTCAACACTGTCGAGTGCACCACCTGTTCCTGCTAGGATCCTGACTCACATGAATGACTAATGCATATACCAAGCTGGGGTTATTCCATGAACAGAAAAATGCAGCAATACAGCATCATCTTTAGATTCCATCTCGACAGCCTTTTAGAAAACCATTAGATAATGCCCATGCCTGTTCAAAAGTACATTTGTGCCACCTGAAAACCATTTTCATAAATAATGAATACATATTTTGTCACAAAAGATTATATGTAATCTGGAGCAGTGTTCTTCAAAGTATGGTCTATAGAAAGGTACAAATCTGAAGTCATTCATGACTGTTTCTGGCTTATCTGTGACAAGATAGAGTACAGAAGATAAGAGTAAGCTTTTAACTATTACAGTATTTTGATATTATGTAATATTTTTAGTGCATTTTACAAAAGTCTTGATCCATTATAGATGTAAAATTTTAAAACTGGTTTATTACCACAGATTTTTTTAAATTGTGAAATAATTGTACTAGTAAAAAACTGCAGGTACAGTACAGAGCTTTTCATAGTTTTGAAATATTTAGTATAGGCTGCCAATAAAATGATGCTACAATACCCTGAAAACTCTATTTCTTATAAATATGAACACTTTCCTGGATAGCTAAATATAATCCCCAATGTCAAGAAATTCACACTGAAACATTATCATATAATCATCAGATCTCATTCAAAGTTATCCAGTTGTCTCTATAATATTTTTTTAAAAGAGTTTATTTATTTATTTGAGAGAGAGCGCACAAGCACGAGCAGGGTTAAGGGCAGAGGGAAAGGGAGAAAGAGGAAGCAGACTCCCCACTGAGTAGGAAGCCCAACATGGGGCTCTATCCCAGAACCCTGAGATAACCTGAGCCAAAGGCAGATGCTTAACCAACTGAGCCACCCCGGCGCCCCCTCAATAATATTTTTAATAGCAAAGGATCCAGTTCAAAAGCATGAGTTGCTTGACAATGTCACCTTAATCTCCTTAGTCTGGAATAAGACCTCAATCTTTTCTTCACGTCCATGATATTGACACTTTGGGAGAATACCAGCCAGTTATTTTTGAGAATGTCCATCAGTTTTGGTTTTCCTAACACTGTCTCATGATTAGATTTGGTTATGTATCTCTGACAGGACTATCTTGAGGTGATGCTGTGAGCATCCATCAGGTGGTGCTTTATTTCAATTTGTTCCGTTAATGATAATGTTTACGTTGATCACTTGATTAGGTGGTGTCCGCTAGGTTTCTCCACTGTAAAGTTACAGAATGTACTAAAATTAGATAAATACCCTGTTCCTCATGAAATTTCAAATTATTGGGCGTCTGGGTGGCTCAGTTGGTTAAGCGACTGCCTTCGGCTCAGGTCATGATCCTGGAGTCCCGGGATCGGGTCCCGCATCGGGCTCCCTGCTCGGCGGGGAGTCTGCTTCTCCCTCTGACTCTCCTCCCTCTCATGCTCTCTGTCTCTCATTCTCTCTCTCTCAAATAAATAAATAAAATCTTTAAAAAAAAAAAAGAAATTTCAAATTATTTACTTATGTATTTACGTCTGTATGGACTCATGGTTTGCTATTTATTCAATGAGTTATAACCGATTACTATCATTACTTTGATGTTCTAATAGTATGAGGGTCTTCAAGCTATTATCTGTGTCCTTTTGACATAATTCTTTAAGGATTTTCTTGCATTCTAGCAAAATAAGAGATTCTTTTTTATTTTTATTATGTTAGTCACCATACAATACATCATTAGTTTTTGATGTAGTGTTTCTTGATTCATTGTTTGCTTATAACACCCAGTGCTCCATGCAATACATGCCCTCCTTGATACCCGTCACTGGGCTAACCCATTCCCCCACCCCCCTCCCCTCTAAAACCCTGTTTGTTTCTCAGAGTCCATAGTCCAAAATAAGAGATTCTAGGGTCATGTTAATGCTTTCCTAGCTTCAGTCCTGGAATCAGTCATTTCTCTAAGTAAAGTTGCAGTTGCTTTTAATAGAGAATGGTATTTAGAAGGCAATATCTGGAATTGAAGAAACAAAACATATGGGAAGGGAAAAAAGAGAGAGAGAGAGAGGGAAACAAACCATAAGAGACTCTTAACTATAGAGAACAAACTGAGGGTTGATGGAGGGAAGTGGGTGGGGGCTGGGCTAAATGGGTGATGGGTATTTAAGGAGGGCACTTGTTATAATGAGCACTGGGTGTTACATGTGAAGTGATGAATCACTAAATTCTACTCCTGAAAACAATATAACACTATATGTTAATCAGAATTTAAATAAAAATTTAAAAAATAAAATTTAAAAAAAGAAGGCAATATCTGGGGAAAAGATAATTACTGGATTGTCACTGATCTTAGCTTTCCCAAGGTATGAGCTAGGGATTGTTTGTGTACACACATGTTCACATACACACATATATTTACATTATTATTATATTGCTTTCTTACATACTCACATATACTTAAATCTATATTTCTTTCTATATCCATTTACATATGTATTTAAAACCATGGCTTACAATTATCAGTTAACCCGCCACAGTGTTCAAACAATTATTTTCTCCTTTTGTATTTGTAATGCCCTTCTTTGACAATATGAATACTAGGTTTCATTATCCTTAACATATTCAGTCATGTGATCAACTCCTCTCTGTGTAACTAACCTCCTATCTCTACCAGCCCCAATCCCACCCCTAACCCCATGCCAAAGATAGTTCAAACAATTCTGATCTAGAGGTACTCTCTTTAAAATCAGAAAAAAATACTGACCCCCATTATCACCATTTTCATTTAATTCACATAAAGAAATAAAAAATAAATATGAAAATGATAAGAAAAATAGAAAAATAACATATTTTACAAATTACTTAATTCTTTATGGGAAAATTCAAAGAAGTCACCTGGCCAAGCCAATTAGATGTTTGGAGATATATTTTTCATGTCACAGGAAATGCATATATCTATGTGAAGTGGCCTCTTCATCTCCTGCTCCCCACCTCCACCTTGACCTTGTTCTTGAACATATATGACAAAGCATTGAAAAATGATAGATAAGCTATACTATTTATTTTTATTGTTTTGCTTTGCTCACTTTTACTATGGCCCACTTTATCAAGCAAAAGATCTTATAGTTTTCTACTTTTATTACCTATCTCTTTTTAGTAAAAAAAAAAACTACTAAGGAAAAAATTGAGGAGGGTGGGTATTATGCATACATTCCCCTTAGGAATAATGGCATAAATTATTAATATTTAGGTCATAATACATTCTTATCTCTTATTTGACCACTGGATAAACATAAACCAAAAACACTACTTAAAAGTATGCACCCGTCTATGATGCACAGGAAGCTAAGAAAATCTCAATAATCTAAATTAGGACAATTTAAATCTGGAGCAAGAATTTCAGCAACTGAAAACGTTCACCAAATCTAGAAAACATTAATGGTGCCCTGATGCCAAGTACATCCTACCAGAAATTAGATAGACTGCCAGGAGGAAGACTGCACAGCAATCAAACTTCATAATATGATATTGAATTAACATCCTAAGTAAACTGCAGACAACAACTAATAATGGTTTATGATTATTAAATTTTAGAAACTCTTAAAAAATAACTAAGTTAATGTTTTAGTCTGTACCCTAAAATTACCAGGTAATTCATTAAATTTAATCACTAAGTATCTACGGAGCACCATCTATGTGCAAGACACTCTAGCATTGGAGCAGACCATAAAAAAGATAAAAATCTTGGTCCTAATATAGCTCTCAGTTAGGTGAAGTGAGAAAGATAATAAACAATAAATATTATGACAAGAAGGTAAATATACAGAATATCATACAGAGATAAGAGCCACAGGAAAAAAACAAAGCAAGAGATGAGGATTGGGAAGGGCGAGTTAGTGATGTGATAGGCAAGCACAACCTCACTAAGAAGGTGACATTTTGAGGAAGACTGGAAGAAGGTAAAGGAGTGAGGTATGCAGATATATTAGGGAAGAGCTTTCTAGGTCCTAGGCAGAGGCAGAAGCAACTGTCAAAGACATAAGGCAAGAGTATGTGTTTGAAGCTACAGTGGAGTGAGAGAGGGGAGAGAAATAGGAGATGAGTCAAAAAAAATTCCCGAGAGTCAAGAAATATTAGGCCATACAGCCTGTTTTAAGGACTTTGGCTTTTCTTCTGCATGAGATCATGGACCACTAGAGAGTGATGAGCACAGAAGTGATATAACACATAAAAAGGAAAAGCTATGGCTTTATTATCCCATAAGACTTTTTTATTTTTAAGTAGCCTTTTGGGATCAGAATCTCATTCATTTTAGGGATTCATTGAGCCCTCTGGTACACTGAAAAAGCTAGACATGCAATGGGCTATAGGACAAATTGCCATTTAATGGAATATTTTATACAATGACAATGTTCACTGGAATAAAACAAAACTTCAAAATATTCCAGGGTTATTTATGACTATTTCAATATTTAGCTCTGGTCCATATGCGTATTTCAGTGCCCGCACTGTAGTGTCAAATGCAGAGCTTTGCATTTCAAACTGCAGGCCAGCATCCTTAATTCCATTTTCTTATTTTGAATTAGAAGTGCTTTGAATCTCAGGGGTGCCTGGGTGGTACAGTTGGTTAAGCCTCCGACTCTTGGTTTTAGCTCAGGTCTGATCTCAGGGTCATGAGATTGAGCCCCGCCTTGCCCTTCATGCTCAGTTGGCATCTACTTGGGTTCCTCTCTCCCTCTCCCTCTGCACCAACCCCGTCCCCCTCTTTCTCTTTCTCTCCCTCTAAAATAAATAAATAAATCTTAAAAAAAAAAAGAAGTGCTTTGAATTCTGAGTTGAATTTTTCAGAAGCAGATAACACTCATCTTTCGGAGGGAGTCAAAGTAGTCTTTTTTTTTTTTTTTACTTATTATTTTTTAAAGATTTTATTTATTTATTTGACAGAGAGAGAGAGAGAGAACAAGCCAGCAGAGCAGCAGGCAGAGGGAGAGGGAGAGGGAGAAGCAGGCTCCCCACTGAGCAGAGAGAGTGGAAGGCAGAGGCTTAAGGGACTGAGCCACCCTTGCGCCCCCCCCCCTTTTTTTACTTACTCTGCAAATTTTCAAGCAAGACCAAAGTAGGGAGAATGGTAAATTAATCTAATGTACTCATACCACCTTCAACAATTATTAATACATTCCCAATCTTGTTTCATCAATATCCTCACTCCTCCACCCAGATTATTATAAAGCAAATCTAAAAAAATATCACTAGGCATATCATTTCACTAATAATGTATTTCATACCAACTTTTATAGATATGAATTCTTTAAAATAACTACAATACCATTATCATACCTAAAACACATATTATAATTTCTCAATATCTCCAAATATCCATTTTCTTTATTTTCCCAATTACTTTGTAATTGGTTTTTATAGTTTGGTTTCACCAGAATCCAAGTAAGTCCCATGCATTTTGATTATTATATCTTTTAAGTTTTTATTTTTTAGTTTCTAAGTTCCCCCAAGTTCATCTTTCTTTTTCTTTTCTTCTAATTTTGTTATTATTGAGGAATCATATTGTTTCAATCCATAGATTCTTTCAATCCATATGTCTAGGATCTGCTGACTGCACCTTTATGGTAACATTTATCATGGTCTGCAATCCCTATATATCCTATAAATTGGTAGTTAAAGCTAAAGAAGATTTGTGTGCGTGTGATATACTTTTTTCAGCCAGAATACTTCATAGGTTGTGTTGTGTACCATTAATATGTATCTAATCAGTCATTGATAATTGTTGCCTAGGTAAATTTATTCATTAGGAGTTGCAAGATCTTTATTTCTTAGAGCCATAATTATCTGCACATAATTATCAAAGAAAACTGATATCAGCAAAAGAAAGAAAAATCACTCAGATGAGGTCAATGTGAGGGGGCTGCTATGAACAAATTTGATTTTCATGCTCTGTCATATCAAAATTATATATAACATATAATACTAATGTTTTGCATATGTACAAAGGGGATATTTAAGATTTCTGGATAAACTTAGCAGATTGAGTATATGCATTTACCTTGTACCCTCCTGAAATTCTACTAAATTAGGAAAAACCCCACAAGGGATTGTCTAAAAGTCATATAAGAATCAGTCAGACTCTCAAAAATATACTCTGGGTCAGCTATGTACCCAGATGACTATCCTGCAACCAGATGAGGATTAGTTTCTGGGAAATTTAACCAAAAAGCCTCAGAACTCAGGAATGGGAGGCATGGTAGGAGTTAGGGGTGAAGCACAGAGATCAGGCACTGGAATGACCAGTGTGGAGACGAAGGAGGTTTGGATGAATGATGGCCTGCATATTGAATGGTGAGACTCCCTGTCCTTTCCCCACCTAGGTCTCAGGCTGGAAGCCAGGTGTATTTTCCTCAGGCAGTAATACTTCTCAAGAAAAATCAAATGCCAGAAGAAAACTCTCTATAAATAGTGAAAGCTGGGGGTGCCTGGTGGCTCAGTCAGCCTTTGGCTCAGGTCATGATCCCAGGGTCCTGGGATGGAGCCCTGGGTCAGACTCCCTGCTCAGCGGGGAGCCTGATTCTCCCTCTACCTCTGTTCCTCCCCCTGCTCTGCTCCTGCTGTCTCTCTCTCTCAAATAAATAAATAAAATCTTAAAAAAAAATAGTGGACACCGAGAGTCCAGATTGCTATACAACTATCTATGCCAAAGCCTCCAAATGGCAAGCCCAGCCCTAATATTCAGTAAATTTTTAGTGCCTTAGTCTTACATAGGTACTGATAGCTAAAGATCACCAGATAATTGAAGAAAACCTCCAAACTCAGAATTGAAAAAAAGTAAATAATATGACATTAAAAAAGAATCACAGAAAAACTATACCCAAAGAAAATGCCAAAAAAAAAAAAAAAAAAAAAAAGAATGAAATTTTGCCATTTGCAACAACATGGATGGACCTACAGGGTATTATGCTAAGTGAAAGAAGTCAGACAAAGACAAATGCCATATGATTTCACTCATATGTGGGATCTAAAAAACAAAAACATATGAACAAACAAAAGAACAATCAGACTCTTAAATACAGAGAATTGCTTGTTGCTGGAGGGGAAGGGGGAGGGGCTGGGTAGACTGGCCGAGATCTGTGAAGCGGATTAAGAGGTACAAACTTCCAGTTATAAACTAAGTAAATTATGGAGATGAAAAGTACAGCATAAGGAATATAGTCAATGGGGCACCTGGGTGGCTCAGTCGTTAAGCGTCTGCCTTCAGCTCGGGTCATGATCCCAGAGCCCTGGGATCAAGCCCCGCGTCGGACTCCCTGCTCCGCAGGAAGCCTGCTTCTCCCTCTCCCACTCCCCCTGCTTGTGTTCCCTCTCTCACTGTCTCTCTCTCTGTCAAATAAAAAAAAAATCTTAAAAAAAAAAGGAATATAGTCAATAATATTGCAATAATGTTGTATGGTGACATTTGGTGACTACACTTATTGAGGTGATCCCTGAGTAATGTATAGAATTATCAAATCACTATGTTGTACACCTGAAACTAATATAACATTATATGCCAACTATACTTCAATAATAAAGTAAAATCCTTCTAATTAGCATTCTCAGAGAGAAGAAAATTCATACACATATACAAAAAATAAGAGATAAATAAAATCCCTTGGAAAATAAAAAAATATTACTGCCAAACTATAATAAAATATAATCAGTAGACAGAATGAATTGAAATAATTTCCCCCCAAAAAGAAAAATGCAAATGAATGCAAAATAATAGAAAATATATTAAAACATCAAGGGATAAATTAAAAAGTTTTAACACTGATTATCAAAATCCAGAAAGTGAAGAGTATTTTTTTTTTAAAGATTTTATTTATTTATTTGAGAGAGAGAGAATGAGAGAGAGCACATGAGAGGGGGAGGGTCAGAGGGAGAAGCAGACTCCCTGCCGAGCAGGGAGCCTGATGCGGGACTCGATCCAGGGACTCCAGGATCATGACCTGAGCCGAAGGCAGTCGCTTAACCAACTGAGCCACCCAGGCGCCCGTGAAGAGTATTTTTGATACTCTCACCCAATGTGTCACTAAGACATAAAAAGGTAAAATCCTATAAACATAATAATTTTTTTTGAAGATTTTATTAATTTATTTGACACAGAGAGAAACACAGCGGGAGAGGGAACACAAGCAGGGGGAGTGGGAGAGGGAGAAGCAGGCTTCCCGCTGAGCAGGGAGCCTGATGTGGGACTGGATCCCAGGACCCTGGCATCATGACCTGAGCCGAAGGCAGACACTTAACGACTGAGCCACCCAGGCGCCCCTAAACATAATTATTTTAAACAAATACAAATAAGTTAATGTATTCTATTCCATCACAGCTTTAAGAGGTTTTTGGCTTGTTGTATTACAAAATGACCATCTTTTTATATACTTGTTCTATACTTATTTTAGAAAAGAAATCATACTCTTGCTTCATGTTTTTTTTTAATATCTATATTGATAAAATAGTCAATAAATCAACTACAATCAAGTGGACGTAAAAGACAAAAACAGTATTGGGGCGCCTGGGTGGCTCAGTCAGTTAAGGCTCCAGCTCTTGGTTTTGGCTCAGGTCAAGATCTTGGGGTCCTGGGATTGAGTCCCGAGTCAGGCTCTGCGCTCAGCGAGGAGCCTGCTTGGCATTCTCTCTCCCCGCTCTGCCTCTAACCCTCCCCCTGCTTTCATGTTTAAATATTAAATACAAAAAATTGTTAAAAAAAAAAAAAGACTTAAAAATAGTATTAACCTGCATGAGAAAGAGATCACTTCATTCTGAGACAATCATAAATGGTTTACCAGGCAGAAAGTACTTGCTATGGACCTAAAAAATGCAAGATTTTGATAGAAAAAGTAGAGATGAGCTGTAAGAACATGACAAAGACATGAGGACCAAAAATGCACAGGTTATAGAAGGAAAAGTCACAATCTGAGTGGTAGCAGACCAGAAGGATACAAAGGTGAATTAGGCCACAATGTGAGGGCCTCTGGAGGACTGTGAGGAAGGTACTTATTAAGGTCTCATATGTAAAACAGTTTCAAACTTTAAAATGCTGGTATTGGTCCTATGTATCTAATGGCAGCTTTTACTGATAAGAAAATTGATCTGTTCTCATTCTGTGCAACAACATCAGGCTATAAACAAATTGAGGTGTACTTTTGTCTTTAGTTGCTCTTCAAATATTTAATGCAGGATTCTGGACACCATGTAATATGAATCATTTATTTTTCTAACTAGGATATACATAATTACCTAGGAAAGACTCAAAATATGGCAATAAAAATAGCTACATATATTATAAACAGATTTTTTTGGTTAATTTTTCTCCATCAACAGTTAGTTACCTTTCCTAATATGCATGTTTGTTGCTTGCAAAAGACTTTTTATTTAGGCAGTTTATGCAAATGATCAACTATGCAATTTGTATATCAAATGCTTAGAAATAAATTTTGGTGACTTCATCCTAAATTACTATTTATTACCTTATTTTGTTCTTATTTTTAGGACGATGTGAATAAATTAGTCATGCAAAACTGTTGGAAACAACTATTTTGACCGAAATGTTACTATGCTTGAACTGAAGAATTTAGCACACCATTTCTCCAATTATAGAACTCTACTTTCACAACATGTGAATGGGAAATCCATGAAAAAGCAAAAAAAAGAAAAGAAAAGAAAAGAAAGAATTCCATAGTCAAATTTATGTGGTAAATGCTGAATTAAACAAAGTTAAATAGGTTTCTTTCTGAGGGACCTGAGAGAGCTAATATGAACTGAAAAGCAACAGGAGAGGATTAGAGTAGAAAGCATTTCCCAACCTTATTTGACCACACAACCTTTAATTTATATATTTTTTCCAGGACACCCATTAACATCTCTGAACACAATTTGAGAGAGTCTCTGTCATAAAGGATTAGATTAACCTCTGATCTTTTCTGCTATGTTTCCTGAGTGAAGGGTTAAATAAATCCTCACTAACACTTCAAATCATTTATGAACAAGTGCCACCTGTTTAAATATGTGAAATAATAACTTTAATTTTACAGTGAGACATAAAGGATCTTTTTCAAATCAAAAATACATTCTGAAACCATATAATTTAAAGTTTAACTAGCTTTAATGTGAAACACCCATAAGATATTTTATGTGTTTGGAACAGATGAAAATGCACTGAGAGAGAAAACAGAATAGCTCAACTAACATTATTTAGTTCAAATTAAAACTTCACACTTCACACATGAAATGTTACCATGATAGAGCAAAATCTGTATACAAATTGCTGCCTGTCCATTTTCTGTTTTTAAAATTCATCCACTTTATCATTTTATCCAGTTAAGTAGAATTTATTAGCATATTTATTGGAATTTAGAGGTTATTTATAATCCTTAGAGATACTTCTTGATAATTACTGAAAAAATTTTTATTTTAATTAATTGTAACAGTCTTTCTCTACATATAATGAAATACATGAAAACACACAAATGCTTGAAAATATATCCATTGGAGAAAAATATAATTAAGAAAATTAATCCTGCCTATTCAACTATAGCTATGATGATCATTTCAATGTACTGCCTTTGAATTTCTTCATCTTTGAATATTTGTTGACACATTCACACACCCATAAACAAGGATACATATCTACAAACCTACATACATACCCCAAACACACACATTTCCATATTCTCACAATTGCCCCAAATCCATAAACATACCCACTAACACACCTACTAACCTTCATATTCTCTACCATACCCACCCACACTCCAAATACACACACACACAGACACACACACACACATATCCCACCCCTCCCCCAACAAATATATAAAAATGATCAGACGTAATTATGCATTAGGCTTATGCTACATATGGAATTGTTTTCATCCTTCCAATCTACCTCATGAATATTTTTCTGTATCATTAATCCTCTAAAACATGAAGTATAATGGTTACACACATCAATTAAACCATGCCTACTGCTGGAAATTTAGATTGTTTCAAATTAGTCATTATTATACGTAACACTTTAAAAGAAGATTTGTTCATAACACTGATTTTTCTCATGTGAAAATTCTTAGAAGTGCCAAGTTAGAATCAATGTGTGTAAATATTTTAAAATTTGATACTGCCACATTGCATTCTAGAAAAGTTGCATTATTTTTCAGTTCTCCCATAATCCATGTTTAAGATCATCCGTTTTCCCACATTCTTTTTTTTTTTTTTAAAGATTTTATTTATCTTTTAACAGAGAGAGACAGCGAGAGAGGGAACACAAGCAGGGAGAGTGGAAGAGGGAGAAGCAGGCTTCCCGCCAAGCAGGGAGCCCGATGTGGGACTCCATCCCAGGACCCTGGAACCATGACCTGAGCCGAAGGCAGACGCTTAACAACTGAGCCACCCAGGCGCCCCATTTTCCCACATTCTTTTTTTTTTTTTTTTTAAAGATTTTATTTATTTATTTGAGAGAGAGAGAATGAGAGACAGAGAGCACGAGAGGGAAGAGGGCAGAGGGAGAAGCAGACCCCCTGCTGAGCAGGGAGCCCGATGCGGGACTCGATCCCAGGACTCCAGGATCATAACCTGAGCCGAAGGCAGTCGCTTAACCAACTGAGCCACCCAGGCGCCCCCCACATTCTTGATAACATTCTGAATTATAATTATTTTTGTCAAAAAATGTATCTTATTCTTTCCATTTATATTTATTAGAATATTGGGAAGATTAGACTCTGTGTTTGTGTGAATGTGTGAATTGCAGATTCATACTCTGTCGATTTTTTATTGGTGTGTCCCCCATTTCTCTTATATTAGTTTTTTAATATATTAAAGTTTGAAAACTTTTTCATGTAAGTTAAAAATATTTTCCTAGTTAGACATTTGCCTTTCAACTGTGTTCATGGCAACTAAAAAAATAGGAGCTTTAAAAAACCCACTTCTTGTATAAAACATTTAGGAGAAATTTGTTTCTTGAAACACACTAAAGCAAGATACACTCAAAGGGCCTACTTTGTTTTTTAACTTTCTTATAAATAAATTGATGAAAATACTTAGGAACAGGATAACAGTAACTTGAGGTTTAATATCCAGTTTTATGATCATACACAAAAGTAACATAGAGAGAATAAACAAATCAGTCAACTATATCCCATTAGGAAACCATCCTGTAAAAAATGGGCAAGGAAATTAAAATGAATAATACTTAGGTATAATCTGTCAGATCACGGTTTGTCTCACAAAAGCAGTTAAGGATCTCTGCTTTCAGACAATGGGTTGACTCTTGAGGGAAAAAGAAAATAATTCAAATTTCTACTATATACATAGAGCATAATAATTAACACCAAGATATTTAAAGCATCAAATATAAAACATCAAATTACACTTTTATAAAGTAATAGGGAATGCTTATTTAATATCTCATAAGGGAGGGAATTTTGATGAAGAAAAGAGATGAAAAATTACCCCAGAAATAATGATAGGTTTTTATAACATCAAATTTAGAACTCCCAAACCTAACAAGAGGTTTAGAAAATTACAAACATAAATATAAAGAAACCTTACTAAGCCAAAAACTTGACAAAGATGTGTCACTCTCAGTTGGGTATATGTTAATTCTACTCACTTCCTCTTTCCCTAAGGTCAAGTGATAGAAATCTTCCCCCCCTATAAGTCAACTTCTTAAGTGTCCAGGTTGTTGCCTTGCCCCTCTCTAGTATACATTTCCTAGGCTCTATGTTTGTTCTCTCTCATGTATAAAGCTGATTGTTTTCTATTCTTGTTCAAAAAAATTAAAAGACTCTATAATATCTATAGGAAAAAAATTAATTTCTGCTTCATAAGCAGACACTTCATATCTGAAGCACAACAATCACTGTTTAACTTTGGAAAGGAAACTCCATAAAATATCTAAGAACATAAAAAACAATTGTTATTATTTTTTTAAATGACTTTAATCAACAGAGGGTTAATATCTTAACAGCAAATGGAAAATCATACAATCACAATTTAGAAATTGGCAATGACTACATACAGAAAATTCCTAGAAGAAATACAAATGACTAATGAACATAGAATATTCAAAGATGACTAATCAAAGAAATGCAAATTAAAACAAAATACTGTTTTCCCCTATAAACTTAGCAATGATTAAAACATTATCTTCAATGCTAAAAAGGGAGAACTGAATCAAGCAATCTCCTGCACTGTAATGGTATAAATTGGCAAACCATTTTAGAAACAATTTTGGCCAGATGTTTCAAGGGTATTTATGATCATACCCTGTGATGCAATTTCAGGAAATTATTATAAGAAAATAATGAGGAACCAGAAAGACACATTGTACAAAAATTTTCCTAAAGAATTATTTTAATAGAAATATCAAAATAAGTATAAGCAATGAAAATGATTAAATACTGATAACTTTTAAATGAAATATTGCACAGCAATTAAAATTATTTTTATGAACTCTAATGATAGGGTAAAATGCTTATGTTAAATGTTAAGAGAAAAATATCAAGAGGGGTGCCTGGCTGGCTCACTTGGAGGAGCGTGCACTCTTGATCTTGGGGTTGTTATTCAAGTCCCACAGTGGGTATAGAGATTACTTAAATAAACAAAAGCTTAAAAAAGAAAGAAAAATATCAAGAAATAATTTGTATGGTACCAAATGCATATAAAAAAATGATTGCCAAAGATTGGAAGTACATTTATTAAAATATAATGTGTAGCTCCTTCTAAACGATGCATTACAAGTGATTTTTATTTACATATTTATAATATTAAATGGAATAACTTCACTTCTGAGAATCTATCTTAACACCAAAAATATGAGTACATTGGAGATATACAAAGATTTCTTTATGCCAGTGTTTATCACAGCCACTCCTCCCCCCATGAATATAGCCTGAAATAGCCTGCATGACCAATCAGAAGGCAACTATTAAATAAACTATGGAACATTCCTACTAGGCTATTGTGAAATCAATGAAATTATATTTAAAAGCAAAAATTTAATAGCCTAAAAATTTTTATGGAAAGCACTACATAAAACTGAAAACTTCAAGAGAATGAGAAAACAAATCACAGACTGGGAGAAAACATTTATAAAGGACTACTTTCCAAAACACACAAAGCACACTTACAATGACAAAAAAGAAAATACCCCAAAGAAAATATGGGCTAATGACCTTTTACAGACACCTCACCAAAGAAGATATGCAGATGGTAAATAAGCATAGGAAAAAACATTCCATATCATATGACTTAAGGGAAATGCAAATGAAAATAATGAAATACCACTATATGCCTATTAGAATGATTAGAATAACCAAACACTGGTCAGAATGTGGAACAACAGGAACTGTTATTCTTTGCTAACGGGATGCAAAATGGGATAGCCACTCTGGAAGACAGTTTGGTGGTTTCTTATAAAACTAAATGATAGATATTGGGGAGGGTACGTGCTATGGTGAGCGCTGTGAATTGTGTAAGACTGATGAATCACAGACCTGTACCTCTGAAACAAATAATACATTATATGTTAAAAAAAAAAAAAGAAGAGGATAGTAGGAAGGGAAAAATGAAGAGGGGGAAATCGGAGGGGAAGAAGAACCATGAGAGACTATGGACTCTGAGAAACAAACTGCGGGTTTTAGAGGAGAGGGGGTGGGGGGATGGGTTAGCCTGTTGATGGGTATTAAGGAGGGCACGTATTGAATGGAGCACTGGGTGTTATATGCAAACAATGAATCATGGAACACTACATCAAAAACTAATGATGTAATGTATGGTGACTAACATAACATAATAAAATTAAATTAAAAAAAAAACTAAATATACTCTTACCAGATGATCCAGCAATCAAGCTCTTTGGTATTTACCCAAAGGAGCTGAAAACTGTGTCCACACAAAAACCTGCACATATATGTTTACAGCAATATTCATAACTGCCCAAACTTGGAAACAACCAAGATGTCCTTTAGTAGGTGAACAGATAAATAAACTGGTTTGTCCAGATATGAGAATATTATTCAGCACTAAAAACAAATGAGTTGTCAATTTATGAAAAGACATAGAGGAAACTTAAATGCATATTACTAAGTGAAAGAAACAATCTAAAGAGGCTACATGCTGTATAATTCCAACTATCTGACATTCTAGAAAAGTCAAAACTATGGAGACCATAAAACAAATACTGGTTGCCAGGGGCTGATGAGAGAAAAGATGAATACATGGAGCACAGAGGAATTTTAGGATAGTAAAAATACTCTGTATGATACTATAATGATGGATATATGTCATCATATATTAGTCTAAACCCATAGACTGTACAACAACAAAAAGGAACCTTAATGTAAACTATGGACATTGGATAATTATGGTGCGCCAATGTAGTTTCATCAATTACAACAAATGTGCCACTCTGGTGTGGGATATTGATAATGAGGAGATCATGCATGTGTGGGGGAAATCTCTGTACCTTCTCAATTTTGCTGTGAATCTAAAACTGCTCGAAAGAAAGAAAGAAAGAAAGAAAGAAAGAAAGAAAGAAAGAAAGAA